>NC_141686.1:329700188-330024091 GCF_964263255.1 Lissotriton vulgaris
ACGGCACACGGTGTAAAAGCCCGTGTTGTAATGCCGTACATCCCTCCCTCACTACAGCCGAGAGCCCCCACCTCTGGAAAAGGCCCTGGGTTTCTCGAGGCTCAAGAGCCCCCACCTCCGGAAAAGGCCCTGGGTCTCTCGAGGCCCCTCTCTGGTCTCCATTAAACCCGCACCGCGAGATTCGTGAGAGTTGGTAGGGCCTTAGGTACGCGACTCACACGAGATGCGTGAGACTTGGTAGGGTGCTGTGATTTTATCCCGTTCAGAGCGCACAGAAGTGCTACGAAGCGCCCAGCTGGCCTAAGACTGGCCTAAAGTACCTGGAAACCTTAAAAAGAGTATTTTTAAAAGGAACTAGAACATTGACAAGAGTAAAAGGAAGCAGAACACTTGCCTATTTACAACCTTGTGGCTTAGCAAATCGTTATATTGGTCTTGTGATAAGTCTTACCTGCATATATATATTTTTTAAATAAAGAAGCCGTATTTTTATATAACTACAGCCTGGTGTCCATTTGTGGGGGGATTGGTATGTTTACTGTGTGGGTTATTACAAATGCTTAACTAACAATGCCTGAAGTATAGCCTTGGCTGCTCACGCCACGCACCTAGAGGGTGAGCAAGGGTCATTCTAAGGGGTCATCCTTCACCCTGACTTAGAGAAAAGGGTCCCTGCTTGTCAAAAGTGAATACTTGCACCAACCAGAGACCCCCAAATCTAACAAAATATTTGGTAAATATCTAATTTTAATGATTCTATGTTATAGAGCAAATAGAAGAAAATTAGAAACAAAAACGAATGGGGCAGATTTACAAGGAACTGACGCATCTGTATAGATGCATCAGTTTCCTTGCACCACCATCAAATGTCCTAGCACCACCATGGATGCGCTATATTTATAATACAATAGTCCATCATGCAAGTATTAACAGATGTGTCAGAAATTCTTTTTTTTTTAAATATAATTTTATTATTTTTCTTTGACAAGACACACATATACATGTATCATTAAGAACATTTTGCTCTTTCATTTGGCATACACGTATTACATAAAAGCGTTTGGTAGATGGTTCTTGGTTGGAATTTGAATGCCCCTATGAGCATGCGGCCTTTATGGTACCGTTGAACAGGACCATCATCTTACCGTCATGTGCTTGGTTATAACATATAACGTATACATATAACATATAGGCATTCGGCTGTTGGTTGTGGATCGACCGTCGAACACTGTGGGGGGTTTATTTATTTATTTAATGCAATTTTTTAAATACCCGTACGGGTGTCTCGGCGCTGGCGTTACAGAACTCACTACTGGAGACATACGGGAATTAGGATGAAAATAGCCATGTTTTAAGACTCTTTCTGAATTTTAGTAGCGTAGGGGCAGTTTTAATGTGGAGTGGTAATGTGTTCCATAGTTTGGCAGTTGCTATGGTAAAGCATCTATCTCCCCAGTTGGCTTTTCTTGTCCGAGGAACTTTCAGCAAATGGGCTGAGGATGATCGTAAAGTCCTAGGATGTTCCAACGGACAGAGAGCTTTTTTTAGGAACTGTAGGCCTGGATTATTGATAGTTTTGTAGGCAATGCACAGGGCCTTGAACTTGATCCGACTCCTAATAGGGAGCCAATGCAGCTCTCTAATGTAAGGAGAAGTCGGTAAATTTGGGAATTGAAACCAGAATTCTTGCCGCAGCATTTTGCACCGTCTGTAGTTTATTAAGTACCTTTTCCTGAGCATTTAGAAGGAGGGCGTTGCAATAGTCTGTTCTCGAGAACACCAAGGTACTAATTAGGGTTTTGCCCGCGGACGGTGGTAAATAAGGAAGTAGTTTTTTTTATCCTTTTTAAGATGTAGAAGGAGGAAGATACCACCGCGTTGGCATGTTGCAGAAAGGTCATCTTGTTGTCAAATATGACTCCCAGATTACGCACCTTGACTACTGGTTGGGGGGGTACCCCCAGCTGAGATGGCCACCACTGAGGGGACCAAGCAGGCTGTAAGTTCCCAAATGTCATCACCTCCATTTTGTCGGAGTTTAGTTTGAGACAGTTTGATGACATCCAGGAACTTATTGCCTTCATACCCTCTTGAAAATTATCTGCGACTA
Organism: Lissotriton vulgaris; assembly: GCF_964263255.1. Classification (NCBI taxonomy): domain Eukaryota; kingdom Metazoa; phylum Chordata; class Amphibia; order Caudata; family Salamandridae; genus Lissotriton; species Lissotriton vulgaris. The sequence goes on from NC_141686.1 coordinate 329,702,299, forward strand.
AAGTACCATCATTGTGTACAGATAACACTAACTGCGTGTCATCTGCATACGTTGTTAGGGTAATTCCGTAGGATTTTATCACCCTCGCTAAGTCCGATACATAAATGTTAAAAAGCGTCGGACTTAGCGAGGAGCCCTGTGGTACTCCGCAAGGGAGAGAAAAGGTCTGGGAGGTGTAATTACCCATCTTGACTGTCTGAGGGCGATTGGCCAGGAATGAGGCAATAAGATCTTTGGCTTTGCCTCTTATTCCTAAGGCCAGGACACGGTCGATCAGAGTGACATGATCGACTGTGTCAAAGGCTGCGGAAAGATCCAGTAGTATAAGGACTGCCGATCCTCCCTTATCCATCGTAGCTCTGATTTCATCTGCTGCTTTGTGTAATGCTGTCTCCGTTCCATGACCCTGTCGGAAACCAAACTGGGTATCATAGAGTAGGTCATTGTCGTTAATGAATTTTGAAAGTTGGCTGTTCATTATTTTTTCAAAGATCTTGGCTGGGAAAGGGAGACATGCAATAGGTCGATAGCTGGCAGGAAGCAGAGGATCCAGAGCAGGCTTTTTTAGGAGTGGCTTAATAATAGGTTTCTTCCAAACCGATGGATAGGTGCCTGTTAAAAACATGGCGTTGCAGATTGTAGATAATACAGGAGCGATCGCTTCCGTGATGAGGTTCAGTATGGCAGGGGGGCATGGGTCAAGGGGGGATCCTGATTTAGTGCTGGCTACCAGGTGTTGTATGTGCTCCTGACTAGTTGCTTCGAAGGATGAAAAGAACGGTAGTTTGCTGCTGGAAGGTGCTCTGAGGGTGGGGGTGGACGAGGAATGAGAAAAGGTCAGAAAGATAGAACTAACCTTATCCTTGAAAAAGGTGGCCAAAGAGGGGCGTGGCTTGGCGGGCGAAGATGGCGGTCGCAGCCTCGTAGAGCTCCCGCCGGCCCGGACTAAATCCGATCATTTATCCTGACCCCCGAGCCCACTGTTGGTGCCCAGTGCCTGCACTCGATCCAGTGAAGTCTCCAGTCTGCATTGGTGTGTAGATCCTGTGATTCCCCCCTTCCTGTGATCGAGGGGAGTCGGTGGCAGAGCGCGGCCTGGTGGCCGGCCGGAACCGGGGTCCTCGAGTTTCGCGACGCCTGGTGGCAGCTGTGACCTGGCGGGTGCGGGTGGCATCCGCTACGCCGTCCTGGGCTTCTCTCTCCGCCAGCGATTGCCTGGAGTTTGAGGCGGAACCAGCGACTCCTACCCATCGGCTCTTCCCCTGCACGACCGGCGAGTGGTGGTGGCGTGGCCGGGCCCTGCGACAGTCTGGTGGCGGGACCCCTTGTGCCCGGGGGCGACCGGGGCTGGACTGGTGGTCGGCTGGCCCCCCTGATCCGCCTCCCCTGGCTAGGCCCGCTGGTTACGGCGACCCATGGACCGCGGACCCGCTGATTCTTCCTGATATATCTTAGACGGCTGCCCGTGAGGGCGAGTGTGGGTGCGGCCTGTCCTGCTGGGGTGACGCCGGGGCCTCGATTTTCGCGACACCCGATCGCAGCGTCCCCTCCCCGGGGCCTCATCTGGGCCGCCCCGATCCAGCTCTTGCGACAGTGCCCGAGAGTGGTGTGGACCCTGCCCGGCGCTTGCCATGACCAGGGACAGAGGAGGTGGCCCGCCCAAGCATGGACCCATAGATAAATTCACAGGGCCGAGTGGTGGCGCTGGGGCGACCAGTGGCAGCGGCGGCCCCGGGCCAGACAATGCAGCTATCCTAGCGGCCATAACCCAGTCTCGGGACATGCTCGATGCCAAGATAGGCGCGGTCGGGGCGGATGTCACGCTCTTACGCCAGGACCTCCGCAATGCAGTGGAGCGGATTGCTGGGGTCGAAATCCGTGTCACGGAGACTGAGGCGGACATTGGTGGCCTAAAGAAGCGCCTTGCGGAGGTTGAAAGCGTCCAGAAGACACTGGCGGCCCGCGTGGAGGATGCAGAAGGGCGCGCGCGGCGCAACAACCTCCGCTTCGTTGGTTTTCCGGAGCGGTGCGAGAAGGACAGCATGGAGAGGTTCCTGACCGGGTGGCTGGAGAGCTGGCTCCCTGAAGGGGCGGTATCTAGGTGTTTCGTGATCGAGAGGGCCCACAGGGCCCTGACCCAGCGGCCGCCGGAGGGTGGGCGCCCGCGGCCGGTTATAGCCCGCCTGCTGAACTATCATGACCGTGATGTTATCTTACGGGAGGCGAGGAACAAGGGCTCCCTCGCCTTTGAGAATCATACCATTATGATTTTCCCGGACTACACAAAAATGGTGCAACAACAGCGGCACTCCTTCATGGACGCTAAGGCTAAGCTCCGGGGCCTCAAGCTCCAGTACTCGCTCCTGTATCCAGCTTCTCTTGCGGGTCATACACCAGTCTCGTACCCACTTCTTTGACTCGCCGGAGGAGGTGTTTCGCTGGACGGATGAGGCAGTGCGACTACGTGGGGTGGGGTGGGGGGGGTGGGGTATGGGGGGGTGTTCTGGTGTTGCACTTGTTGTTGGGGGGGCTCTGGGCTGGAACGGGGGAGTTGTGTTTGCGGGCTGGGGGGGTGGGTCCACACGTGTCGGGGGCTGTGCTTTTTGTCGTTCTGCGGGTAGCACCTGGGTGGGAGGGTGGGCCGGATCTTAAACTGTGTGTCGATAATGGCTAGTGCTGCGAGTGTGACTCCTTTGAAGACCCTGCGGGTGGTGACGTGGAATGTGCGGGGTGTCCTCGATAAGATTAAGCGGGGGGCTGTGCTGCGGTGGGGGAAAAGGGAGATGGTGGATGTTCTTTTGCTTCAGGAAACGCACATGCTGGGTTCCAAAGCCCTTAGCCTCCAGAGGTTCGGCTACCACCAGGTCTATCATGCTGGCTTTACGAGGGGCTCGAGGGGGGTGGCCATACTGATCCATCGTAGGGTGGCCTATGTCCACGAGAAGCAATGGGTTGACCCCCAGGGCAGATTTGTTTTTGTTAAAGGCCTACTGGGTTCCGAGCCGGTGGTTTTTGGTAGTGTCTATGCCCCTCCCCCCCTGCAGTGGGCACTGTCTGAACGGCTGTTTGCGTTGTGGGACGAAATCCCCGAGGTCCTGACTGTGGTGGGGGGCGACTGGAATGAAGTCATGGATGTGGGCCTGGACCGCCAGCGGCGAGCGTGTGTGGTACCTAACCCCCCCCCGCGGCTGCCCCCACCCGGTTGAGTGCAACGGCGCGCAGTATGGGCTGGGTCGATGTGTGGCGGCATTTTCATCCCGCAGTACAGGCCTTCACGTATGTATCGGCGGTGCATGGGTCATTCTCGAGGCTTGATTACTTGTTTGTACCTGGGGCCTGCCTGAGCCGTGTTAAGGACGCCTCGATACTCCCCAGGGGCCTTTCGGATCATTCCCCTGTCCTGGCCACTCTGACCCTCCTCGTTAAACGGCAACCTTTTCGCTGGCGTATGTCCGCCTGGCAGTTGCAGCGGCCGGACTATGTGGCGCACCTACGGGTGGCGATCGACCACTTTTGGCGCGAGAACTTGGTGGGGGGAGCCGATGCAGTCGTGGTGTGGGAGGCGCTGAAGCCCACGATCCGGGGCATCGACATAACTTGGTGTGTGGCCGCTCGGCGGAAGCACCGGGAGGCCATTGTGGCTGCCGCGGCCCGCGTGGAGGAGCTGGAGCAGCGTGGTCGACTTGGAGGTGAGGAGGGCGTGATGCGCCAGCTCCTGCAGGCCCAGCAGACTTACTCCTCGGTCCTACATGAGGAGGCCCGGCAGGCGTGGCTCGCCACGCGCAGTAGGGTATATCAGTGGGGCGATAAGTCCTGCACCATGTTGCATAGACTTTGCCAGGCGACCTTCCAGCCCCTGGAGCTCCCCGGTCTCACGGCGGGGGATGGCTCAGTCATAACCGACCCGGACCAATTGGCGGCCAGCTTTGCCCGCTACTACGAAGCACAATATACCCCTCGCGATCCATTGGGGGAGAGCGGGATTGCCCCGTACCTGGATGCTCTACTCCCGCAGGCAGTCCCGGAGGAGGCTAGAACGGCCCTGGAGGTCCCACTTACGTCCGAGGAGCTAGGGGAGGCCCTTGGCCAACTGAACGCTGGGAAGGCGCCCGGCCCTAGTGGCTACCCTGCCGAATTTTATAAAAAATTCCACGTCCAGCTGGGACCCCACTTTCGCAATGCGCTGGAGGCAGCGCGGTCTAGGGGCGAGCTGCCACCTGACTGGCGTCATGCTGAGATTGTGGTCTTTTTGAAGCCTGGTAGGGCACCTGACCGTCATGATTCATACCGGCCTATCTCCCTCCTCAACATCGAGGCCAAGATATTGGCGAAAGCCCTGGCGAACCGCCTTCTGCCCCTCATAGCCGACCTGGTCCACCCCGACCAGGCCGGATTCATGCCGCACAGGGCCACCCGACACAATATCCGGCGGGCACAGGCGGCGATCGACGCCATGAGTGCTAGGGATGAACAGGCCGCACTTCTCCTTGCGGACATGGACCGGGCCTTTGACTCGGTGAGCTGGGCGTATCTCTTCACCTTATTGGCCCGCCTAAACCTCGGGCCGGTCTTTCTGTCCTATGTCCGCCTCCTGTACACCAATGTCACGGCGTCGGTCCGGGTGGCGGGAGCGGTCTCAGGACGCTTCCCAATCGGCCGCGGTACGCGCCAGGGTTGCCCGTTATCCCCATACCTATTTGCCCTGGCCATGGAACCCCTCGCGGCGCGGGTGCGGCTAGATGCCCAGCTGCGTGGCTTTGTCTGGAACGATACGCTTACGGATAGAATTGCACTCTACGCGGACGATGTCCTCCTGTTCCTTACAGATCTGCGGCGCTCTGGCCCTCAAATCCTGGAGATCATGCGGAGGTTTGGCGAAGTCTCCGGGCTTACCCTTAACCTATCTAAGTCGACCCTATGGGTTTTGCATGGCGGAGTAGTGGCCGACGACTGGGCTGCTGATCTACGAGTGGCGACTGACGGCCTGAAATACTTGGGTGTTTTTCTCTCGACTTCGCGGGCCGTGGCCTGGACGCGTAGTGTCCTGCCGGTGTGGGAACGGGTCCAGACGGATGTTAAAACGTGGTCCAGGATGCCGCTTACGATCTTTGGGAGGTCGGCCATCTTTAAGATGGTGGCGCTGCCGAGACTGCTGTACCAACTCCAACATTTCCCGCACCCTATCGGCATGGAGTGGTTTCGCCAGGTGAACTCTGTGCTGGGCCGCTTCCTGTGGGAGGGCGGAGCAGCCAGGGTGGCCCTAAAGACATGTTTTCTATCCACCTACTGTGGTGGCTTGGCCACGTCTGATCTCCTCTCCTACTACCAAGCATCCCATCTGATTGTTCTTAATGATTGGTGGTACGGGGATAGGAGTGATCCGGCATATGCCCTGGAAAGGCATCTTATGGGTGACCATACGCTCCACACCGTTCTATACTCAGCGCGTATACGCCGTGGGTTGCCATCGGTGACAAGGGTGGTCTTTGCAGTGTGGCGGCAGTCCTTGCGCCGCATGGGATGGTGGGGCAAGTTGACGGCGGAAACGCCGCTGTGGCACAACGGTCTGCTTCCAGAGCTGGCGACTCTGGCTGGGTTCGAGGGTTGGGAGACTATTGGGATTACTCAACTGGGTCACGTCGTGTCCGGCGCAACCCTCAAGTCCTTTGCAGACCTCCGAGTGGAATTCCAAATGCCTCAGTCCCAGTTTTTCCGATACTTACAGCTGCGCCATGCCCTCGCCCCAAGCATTGCTGGCCTTGACTCCCTTCCAGAGTTTAGCCCAATTGAGGCGAAAGTCTTTATGGGCGACCTGGGAGACAAGAAGGTTTCCAGGATCTACCAGACTCTGGTTATTCATTGCTCGTCTACTCTCAGCTCCCTCCGGGAAGCCTGGGAGGTGGACGTAGGCACCCTGGACGAGGACGACTGGAGAGAGGCCCTGGAGTCTCCCCGTGGCACCGCTATCGCGGTTCGGCTCCGTCTCATACAATTCAAGTATCTACATCGTGCCTATTACACACGTGAACGACTGTGGAGGGCTGGTTTGATTGAGTCATCGGAGTGCCTGCGATGTGGGGAAGTGCCCGGCACCTTGTTGCACACAGTGTGGTCATGTGGTCGCCTGGCTGGCTTCTGGAGGGGTGTGTGGAATTGCCTGACTGAGGTCCTGGGCTGGGATCTTCCCCGTACTCACCGGCTGGGCCTACTGCACGTCATGGACGGGGTTGGGGGCAACATCTATAAACGGCACCTATTGTTGCTGGGCCTGGTGGTGGCTAAGCGCGACTTGGCTCGGGCCTGGAAGTCAGTGAGGGCCCCCCCCCTGTCGGCATGGAAGGCGGGACTAGACTATTTTATGGGTCTTGAGAAACCGATTTTTGAGGCGCGGGGCTGCCCACGCAAGCACTTCAAGATCTGGAAGCGGTGGGCTGACTACCGTGGCCTATCCTTGGAACCCCCGGCGGAACCGGAGGAGGACATTTGATCGCAGCGCTGTCTCTGGCCCTAAAGGCACATCCCAGGTTGCTTCATGCCTGCTTCTATTATATGAACCATCTCTGTATTGCCTCTGTACATGTGTGGAAAGGGGGGGGGGTAGTGGGTACGGGTGGGGGTGTAGTTGGGGGTTGGGAAGGGTAGTTGGGGTTTTAAAGCTGAGCTTCCTTGATACTTGCTTAATATTTCTTGTATATGTGATCCATACATTGATTTTGATGTGGTGACCTTGGTGTGGGAAGGTGCCTCATGCTTGTCATTCTTTTGCTCAATAAACTTGGTTGTGAAAAAAAAAAGGTGGCCAAAGCGTCTGATAGAGATTGAAAGCCTTCTAGGCGCGGGGCCGGGGGGTTGGACAACTGGGTGACCACCTGAAATAGTTCCCCTGCCGAATTTTTCGCTTGGTTAATTTGCGAAGTAAAGTAGCGACTTTTTTCTACGGTTATGAGTTTTTTGTATTTAGAGATAGCATTTTTGTAGGTCGTTTTGTCGGCAGACTGTAATGGCGGCGCCACTGCCTTTCCAGGTTCCTGCAGTGCTGTCTCTGGATTCGTAGGGGCTCTGTAAACCATTGTGCTGAAGGGAGTTTCCTACTGCAGTGGGTAGTTTTGATAGGGGCTAATATGTTACATGCTGTATTTAGTTTATCTAAGTACTTAAAGGACGCTCGAGTGGGATCCTGTTCATTAGGGGTGTAGCTGTCTTGCATCATCTCTGTTAACTGAACGAGATTAATATGTTTCCAGTCTCTAAAGGAGACTAGGGATGAAGATGTAGAAGGTGGTTTGACAGAGTTAATTTCGATGGAAAAACAGATCACAGCGTGGTCAGTCCAGATCAGGGGTATTACCTGGGTGATGGATATATATGGGTTGCTGGTAAATAAACCATCTAAAGTATGGCCTGCTTGGTGCGTTGGTTCTTTTACCATTTGCAGCATGCCGGCGGCCGCTAAATCGGTCGTTAGCTGTACTGTTTCAGAGTCGTTGATAGCTTCAAGAATGGAAATTAAAATCTCCCAGTAACGTGAAATGTGTAGATCCTGCCGCGGCTTCGATCAAATTACTTAGGTTGGCTAGAAACTTTGATCTTGACCCCGGAGGGCGGTATAGTAGCATATCTTTGAAAGATGTTTTGGCCGAAAGGCCGATGGTGAAGAAAAAGGCCTCATACTCTGGACAATTTGATTGTACCATAGTAAGTTTAAACTGGTCATTGTAAATATTCGCTAAGCCTCCACCCTTTTTTTTCGGTCTGTCCAATCTACAGACACTGTAGTTGGTCGGAGTGGCAGCTCTAAAATCTGGGCCAGAGGACTCATCTCCCCATGTCTCCGTGATAAATAATATATCCAGTTTATGTGTATCGATTAGTTCAGCTATTTCTAACTTGTGTTTGGGGAGAGATCTAGCATTTATTAGAGCTGCTAGTACTTGTTGTGGGACAGTCTTAGGGGGGTTAGGAGTATCCTTTATGCAAGTTGGGCATATGTGCGGCCCCAGGATGGGGTTAGTATATCCAAGATTTGGTGTAGCATGGGGTATTTCTGCTACTTGTCTGAGAGTCAGTAGTTCGACAGAGGTATAGGTAAGTCTCACCGTATCATGGTACGGACGTAGGTCCGGAGCGGTAGGGGGGGTGGCCCTTAGCCCTGCCTCGGCGCGGACGAGCGCAGACGAGCTTGCCTTATGCACGCCTTTGGCGCGCAATCGTCGCGCCCGCTGCGCTCGTCCGCTGCGCTTCCGGTTACTGTACATGATTTATCGTGCAGAGAGAAGACGTGGAAAGGGGCGTGGTCAGCGCGGATGGGCGTGTCCGCTGCTTGAGGAAGGCGGCGTTGCCCTGGCAGCAGTCGATCGCGTCAGCCCTGAATCGGCTGGGCGGGTCTGCGTGATAGTAGGTAATGGCCTGGGAAATTAGCTTTCTTTAAAAACAGATTATACAAGTTTTAAAAATGAGATGCTAACTCCTGGCTTTTCGCCTCAGGAGTAAGTTCAATGAACGCTCGCTCTTGCTCAGCGCTCGTTCATATACTGTGGAAAGGGGCGTGGTCAGCGCGGATGGGCGTGTCCGCTGCTCGAGGAAGGCGGCGTTGCCCTGGCAGCAGTCGATCGCGTCAGCCCTGAATCGGCTGGGCGGGTCTGCGTGATAGTAGGTAATGGCCTGGGAAATTAGCTTTCTTTAAAAACAGATTATACAAGTTTTAAAAATGAGATGCTAACTCCAGGCTTTTCGCCTCAGGAGTAAGTACAATGAACGCTCGCTCTTGCTCAGCGCTCGTTCATACACTGTGGAAAGGGGCGTGGTCAGCACGGATGGGCGTGTCCGCTGCTCGAGGAAGGCGGCGTTGCCCTGGCAGCAGTCGATCGTGTCAGCCCTGAAACGGCTGGGCGGGTCTGCGTGATAGTAGGTAATGGCCTGGGAAATTAGCTTTCTTTAAAAACAGATTATACAAGTTTTAAAAATGAGATGCTAACTCCTGGCTTTTCGCCTCAGGAGTAAGTTCAATGAACGCTCGCTCTTGCTCAGCGCTCGTTCATATACTGTGGAAAGGGGCGTGGTAAGCGCGGGTGGGCGTGTCCGCTGCTCGAGGAAGGCGGCGTTGCCCTGGCAGCAGTCGATCGCATCAGCCCTGAATCGGCTGGGCGGGTCTGCGTGATAGTAGGTAATGGCCTGGGAAATTAGCTTTCTTTAAAAACAGATTATACAAGTTTTAAAAATGAGATGCTAACTCCCGGCTTTTCGCCTCAGGAGTAAGTTCAATGAACGCTCGCTCTTGCTCAGCGCTCGTTGATATACTGTGGAAAGGGGCGTGGTCAGCGCGGATGGGCGTGTCCGCTGCTCGAGGAAGGCGGCGTTGCCCTGGCAGCAGTCGATCGCGTCAGCCCTGAATCGGCTGGGCGGGTCTGCGTGATAGTAGGTAATGGCCTGGGAAATTAGCTTTCTTTAAAAACAGATTATACAAGTTTCAAAAATGAGATGCTAACTCCCGGCCCTTCGCCTCAGGAGTAAGTTCAATGAACGCTCGCTCTTGCTCAGCGCTCGTTCATATACTGTGGAAAGGGGCGTGGTCAGCGCGGATGGGCGTGTCCGCTGCTCGAGGAAGGCGGCGTTGCCCTGGCAGCAGTTGATCGTGTCAGCCCTGAATCGGCTGGGCGGGTCTGCGTGATAGTAGGTAATGGCCTGGGAAATTAGCTTTCTTTAAAAACAGATTATACAAGTTTTAAAAATGAGATGCTCACTCCCGGCTTTTCACCTCAGGAGTAAGTTCAATGAACGCTCGCTCTTGCTTAGCGCTCGTTCATATACTGTGGAAAGGGGCGTGGTCAGCGCGGATGGGCGTGTCCGCTGCTCGAGGAAGGCGGCATTGCCCTGGCAGCAGTCGATCGCGTCAGCCCTGAATCGGCTGGGCGGGTCTGCGTGATAGTAGGTAATGGCCTGGGAAATTAGCTTTCTTTAAAAACAGATTATACAAGTTTTAAAAATGAGATGCTAACTCCCGGCTTTTCGCCTCAGGAGTAAGTTCAATGAACGCTTGCTCTTGCTCAGCGCTCGTTCATATACTGTGGAAAGGGGCGTGGTCAGCGCGGATGGGCGTGTCCGCTGCTCGAGGAAGGCGGCGTTGCCCTGCCAGCAGTCGATCGCGTCAGCCCTGAATCGGCTGGGCGGGTCTGCGTGATAGTAGGTAATGGCCTGGGAAATTAGCTTTCTTTAAAAACAGATTATACAAGTTTTAAAAATGAGATGCTAACTCCCGGCTTTTCGCCTCAGGAGTAAGTTCAAGGAAACTTGCTGTTCTTGCTGTTTTCTTTCTCTGTGCTATCTATGGTGGTTTGTATGGGTCGAGGAAGCGGTCTAAGGATGACCACATCTCTCTGTTGGTGTTTCTCCAGGGTGTGTGTCTTAGTGCAGTTGAGTCGGCTCCTCTTAGGTGCGTCACCCAGTTCAGCCATTCTTTAAAGGTGGCCTTGGTGGTGTCTTTCCACTTGGCAAGCACTGTTTTTGTTGCAGTAGTGAGGAGGAAGTCAAGAAGGTTTCTGTCTTGTTGGGAGGAAACGTCTGTGTTGAGGTGTGCTGTGGTTATAGTGCTGAATTCTTGTTTCAGGGTGCAGCCTAGGACCTTGTTCGTATAGTCGAACACCTTCTTCCAGAATTTGCTAACCTTGCTACAGTAGAAGGTAAGGTGGGCTAGTTCCCCTGTTTCTCTATCACAGTTCCAGCATTGGTTATTCTCTCTTAGACCCAGCTTCGCTAGTTTAACTGGAGTCCATTGTGCTTGATGCAGTAGCCAGAATTTTGTTTGGGCTAGTCCCGGTGAAATTATGTTGCGTGTAGGGGCCCTCCATATGGTCTGTAAATTTCGAGCCTATCTATGTTTCCCAGTAGCCTGTGTTTTTGGCGTTGAGTTTTGTGGATTTTGGGCGGAGGAGTTTGAACAGCTGTGACACTTGGTGACCGGTCTTGTTTATGTTTTCCATGTATTGGAATATTGAGGGAGTCAGCCTATTTAGATTTGCTTTTGTGATGGCAGATTTAATAACCAGGAAATTGTATAGCTCTAAGTCAGGGAGGGTATGCTTTTCCTTCATGTTGTTGAACATGAGGGGCATCCCTTTCTCCTCCAGTTGAGCTGGGTGCGAGAGGCCTGTTTGTCTCCATTTTGTTATGTCAAGGGGTCTGCCTCTGTATTTGATTTTGTGGTTTGCCCAGAGTGCTACCCATAAGGAGTTTTGGATGCTTCTCTCTAGATTTGGTCTACCTTGAGGAGAGCCTGTTTTGTTATTTTGAGTATCGGGTTCCCTTTTAGTGCCTTTTTGTTGGTGGTTAGGAGAGCAAGTGGGTTGGTGTTGCCGAGGATGGCTTTTTCTAGTAATAGCCAGGTCGGAGTGTATTGTTGATTATGGAGCACCCAGTGGACCCCCTGCCTGACTACCATGGCATTCTGGAAGGTTCTAGGGTCTGCGACGTTGAGGCCCCCTTGTTCTTTCTTTAAGCTCAGTTTTGCAAGGCCTATTCTCGTTTTTTTGTCACTCCAGATGAAATTGTTAGGAATTTGGTCTGTTTTCTTGTGGAAGTCCTTAGTTAGTGCTAGGGGAAGCATGCTGATAGGTAGTTAACTATTGGCGTGATCATCATTTTGACTGTTTCTATTCTTCCCCACCAGGTGATATACTTGGGCGACCATTTTTCAAGCAGCCCCTTTATCTTGTCTAGGGTATTTTTCTCGTTTTGTTCGAGGGTGCTTTTTAAGTTTTTCCCGAAGTTGATTCCTAGGTATTTGATGGATCTTGATTGCCATGCTAGCCCTGAGTTACCCAATACCTCTATAGTTGTGTGTATGTTTAGTGGCATACACTCTGACTTCTCTCTGTTTAGTTTGTAACCGTAGTGAGATGCTTAGGTGTCTATGATGTGCATGAGAATCAGAAATTCTAACGCATCTGTTGGCCCAAAAGTAACGCATTGCTTGTGGGAGTTGTCTCACAAGCACGACGCAACTCCATAAATGTATTTTGAGGCCTATACTTACTGTACTTCGTCACTCCTTTGCGTAAGGTTTTGACGAAGTGACGTCCTAAAAGTGATGCAGTGAAATATTGTAGATTTCACTGCATCACTTTTAAGAGGTTGTCCTGCGTGGTAATGCCCACCCTGATGCATGTATAATGTGACGCAGGGCTTTACAACGTGACACATCTCCCTAGTTATGCAAACACCCAGGTACAACTCTTGCACTCAACCATTCACTAAGGCACTACTCATGCACTCATCCATTCTCTCAGGCACTACCCATGCAGTCATCATCCAATGAACCAGGCATTACTCTTGCAGTCATCATTTTACTCAGGCACTACCCATGCACTGATCTAAGCACCCAGATATTACTCTTGCACTCATGAAGTCACTCAGGCACTCATCTAACTGCTTAGGGATTCCCCCTGCAATTATGCAATCACCCAGCCAGTACTTTTGTACTCAGTATCAGTATCAGTATCAAAAGACTTTATTCTGCTATATTTCATAACCAGAAAAGTAGATAAAATCACATTAAAATTTACAGACATCAAGTTTTTGTTAAAAAATAAACAGGAGAACAGTATACAGGGTAATTATGTACACAGGCCAGAATCAAATTATCATTGTCTTACGCAAATAAAATACACTTTTAAGAAATGCCACAACGGAACAAACGGAGAAAATATCTTCCAATGTCAGTATAGCAAAAAATGCAGGGCGGCACTGTCTCTGATTCATATATTTTAGAATTGGGATTATCCATCTTTTCCTGGGTGTCACATAAAATCTACAAAAGAATAAAATGTGTATGTCCAATTGAATAGAGACATTGTCACAGGGGCATTTATTCAGAACTTTAGACCAGTCATTCATGGCTGGGAAACTCAGTAGTCTAAACAAAATTCCAAATCTGAATCTGGTTAGTAGAAACCTTTCATGCTCTTTCATTTGTAAGTTTAGATAGGGCTGAATAGTCCTTCCTTTGGTGATCGATTGATGGGAGATCACAGTCTTTTTAGCCATTTCACATGAATGTCTTTGATTCACAAGGAAGTTTAAACATAAAAATTTCAAAGTCTTTCTAGTAATGTTACACATGGATTCTGGCTCATTGAAGAACTCCGGGTGCTTAATGTTGTTACACACAATTTTAATGTGACATAACCATTTTATCCTTTTTGCCCCATCCAACTTTAGAGCATCTCCCAATATGAGTCTGTTAAGATGGCATCTCTCATTTGTCCATACCCGGTGCCATAAAAGTATCGGTTGGATTCTAATTAAGTCTTCCAAGAAAAAAAGACCCAATTCTGTATGGCAATTGTAGTTGGACATGCTCATTGGGAGTGCCAATAGGTATCGTAAAAAAACATTTTCAGTTACTTGTAAACTACTGACACTTAAGTGTCCCCATATGCCTGCCCCATATAGTGCCACCGAGACACAGCTAGTCTTATAAATATATATAAGCTCCTTGACTGGCTTTTCCCCCATCTTTTTGCTAAATGACTTAAGGGCCATTATAGCTTTAGCAAATAATAAGTTCCTAGCCTGTATTGCACTATTCCAATTTCCATTATGGTCAAAGAGAATCCCCAAATATTGGAAAGTCGGGGTGTGCTGTAGTGGAGTTGTTCCAATGAACATAGTTTTTTTCCTTTTCCGGACATTTCCACCACAGTTCATCACAAAGGTCTTAGTGCAATTTATTTGTAATTCAAGTTTATCCATAAAGGCACTAAAAGACGTAATCATGGCCTGCATGGCTACAGGGGTCCTTGCCATAAGCACGGTATGATCTGCATAAATAAGTGCAGGTAACCGGCGGGCTGAGGCGTTGGGCATATCATTACATTCCTGAAGGAGTGTATCCTCTAAATTGTTGATATAAATAGAAAATAAGAATGGAGCAAGGACGCACCCCTGCCTCACACCCCTTCCAATTCTAAATTCCCTTGTACATTCACCATCCCGCCCAAACCTGACCATTGCACACGCCCCATTATACAATTCTCTTAGAAGGCTGATAATGTTTGCATCTACTCCCAGAGTAGTTAGAATAGTCCAAAGTTTACTATGATTTACGAGATCAAACGCTGAGGTGAGATCTAAAAAGGTTAGAAAGAGTCTTCCTCCCTTGGCCGTTGTGTATTTCTCTATCAACATTGATAGATTAAGTACTTGCTCAATGGTGCCAACACCTACTTTTGTACTCAATCATTCACTCAGGCACTCTCAATGCACTCATCCATTTACTCAAGCACTACTCATGCAGTCATCCAATGACCCAGGGATTACTCTTGCACTCATACTTTTGCTCAGGTACTTCGTATGCACTTATGCAATCGCCAGGCACAACCTAAGTACTTATGCAATCACTCAGCCACTACTCTTGCACGCAACCATTCACTCAGGCACTACCCATGCACTCATCCATTCCCTCAAGCAGTAGCCATGCACTCATACAATCACTCAGGCACTAATCTTGCACTCAGCCATTCACTTAGGCAGTGCGCATGCATCCATCCATTCACTCAGGCACTACCTATGCACTCATTCAATGACACAGGCATTAGCCTTGCACTTATCTATTCCCTCAAGCAGTACCCATGCACTCATCCAATGACCCCGGCATTACTCTTGCAGACATCCTTTTACTCATACAGTACCCATGCACTGATTTAAGCACCCAGAGATGACCCGTGCACTCATGAAGTTACTCAGGCAGTACTCATGCACTCATCCAATCACCCAAACAGTATCTCTGCACTTACGCAATCATCAAGGGAGTATGCATGCATTCATGCAAATCACTCAGGAACTACTCTCGCACTCAACCATACACTGAGGTACAATCTGTGTCCTCATCCATTCACTCAATCAATCAATCAATCAATCAATCAAAGCATTTATATAGCGCGCTACTCACCCGTAGGGTCTCAAGGCGCTAGGGGAGGGGGTCCGCTACTGCTCGAACAGCCAGGTCTTGAGCTGCTTCCTGAAGGCGAGGTGGTCCTGGGTCAGGCGGAGGTGGGTCGGGAGGGAGTTCCAAGTCTTGGCGGCGAGGTAGGAGAAGAACCTTCCCCTTGTGGTGGCTCTTCGGATGCGGGGGATGGCGGCGAGGGCGTTTCCGGTCGATCGGAGCTGGCATTTGGGAGCGTAGAAGTTGAGGCGGCTGTTGAGGTATCCTGGGCCTTGGTTGTGTAGGGCTTTGTGTGCGTGGGTGAGGAGACGGAAGGTGATTCTCTTGTTGACCGGGATCCAGTGCAGGTCTCTCAGGTGTCCGGAGATGTGGTTGCGGCGGGGGATGTCCAGGATGAGTCGTGCTGAGGCGTTCTGGATCCGCTGGAGTCTCTTCTGGAGTTTGGCGGTGGTTCCGGCGTAGAGGGAGTTGCCGTAGTCCAGACGGCTGGTGACGAGGGCCTGGGTGACCGTCTTCCTGGTCTCGGTGGGGATCCACCGGAAGATCTTCCGTAGCATGCGCAGGATGTTGAAGCACGACGAGGAGACGGCGTTGACTTGTCTGGTCATGGAGAGGGAGGAGTCCAGGATGAAGCCCAGGTTGCGTGCGTGGTCTGATGGTTTGGGTGCGCTGCCTAAGGCGGGGGGCCACCAGGAGTCGTCCCATGCGGAGGGTGAAGATCCCAGGATGAGGACTTCCGTCTTGTCCGAGTTCAGTTTCAGGCGGCTGTTCTTCATCCATTCGGCTATCTCTTTCATCCCTTCGTGTAGGTTGGCTCTGGCAGTGGCGGGGTCGTTGGTGAGGGAGAGGATCAGCTGGGTGTCGTCGGCGTAGGAGATGATGTTGAGGTTGTGCTGGTGTGCGATGGCTGCGAGGGGGCTCATGTAGACGTTGAAGAGGGTTGGGCTGAGCGAGGAGCCTTGAGGAACGCCGCAGATGACTTCGGTGGCTTCTGATCTGAACGGGGGAGGCGGACTCTCTGTGTCCTTCCGGCGAGGAAGGAGATGATCCACTCCATGCCTTCTCCTGGATTCCGACGTTGCTGAGGCACTGCACTAGGGTACGGTGGCAAACAGTGTCGAAGGCCGCGGAGAGGTCCAGGAGGATGAGAGCCGCTGTTTCTCTGTTGTCGAGCAGGGCTCGGATGTCGTCGGTTGCTGCGATCAGGGCGGTCTCGGTGCTGTGGTTGGCCCGGAAGCCAGACTGCGAGAGGTCGAGGGATCTGTTCGTCTCGAGGAAGGCGGCCAGCTGCTTGTTGACGGTCTTCTCGATGACTTTAGCAGGGAACGGGAGCAGCGAGATGGGGCGGTAGTTCTTGAGGTCGGTGGGGTCGGCAGATGGCTTCTTTAGTAGAGCGCTGAGTTCGGCGTGCTTCCAGCTCTCCGGGAAGGTAGCGGTGTCGAAGGAGATGTTGATGATGTCTTGCAGGTGGGGTGCGATGACAGCGTCGGCCTTGTTGAAGACGTGGTGAGGGCAGGGGTCGGTCGGAGATCCGGAGTGGATGGAGTTCATCGTGTGGACGGTGTCTTCGGTGCTGATCGGGGTCCAGGCGTGGAGGGTGGTGGTGGGGGGCGGTGGTTCGGTCGTGGCGTGCGTCGGTTGAGTGCTGAAGCTGTTGTGTATGTCCGCGATCTTGTTGTGGAAGTAGGAGGCGAGGGAGTTGCAGAGGTCTTGCGAAGGGGTGATGTCGTTGATTCCGGCGTTGGGGTTGGAGAGCTCTTTAACGATGTTTAAGAGCTCCTTGCTGTTGTGTGCGTTGTTGTCCAGTCGTTCCTTGAATGCAGTTTTCTTGGTGGCGTGGATCAGTTGGGGGTGTTTTCGGGTGGCGAGCTTGAGGGCAGTCATGTTGTCCGGTGTTGGGTCTCTGCGCCAGGCTTTCTCGAGGGCTCTGCAGTTCTTCTTGGAGCTCTAGAGTTCGTCGGTAAACCATGGGGCGTTCTTGCTTCCGGGTCTGCTGGGTGGGGTCTTCAGAGGGGCGAGGTCGTCTGCGCAGTCGCTGATCCACTTCGTGAGGTTGGTGGCCGCTCGGCTGGGGTTCGTTGCGCTGGTGGGTGGGTTCTTGCTCAGGAAAGTCGCGAGCTGGTCGGCTGTGATCTTGTTCCAGCTTTTGCGTGCAACCTGTGCTGGTGGTGGTGGATCGTGGTCCTTCTGAAGCTGAAGTGGACACAGCTGTGGTCCGTCCAGTGGAGTCCGGTGGCGTGGCTGAAGGCGATGTCCTTGCTGGATGAGAAGACGGGGTCGAGTGTGTGTCCGGCGTAGTGGGTGGGGGTAGTCACCAGTTGCTTGAGTCCGAGGTTAGCGAGGTTGTCCAGCAGGGTGGTGGTGTTGCGGTCGTTGTTGTTCTCCAGGTGGAAGTTGAGGTCCCCAAGGAGGATGTAGTCAGCAGAGGGGAGTGCGTGCGGGCTGACGAAGTTGGCGATGTCCTCGCAGAATTGTGTGCGTGGTCCCGGGGGTCTGTAGATGAGGGTGCCTCTGAGGGTGGTCTTGGGGTTGATGTGGATCTGGAAGTGCAGGTGCTCGGCGGGTGCGAGGGTGTCGTTGGTGTTGGTCGTGATGCGGATGGTGTTCCTGTGGACGATGGCGATGCCTCCTCCAGTCTGGTTGATGCGGTCCCTCCGGGTGATCTTGTAGCCGTCTGGGATGGCGATGGCGATGTCGGGCAAAGAGGAGGCGTTCATCCAGGTTTCCGTGAGGAAGGTGACGTCTGGGGCTGTGGTGTCGAGCAGGTTCCAGAGCTCGACAGCGTGTCTGTGGATGGAGCGGGTGTTGAGCAGGATGCACTTCAGGTGGCTGCTGCTGTTGTTCGTCTTGGTCGGTGCTGGTGTAGTGCTGGTCCGGATGCTGGTGAACTTGCAGGAGTGGCAGCAGAAGGGTCCGTAGGTGCGTCTCGGGGTGGCTCGGTAACAACCCGGGCTTCGGCCGGCGTTGAGTGCGATGAGTTCGGTTGCGAGGTAGGTCCGGCAGGTGGGCTGGGATCTGCGGGGGCCAGGAGTCCTGGCACTGGGCACGGTCCAGGTGCGGACGGGCACAGACGGGCTTACCTTTGGCGCACCTTTGGCGCACAATCGGCGCTCCCGCTGCACGCGTCAGCTGCGCGGTCGCTCTGGGGGCATCATAAGAGAGGAGCCTGTAGGGCGGGTCAGCTGGGTGGCGGGAGGGGGGCGTACAATGGGCAGGGGGGGCAGGGTCGGCGGCAGAGATCTGTGGCGGGAAGGGGCTCACAGGGCGGCTCTGCGGCGGCTGGGTCGTCCGGCGGAGGAGACCCAAGCAGGAAGGGAGAAGGAAAGCGAGGAGGCAGCAGGGGGAAGAATGAGGTAGGCAGCAGCGGGGCAGCAGGAGGGGGGAAGTGCTGAGGGCAGCAGCGAGGCGGCGGAGCAAGGCACAGGAAAACGAGGAGGCAGCAGGGGGAAGAACGAGGTAGGCAGCAGCGGAGCAAGGCTCAGGCAGGCGGCAGGCAGGAGCAAGGCTCAGGCAGGCGGCAGGCAGGAGCAGCTGAGTGGGGGCCACCTCGCCTTGGAGAAGGCTCAGGCACTCACTCAGCACTACACATGTTGGTAATGGAGAACAACACTTAAAATATATAACATTACCTTTCAAGTATGGCGGTGATATGGATTGTATATCGTGAGTCCTGTCTCAATTGCCACTCAGGCACTACCTATACACATATCCGATGACTCAGGCATTACTCTTGTACCAATCATTCCACTCAAGCACTACTCATACACTCATCCCATCACTCCGGCACTATCCCAGCACTTATGCAAACACCCAGGCACCACCCATGCACTCATGCAATCAATCAGGCACTACTCTTCCACTCAATCATTCACTCCGGCACTACCCATGCACTCATACATTCACTCATATACTGCCCATGCACTTGTCAAATGCCTTTGCACTAATACTTAAACCCAGTGCCTATGCACTCATACGATCATCTAGGCAGCACCCCTGCACTCATACCATCATCCAAGTACTATCCAATCACTCAGGCATTACTGTAGAACTCATCCATTCCCTTAAATACTACCCATGCACTCATTCATTCACTGAGACACTACTTATACTCAATTCTAACATTAATCATACACACATTCATATTATCAATCACTTTCATTACGTACAAATTTTCAATTTTTACCATGTTAAGGTGATCCCACTAATATCGTTTTTTTTATAGACCAATTTTATACAAAAAATAAAAGTAAAACTGTCCAACTCTGTTGTTTCTGTTTAACATAGAAACAAAGATAATAAAAAATATTAAAAAATAGCATTTGTGGCTTCTGAGGAGCGTCTAGATGGTGTTGATAGAGAGTTCACCCACACACAGACAGAGAAGATAGTGAGGGCCTGACTCACAGAACTAACTTAAGACAAATTCCTAAGCTTACTACCATTTTGGTTTTCACAGAAGGCACTTACTCATTCTGGTACATGGGGTGCTTAAAGCCAGCTCATATCAAAAAGATGCCTTTCTGCAGATTACATCATACTCTTTAGCACTCCTACGTAAAAAAAGGCTACCTTCCCAAATTAATTGCTTGCCCTTTTAAGACCGGCTGTACAGTTTCCTATTTTTCTCCTGCCTAAAGTACGTAAACTTAATATACAAAATAGTTTTCAGATGTTAACCTGGCAGCAAAGCCCCCCCCGCAGCACAAGCCCAACTATTGCTCAATGACCCTGTGCTGGGGATAGTTTATTCAGCAGTGGATATAAGAAATCTAATCAAAGTAAGTAGTATCAAAAATTACTACTGCAGACGCTGCAATGAGAAAGCTTGGTATGTGAGACTTATTAAAAACCAGGAGCAGATCAGTCAACATACAACTATACCAAGTTAATTCCCTTGCCTTCAATTGCATCGACAAAAGTCCATACACTATGAGAGACATCACAGAACAAAGGTGTACTTATTCAAAGAGTACCATCACCATTCAAAACATGATAAGTAGCCCGTAAAATAGAACTGCTGTTGAGGCAACGGCATGAGAAACAAGCGTGCACACCTCGCACTGAAGAAAAAAAAAGACGAGGAAAGGAACATGCAGCAGGGGGAGGGGAGAGAGGAGGAGTCCTGTGCCTGTTTCCCTTGGGGGAGTGAGCAGGAACCATCTGTTTGCAATTAAAAGATGGTTTGAAAGCTCACACCCGCAAGGGAATCACCAAACGTGCGTGCGTTGCCATGCAAAGCAATGCAATGTGTGCACGTTTTTGGCAGCACACCTAAATCGCTTTCTACAGGGCTTTTCCTATGCAGCCCATGCATGCTGAGTAGGCAAGACCAAAACATTACTGAGCCTACAAAACAGGTATTCAATATCAAAACTTTCCTCAAGCAGCAGGTGCTCTTCCGGCTCAGCTGAGAGCTAATACTATAATATTCACTGCACTCTAGAATCTCGCCCCATAATGCTTTGCTGGGCCTTCAGTTGACATTGTATTTTTGCCCATATCTTTTCTTGGGGTGGTCCTAGGAGGATGGGACCACCACCGAATTGTTCTGCGAGACATTCTCTTTGTGTTCAAGCCATCTGCTTGGTCCTCGCCCTATATTGGGGGGACTCCAAAATTATCACCTCTCTCATTGCCTGATATTTTTCAAAGCTCACTTTTCTGAATTGGTTATTTGCTTTATAGCATGTAAAGGTAAAGTTGTTTTATAAAAGGGTTGTGGGTGCAGTAACTAAGTCCGCTATGTGACGGAGTCAGAGTTTTTGCATGAATTCTGTGTGTTCATTGTAATGTGCGTAGTTAGCAAATCTCTGCAACCTCCACTAGTGGGGAAAGGTTCATTATCCATGGTCAATCCCAAGGATTAGGAGAATCCGTATGGGGGGTAGGCGTTTTGCTTTGCAGGCCGCAAAACTCTGGAACAATCTCCCGGATGCCATTCGTCTGGAGGAGAACCACCTCAGTTTTAGGAAGATGTTGAAAACATTTGTGTTCCTTTAATACACTGGAGATGAATGGATCACTTAAGCGCTGGGATGCCTCCGGGTAGCCATGCGCTACACAAATGTGTAGTCATTCATTCATTCATTAATATATATACATACATATTTATTTATCCAACAAACGATCACCTCCATGAAAATGACCAGAGGACACAGCGGGGGTTACAGGGCGACCATTTATTCACAGTGATCGACATGATGCATTTCGGCGTTTTGCCTTCTTCTGATGTCCCTTGTGAGGAAATATAAATTTTATGGTCAGAAATGTTCCCTAACGTGTACCCCACCGTCTCCATGTACGAGCTTAAAGTGCATGTAACTTCCCTCCTGTATCAGCTATGAAGACGCAAATACATTTGCGTCCAACGTTAACATGTCTTCTTTCAGATCCACCATGAATGGGTCAGATATTCCGTTCCTAAGTGTGCCTTGCCAACGTTTTTTCATGGTGCACATTTCACGTTTTCCCTGGCTCAGGCGAGTTAGGCCCTGATTCCTGTCATCGAGTTCTTTCCTGTTTTCTGCCTCTGAATGCTCCAGCTTGGATGAGCATCTGTATCCCTGACCTTTGTCTTACTCCCTGCGCGGCTAACGGTGCCTGGCTCAGCCTGTTGCCTGCCAAAACGGTATTTTGCTTTCGAGTTATCTGCTCCGCTCCTCGAAAATACATTCCTGTCTGGTAGTTTAGGAAAACATCCTTCCAGCTGCAGAGCAAAGGGCCCGGTCTCACTGTCTCCATGCAAGTAATTCATAGCTCCTGTTACCATGGTAGGCCCATGCCCCCTCGCATCTCATGCAGACACGTAGACACATATGCACGCACTAGCAGTCAGTATAGAATAGCCTTTTGCCCGAGAGACCTTTTCCATTCAGATAATACAGTTCCCTAAACACAAGATATTAGATACGATTTGGGATTAGGTTGTTCTGACGCCCCAGACTTCTGTCTCCTCATGTAGGGCTAAATGTCAAGTCCCCTTCACACTCCAGTTACACGTCAATCACACGTCATGCTGCCTGCGCGCGCATCTCTGCCATATATTTCTGCTGACACTACAGGATTCTCTTGTGGATCCACCCACCTGTGACATCACATAATGACGTTTCTAGTACCTGCCCTCATGCACGCCTATTGTAACGCCTTTTTTCATTACGTATGTGTATTCTTATCTCTCCTCCCAGCTGTTACGCCTCCTGCATCTGCCATTATTGTAATGCATTGACTATATATATGTTAACTTGTCAATAAAGTATTGTCTATCCTTTCCCGAGCCTTAGTGGCAACGGAAATCGATTTGCCATGGTTCGAACCATATAACCAATTCCTTTTTAAGGAATAAAACCCCTTTTAAAACCTCCGATACCACGGATTCTGTCTCTCCTTTTTTTGACTGAGTTATTCTTATTGAACTTTACCGCATAAATTAAGTATAGGTAATTAAAATTTACCACACTTGCACTGGTTCACACTCACTCCCTCCTTTTGAATGTTCCACGGCTCCGCCTCTAATTGCCTACAGCTGCAGCCTGTCATCGGAAGACTGCAGATCCCAGCATGCATTTCAACGATCTGTGTTGGTTGCGGAGTAAGTACGTGCTTCAGTGAGCACTGCTGTGCCTTGCAAAGGGGGGGAGGAGGCTTGGTAGAAGCTGAGTGTGTCCCAAAATGAAAGTGTCCATAGCCGCCTTGGGTCCCCAAACGCCTCAACCCCAGATTCAGGTACCAAACCGGGCCGTGACGCGTAGATTCAGTGATCACGGGTCTCCGTGCAGTCACGGACTGCTTCTAGCAGCGGTCACTTGCTTGGTCTGTTTCCGAGGCGGGGTCGCAGTATCCAATACCTTGGAGAGAATTGCCACGTTGCCAATATTGCTGAGATCCACTTTGAAAGACGGATCCTCTTACACACGCTACTGGCAGGCGCGTGAAAATATCCAACAAACGATCACCTCCATGAAAATGACCAGAGGACACAGCGGGGGTTACAGGGCGACCATTTATTCACAGTGCTATTTATATACATTTATTAACAGCAAACTCGCACAGCATAAACAGACGCGTTTCGGTAATAACCTTTCTCCATTTTTACCGAAGGGCCGAATTGTCATGGTATTTGACCCGTTGCGTGCTCATGACGAGCTCAGCTACTCCTGAGGCACGGTCGTACTGTGCTCATGACAAGCTGAGCTCATCATGACCGTTGCGCCGCGCCAACATGGGGAAAATTCCCCTGCTATGCTGGGCGTTCCATTGGAACGGGCGTGGTCATGACGAGCTCAGCTTGTCATGAGCACAGCTCCACCATGCTGCATGACAAGCCGAGCTCGCCATGAGCACCAGGGCGCTGCACTCGCCCTCCCGCCCTGCAACACAGCGGGGGAACTAGCCCCACAGGAAAGAGTTTAAATACCCCCCTCCCGAGCATGAGCACAAAGAAGGGACTGTCGCGAAATCGAGGCGTCCCGAACAAACGTTACATTTTGCAGTGCCATCTTTGAATGTCAAAATTATGTTTAGACACAAAATTCAAATATCAGTACGGCAATTAATACACCTAAACCAACAGAAGTACAATGACTCAATGATCATACATAACGCCCATGGATGGGCATGAACAATCACCTATGGCACTCCTTTCCTGGAACAAAAATCATTAAACATATCATGCCCTGGATGAGCAGATCAATCGAAGAGGAGGATGTTATCAATCCATAATCTCCTTAAACTTCATATCTACAAAGAGAACATAACTGGAGGCAACCTTTCTATATGATACATACCATATACATTATATACACATATACAAACAAGCTCATACTGCATTTCATCAAAGGAAAATTGAGAATCAAGCAGGATCAAAAGGAAAGGAAGGGAAAAAAGATAATGAAAAGAGAAAAGAGAAAAAAAATAGAAAAGAGACAAAGGGGAAAAAGAGAGAAAAAAAGGAACCAAAACAGCAACTCAAGTATTTCCTACATGCAAATATAAAATGCAGGGAAAATACATCTAGCCACAATATACATTTATACACACTTTGCCAATTTTCGTGGCCTATTTACCATGTATGTACATAACTGTTACAGAATATTTACAAAAAGTGTGTGAAAGAGAAATTAGGAAATGGTGAGAGGCAATATCCCTCCAAAACTACATTGATGTTCAACGCATACCACGTGGATTGCACATTTATACGGTTCCAGTGTATGAGAACCCAGACCCGCTGTTACTAGTAGAATGGGCTGACCACACAGCCAATTCATCGAAAGGCATGTTAGTCATCCTGGTGAAATTTGAGTGATCGGAAATGTGTTCTACAAGAAATAAATACTCTAAAGAGTGAAATTGACAAGAATGATGATAAAAACAAACAGGAGGGACTAAAGTCAGCAATAAATAAATGTCTATCCAGTCGAGAAATTACGTTTTGGGGCATGTGCTCACTTTTGCAAAAAGATTCGATGCCCCACGCAGGCAACTGTTAAACAACAGAAACCGTAGTGTTACTGAACAGTGCTGACATCACCAGAAAATTCAAGATGTACCTCATTCTTGTCTCAGATGACCCATTCCAGATGATGAACAAGTCATCTATGAAACTGTACCATCTGAAAACTTGATCGGTCCATTCTTTGTTGGCCATGCGTCAGGCCACCTGCTCCTCCCACCGGCCCACAAACAAGTTTGCGTAACTGGGGGGAAGCAGGTGCCCATGGCTGTACCAGACGTCTGTCTGTACAACTGAGTCTGAAAAAGAAAAATGTTATTAAACAGACAAAGTCTTGCAAACTCCAATACCAATGTACTGTGTTCAGTATACTTCAAAGGACGTTTGTCCAAAAAATACTTCATGGCCACCAGGCCATCTTGATGCTCTATTGAAGTATATAGACTGGTAATGCCAAGAACCATCATTGTGTACCCTTCTTCCCACTGCAAGGATACAATTTTACCCAACAGATCCTTAGTGTCTCTAATGTACGATTTGAGAACCTTTACGTGTGGTAAAAGGAAGAAATGGACATAGATTGACATATGTTCGGTGAGACTTCCATGCGATGCCACAATAGGTCTCCCTGGCGATGCCTGCCTGTCCTTCGGCAAGTGGTAGAAGGTAGGGATGGTAGGTTTCAGTTGTATCAAAAATAAAAATTCGTCCATATCCAGTAGTCCTATATCATGTCATTTTGATATCAAAGAATGGTAGTTGTTTGCACCACCTCCCTTTAACATGAAAACATTCTCAGTCAGAGAAATTTCAATCATTTGAAGGAGCATGTGTGTGTGTTCTAAAAGTTTGATGTTCCTGGCTCTCAAAAAATGTTGACATGCTTTTAAGCCGTCTGTGTGTCTAATGCTCATATAGAGACTTTCAACATGTTAGCAGACCATCCAGTATTCATTTCCTCAGAATATATATATATATATATATATATATATATATATATATATATATATATATATATATATATATGTTCACTGAAAAAACCATAGGTTTCAGTTTCAGAGACATTATAGTTATAAATTAGCATTTGAAAAGCTGTAGAAATTCCCTGAAAAAATAGTGATAGTTATACATTGCCCATTCAGGGTGAGAGATATGATTTAGTTACACACTCATGTTTCATTTATGATGCAATGCGTATTGATTTACATGCATTAAGATGGTTGAAAATAATAGACAGATGGTCGTTTGGTGTGTGAAATCCATTGTTGATGTTAAACTACTGACCAAGGAAGTGTATACTAATTGAGGCTGTTTCTCAGCATGCGCCATCATTGAAAAAGGCGGCAGCCGAAACGTGTCTGAAAGTACTCAAATCCCAATAAAATACTTGGGAACTGCTCCCGTGAGTGCTGGTGGATTTCTACTGTGTAGCTGGAATATTTCAGCACAATTTTCACCTTCGCGCATAAAGCACCCGCCCGCGAGCGAAGGAACATTGGCGACCGGTAGCAGCGAGAGATCCCTTTCCCTTCGCCGCCGCCTCTGAGCACATAGTTCAACAAAGTATCTTACCTGTGATGAGTCGCGTTTAATTACTGAAGCGGTGGGATTTAACACAGACACGGGTGCAAGTTGGTTCTGGTAAGAAGGTGTTCTGTATTTACACTTGGAATGGTTGTAACAAGGCGGCAGGTCGAGGAGCAGGAGTACAAGATTGAGTGCATTGGTGACACATCATTTATGGCATGTTTAGTGAAGCGGCCGGGAAGCGGCAGTTGACACATGCAAAAGGAAGGGAGATTCTCAAAGAAGAGAACATGGCAGAGGTCAAAGATGAATTGAAAGCGCAATTCATGAAATTAAAAAAAGTGTATGAAACAGAAATTCGGAAATGGTGAGAGGCAACATCCCTCCCAAACTACATTGATGTTCAACGCATACCACGGGGACTGCGCATTTATGCGGTTCCAGTGTATGAGAACCCAGACCGCTATTACTAGTAGAATGGGCTGACCACACAGCCAATTCATCGAAAGGCATGTTAGTCATCCTGGTGAAATTTGAGTGATCGGGAATGTGTTCTACAAGAAATAAATACTCTAAAGAGTGAAATTGACAAGAATGATGATAAAAACAAACAGGAGGGACTAAAGTCAGCAATAAATAAATGTCTATCCAGTCGAGAAATTACGTTTTGGGGCATGTGCTCACTTTTGCAAAAAGATTCGATGCCCCACGCAGGCAACTGTTAAACAACAGAAACCGTAGTGTTACTGAACAGTGCTGACATCACCAGAAAATTCAAGATGTACCTCATTCTTGTCTCAGATGACCCATTCCAGATGATGAACAAGTCATCTATGAAACTGTACCATCTGAAAACTTGATCGGTCCATTCTTTGTTGGCCATGCGTCAGGCCACCTGCTCCTCCCACCGGCCCACAAACAAGTTTGCGTAACTGGGGGGAAGCAGGTGCCTATGGCTGTACCAGACGTCTGTCTGTACAACTGAGTCTGAAAAAGAAAAATGTTATTAAACAGACAAAGTCTTGCAAACTCCAATACCAATGTACTGTGTTCAGTATACTTCAAAGGACGTTTGTCCAAAAAATACTTCATGGCCACCAGGCCATCTTGATGCTCTATTGAAGTATATAGACTGGTAATGCCAAGAACCATCATTGTGTACCCTTCTTCCCACTGCAAGGATACAATTTTACCCAACAGATCCTTAGTGTCTCTAATGTACGATTTGAGAACCTTTACGTGTGGTAAAAGGAAGAAATGGACATAGATTGACATATGTTCGGTGAGACTTCCATGCGATGCCACAATAGGTCTCCCTGGCGATGCCTGCCTGTCCTTCGGCAAGTGGTAGAAGGTAGGGATGGTAGGTTTCAGTTGTCTCAAAAATAAAAATTCGTCCATATCCAGTAGTCCTATATCATGTCATTTTGATATCAAAGAATGGTAGTTGTTTGCACCACCTCCCTTTAACATGAAAACATTCTCAGTCAGAGAAATTTCAATCATTTGAAGGAGCATGTGTGTGTGTTCTAAAAGTTTGATGTTCCTGGCTCTCAAAAAATGTTGACATGCTTTTAAGCCGTCTGTGTGTCTAATGCTCATATAGAGACTTTCAACATGTTAGCAGACCATCCAGTATTCATTTCCTCAGAATATATATATATATATATTACCTACTGGCGATAGCCAGTAGGTATATATAGTTAGGATTTTTTTCCTATGGGATTTTTGAAAATTCTATGTCGAATAACTTTGGCGTTTGAGGACAGAATTGGCTGAAATTTTCAGGAAAATGGAACATTTTGTTTCTGAGCAGCCCCTGAAAATTTGGGGGGGTTTCGTCAAGGGGGGGCCGAGAAAAAAGGGGGGTCCCAAAACGTGTTTTTCCCATGCAATTTTCCATAGGGCGGTTGGCCTCACTTTTAGCCTGAACGGCTGAATGGATTTACACCAAACTTGGCAAAATTGTAGGGGCTGGTAGCCCGATGTGCCTTTGCTATGTCTCAAGATATAGGCTCCAGTGGTTTTTACGAAAATTAACTTTGAAAAATATATATTGGGCTACTTTGGGCTATATATATGTTGGAGCCCAAATGTAGCCCAATGTAGCCCAATGTAGCCCAATGTAGCCCAAAGATGGCCACTAGAGACAAAAAAAACAAATGTAGCCCAAATATCAGCCAGATGTAGCCCAACTATAGCCCAATGACAGAATGTCCCAGAGTGTTCTAAAGAACAACTAGAGTGCTAACAGTCCTACTTATTACAAAGGTATGGCACACCTGAAGCCATCTTGATTGGAATAAAGTGGTAACTCTTAAAACATTTAATTTAAAAAGGAACAAAATGAGGGGGTTCATTTTGCCATAGAAAGTATGATTAGCGAATATATGACGAAATCCCGCATACCATCAGTCTGCAAAAAAAATCCCGCATGTACTATTAGGCCGCAAATTAAAATAACGAAAACTTTTAGAACGAATATGCCTTTAGCATACACTAAACAACTAAACTACCCTAAACCCTAAAACACTACCCCCAGCATGACCCTACACTACACAAACAGTACAACACTACCCTAAACCCTAAAACACTACCCCCAGCATGACCCTACACTACGCAAACACTACAACACTACCCAAAACCCTGAAACACTACACCCCAGCATGAACCTACACTACGCAAACACTACAACACTACCCTAAACCCTGAAACACTACCCCCAGCATGACCCTACACTACGCAAACACTACAACACAACCCTAAACCCTAAAACACTACCCCCAGCATGACCCTACACTACGCAAACACTACAACACTACCCTAAACCCTAAAACACTACCCCCAGCATGACCCTACACTACGCAAACACTACAACACTACCCAAAACCCTAAAACACTACCCCCAGCATGACCCTACACTACGCAAACACTACAACACTACCCAAAACCATAAAACACTACCCCCAGCATGACCCTACACTACGCAAACACTACAACACTACCCAAAACCCTAAAACACTACCCCCAGCATGACCCTACACTACGCAAACACTACAACACTACCCAAAACCCTAAAACACTACACCCCAGCATGACCCTACACTACGCAAACACTACAACACTACCCTAAACCCTAAAACACTACCCCCAGCATGACCCTACACTACGCAAACACTACAACACTACCCTAAACCCTAAAACACTACCCCCAGCATGACCCTACACTACGCAAACACTACAACACTACCCTAAACCCTAAAACACTACCCCCAGCATGACCCTACACTACGCAAACACTACAACACTACCCTAAACCCTAAAACACTACCCCCAGCATGACCCTACACTACGCAAACACTACAACACTACCCAAAACCCTAAAACACTACCCCCAGCATGACCCTACACTACGCAAACACTACAACACTACCCTAAACCCTAAAACACTACCCCCAGCATGACCCTACACTACGCAAACACTACAACACTACCCAAAACCCTAAAACACTACACCCCAGCATGACCCTACACTACGCAAACACTGCAACACTACCCTAAACCCTAAAACACTACCCCCAGCATGACCCTACACTACGCAAACACTACAACACTACCCTAAACCCTAAAACACTACCCCCAGCATGACCCTACACTACGCAAACACTACAACACTACCCTAAACCCTAAAACACTACCCCCAGCATGACCCTACACTACGCAAACACTACAACACTACCCTAAACCCTAAAACACTACCCCCAGCATGACCCTACACTACGCAAACACTACAACACTACCCAAAACCCTAAAACACTACCCCCAGCATGACCCTACACTACGCAAACACTACAACACTACCCAAAACCCTAAAACACTACCCCCAGCATGACCCTTCACTACGCAAACACTACAACACTACCCAAAACCCTAAAACACTACACCCCAACATGACCCTACACTACGCAAACACTACAACACAACCCTAAACCCTAAAACACTACCCCCAGCATGACCCTACACTACGCAAACACTACAACACTACCCTAAACCCTAAAACACTACCCTCAGCATGACCCTACACTACGCAAACACTACAACACAACCCTAAACCCTAAAACACTACCCCCAGCATGACCCTACACTACGCAAACACTACAACACTACCCAAAACCCTAAAACACTACACCCCAGCATGACCCTACACTACGCAAACACTACAACACTACCCAAAACCCTAAAACACTACCCCCAGCATGACCCTACACTACGCAAACACTACAACACTACCCAAAACCCTAAAACACTACACCCCAGCATGACCCTACACTACGCAAACACTGCAACACTACCCTAAACCCTAAAACACTACCCCCAGCATGACCCTACACTACGCAAACACTACAACACTACCCTAAACCCTAAAACACTACCCCCAGCATGACCCTACACTACGCAAACACTACAACACTACCCTAAACCCTAAAACACTACCCCCAGCATGACCCTGCACTACGCAAACACTACAACACTACCCAAAACCCTAAAACACTACCCCCAGCATGACCCTACACTACGCAAACACTACAACACTACCCAAAACCCTAAAACACTACCCCCCAGCATGACCCTACACTACGCAAACACTACAACACTACCCAAAACCCTAAAACACTACCCCCAGCATGACCCTTCACTACGCAAACACTACAACACTACCCAAAACCCTAAAACACTACACCCCAACATGACCCTACACTACGCAAACACTACAACACAACCCTAAACCCTAAAACACTACCCCCAGCATGACCCTACACTACGCAAACACTACAACACTACCCTAAACCCTAAAACACTAGCCCCAGCATGACCCTACACTACGCAAACACTACAACACAACCCTAAACCCTAAAACACTACCCCCAGCATGACCCTACACTAAACAACCACCACAACTCTACACTACACTAACACAACACTACACTACACAACACTACACTACACTACACAATCACTAACCCACGAAAAAATTAACACAAACCCACTTACCTCTCTCGTCATCGTGGTTTTCACAACGCAAATGCATTTACCATACATGCCTTTAAAACGTAATTCTTTGTAAAGGCATGCGCGATAAATGCACATGCGTTTTGAAAAAATGCGGGATAATGGTATGCGAGGTCAATGACCTTGCGGGATAATGGTATGCGGACTGAAAGTCTGCGGCATAAAAAATGCTGGAAAATGGCTGCAAACCATGATTAGCAGCAGACTTCCCTGGTGAGCACTAGCTTTACTACAGTGATCTAATGAGCAACTAGAGTGCTAACATTCAGAATTTATGGCAAATGTGTGAAACATCTGAATGCCTTCTTGATAGAACCAAAGTAAACAAGCATTGAAAATGCAATAGATCTCGCCCTCGTTTAAGTTAAAGCCATTCTGTTTGTAATGAGGTGGCTTTTTAGCTTTGCTTTTATTAGTGTTTTTAAAACTTTCATGTAAATAACATGCATATGTATGCATATATGTATATGTATGCATGCATTTATATTTATATAGATATGCAGATTATATATGTTTATATATGTATATTACCTACTGGCGATAGCCAGTGGGTATATATAGTTAGGATTTTTTCTCTATGGGATTTCTGAAAATTCTATGTCTAATAACTTTGGCGTTTGTGGACGGAATTGGCTGAGATTTTCAGGAAAATGGCACATTTCGTTTCTTAGCAGCCCCTGAAAATTTGGGGGGGTTTCGTCAAGGGGGGGTCGAGAAACAAGAGGGGTCCCAAAACACGTTTTTCCCATTCATTTTTCCATAGGGCGGTTGGACTCACTTTTAGCTCGAACGGCTGAATAGATTTACATGAAACTTGGCAAAATTGTAGATATGGTTTGCCCGACGGGCCTTTGCTATGTCTCAATATATGTGCTCCAGTGGATTTTGAGAAATTAACGTTTAAAAAAATATATATATCTGTGACAGCGCTCCGGTTAGCGCCCCGGTTTGCGTACCTGACGCGTAACGGAACTTCGCGAAGCGAAGCTGATTGGCTCTCCGGTGTCTGTCAACATTCTAAACAGTCCGTAGCGGCCGCCATCTTGTCTCTCGGTACGATCGAGAGACAAGATGTGGTGAAAAACGAAGGGGGAAATGAAGGAAAGGGGGCAAGGTAGACCCCTCCTGACCCCCTAGGATTGATGAGGGGGATATTAAAGTGCCCCGCGGGGCAAAAAAAATAAAAATAATTTTTTTGCGATTTTACGCCGTAGAGGCGCGTCCCGGTACGCGAACCGGGCAGCTCACCCGGCAGCTAACCGGGCAGCTAACCGGCAGCGCAGCTGTCAACATTGTAAACAGTCCGGAGCGGCCGCCATCTTGTCTCTCGGTAGGTTCGAGAGACAAGATGTGGTGAAAAAAGAAGGGGGAAATGAAGGAAAGGGGGCAAGGTAAACCCCTCCTGACCCCCTAGGATTGATGAGGGGAATATTAAAGTCCCCAGCGATTTTTCGCGGTAGAGGCGCTTCCCGGTACGCGAACCGGGCAGCTAACCGGCAGCGTAACGGGAGTCCGCCATCTTGTGTTTTTGGAGTGTCCGGTTCGTGTACCGGGTAGCGTCCCGGTAAGCGTAACAAGGGGAAAACCAAGAGAAACAGTGAAAAAAAAATTAAGGGAATAGATTTCCAGCAAACTTGACAAAATTGTAGGGACTGTTTGTTTGATGTGCCTTTGCAAGGCCTCAAGATATGTGCACGTGTGGATTTTGTCTAATTAAGGTTAAAAAAAATATATATATCTGTAAGCGTGCTCCGGCACGCTTACGTTACGGGTTTTGTTTGCGCTGCAGAGCCGATACGTCACGGTTATGCGACGCGTCATGAGGCGTCTCACGTGGCTACGTGATACGTCACGTAATAAAGAATATATTTTACAGCTATAGATATTAGCTTTTAAAAAACCAATGAAATTCACTGAAAAAACCATAGGTTATAGACCATATATAGTTAGGAATTTGCATTCACAAAACCTTGAAAATTCACTGAAAAAACCATAGGTTAGAGACCATATATAGTTAGCTGGACATTTTATTGACATAAAACCAATGAAATTCCATATATAGTTAGTTGCACTAACTATATATCGCGCACCCGCAATCCACTGCTGATGATGTCACATATTACATCATTCATGACATGGTCAGTGACATCACTGATGACATCACTGATGACATCTCAAATGACATCACTGATGACATCACTGATGACATCTCAAATGACATCACTGATGACATCATGACACACCAATACCAGTTACTACATACACACTCACTGATTCCTACGTCTACACACACATTCACTCATTCACCCATACAATCACTCATACATACAGTCACTCATTATTACAACACTATCATATGCACTCATACACCTATGCAGACACTCACACACTGCCACTCATCCATGGAGTTACTCACACATCTAGTCAGTCCTGTAAAGAATCAATCACACTTCCATTTCCTCATCTATACAGTTAAACACAGAACACCATACTTCAGTGACATCACTGATGACATCACTGATGACATCTCAAATGACATCACTGATGACATCTCAAATGACATCACTGATGACATCATGACACACCAATACCAGTTACTACATACGCACTCACTGATTCCTACGTCTACACACACATTCACTCATTCACCCATACAATCACTCATACATACAGTCACTCATTATTACAAGACTATCATATGCACTCATACACCTAGTTAGTCCTGTGAAGAATCAATCACACTTCGATTTCCTCATCTATACAGTTAAACACAGAACACCATACTTTTCACACATATACTAACACATACTTACTCTCTTATACAATCACTGATACAAGTACACATTGATATGCACAGAGTCACACACCTCCCAGCCAGCCACACACACACTCAGTCTTCCATACATCCACTCATTCTTCAATATGTAAAACATAATTAAACTTTACAAAAACACACAGACACTAGATGATGTTATCAGTGATGTCATTTGAGATGTCATCAGTGATGTCATCAGTGATGTCATTTGAGATGTCATCAGTGATGTCATCAGTGATGTCACTGACCATGTCATGAATGATGTAATATGTGACATCATCAGCAGTGGATTGCGGGTGCGCGATATATAGTTAGTGCAACTAACTATATATGGAATTTCATTGGTTTTATGTCAATAAAATGTCCAGCTAACTATATATGGTCTCTAACCTATGGTTTTTTCAGTGAATATATATATATATATATACATATATATATATATATATATATATATATATATATATATATATATATATATATATATATATATATATATATATATATATATATATATATATATATATATATATATATATATGTTCACTGAAAAAACCATAGGTTTCAGTTTCAGAGACGTTATAGTTATAAATTAGCATTTGAAAAGCTGTACAAATTCCCTGAAAAAATAGTGATAGTTATACATTGCCCATTCAGGGTGAGAGATATGATTTAGTTACACACTCATGTTTCATTTATGATGCAATGCGTATTGATTTACATGCATTAAGATGGTTGAAAATAATAGACAGATGGTCGTTTGGTGTGTGAAATCCATTGTTGATGTTAAACTACTGACCAAGGAAGTGTATACTAATTGAGGCTGTTTCTCAGCATGCGCCATCATTGAAAAAGGCGGCAGCCGAAACGTGTCTGAAAGTACTCAAATCCCAATAAAATACTTGGGAACTGCTCCCGTGAGTGCTGGTGGATTTCTACTGTGTAGCTGGAATATTTCAGCACAATTTTCACCTTCGCGCATAAAGCACCCGCCCGCGAGCGAAGGAACATTGGCGATCTGTAGCAGCGAGAGATCCCTTTCCCTTCGCCGCCGCCTCTGAGCACATAGTTCAACAAAGTATCTTACCTGTGATGAGTCGCGTTTAATTACTGAAGCGGTGGGATTTAACACAGACACGGGTGCAAGTTGGTTCTGGTAAGAAGGTGTTCTGTATTTACACTTGGAATGGTTGTAACAAGGCGGCAGGTCGAGGAGCAGGAGTACAAGATTGAGTGCATTGGTGACACATCATTTATGGCATGTTTAGTGAAGCGGCCGGGAAGCGGCAGTTGACACATGCAAAAGGAAGGGAGATTCTCAAAGAAGAGAACATGGCAGAGGTCAAAGATGAATTGAAAGCGCAATTCATGAAATTAAAAAAAGTGTATGAAACAGAAATTCGGAAATGGTGAGAGGCAACATCCCTCCCAAACTACATTGATGTTCAACGCATACCACGGGGACTGCGCATTTATGCGATTCCAGTGTATGAGAACCCAGACCGCTATTACTAGTAGAATGGGCTGACCACACAGCCAATTCATCGAAAGGCATGTTAGTCATCCTGGTGAAATTTGAGTGATCGGGAATGTGTTCTACAAGAAATAAATACTCTAAAGAGTGAAATTGACAAGAATGATGATAAAAACAAACAGGAGGGACTAAAGTCAGCAATAAATAAATGTCTATCCAGTCGAGAAATTACGTTTTGGGGCATGTGCTCACTTTTGCAAAAAGATTCGATGCCCCACGCAGGCAACTGTTAAACAACAGAAACCGTAGTGTTACTGAACAGTGCTGACATCACCAGAAAATTCAAGATGTACCTCATTCTTGTCTCAGATGACCCATTCCAGATGATGAACAAGTCATCTATGAAACTGTACCATCTGAAAACTTGATCGGTCCATTCTTTGTTGGCCATGCGTCAGGCCACCTGCTCCTCCCACCGGCCCACAAACAAGTTTGCGTAACTGGGGGGAAGCAGGTGCCCATGGCTGTACCAGACGTCTGTCTGTACAACTGAGTCTGAAAAAGAAAAATGTTATTAAACAGACAAAGTCTTGCAAACTCCAATACCAATGTACTGTGTTCAGTATACTTCAAAGGACGTTTGTCCAAAAAATACTTCATGGCCACCAGGCCATCTTGATGCTCTATTGAAGTATATAGACTGGTAATGCCAAGAACCATCATTGTGTACCCTTCTTCCCACTGCAAGGATACAATTTTACACAACAGATCCTTAGTGTCTCTAATGTACGATTTGAGAACCTTTACGTGTGGTAAAAGGAAGAAATGGACATAGATTGACATATGTTCGGTGAGACTTCCATGCGATGCCACAATAGGTCTCCCTGGCGATGCCTGCCTGTCCTTCGGCAAGTGGTAGAAGGTAGGGATGGTAGGTTTCAGTTGTCTCAAAAATAAAAATTCGTCCATATCCAGTAGTCCTATATCATGTCATTTTGATATCAAAGAATGGTAGTTGTTTGCACCACCTCCCTTTAACATGAAAACATTCTCAGTCAGAGAAATTTCAATCATTTGAAGGAGCATGTGTGTGTGTTCTAAAAGTTTGATGTTCCTGGCTCTCAAAAAATGTTGACATGCTTTTAAGCCGTCTGTGTGTCTAATGCTCATATAGAGACTTTCAACATGTTAGCAGACCATCCAGTATTCATTTCCTCAGAATATATATATATATATATATATATATATATATATATATATATATATATATATATATATATATATGTTCACTGAAAAAACCATAGGTTTCAGTTTCAGAGACGTTATAGTTATAAATTAGCATTTGAAAAGCTGTAGAAATTCCCTGAAAAAATAGTGATAGTTATACATTGCCCATTCAGGGTGAGAGATATGATTTAGTTACACACTCATGTTTCATTTATGATGCAATGCGTATTGATTTACATGCATTAAGATGGTTGAAAATAATAGACAGATGGTCGTTTGGTGTGTGAAATCCATTGTTGATGTTAAACTACTGACCAAGGAAGTGTATACTAATTGAGGCTGTTTCTCAGCATGCGCCATCATTGAAAAAGGCGGCAGCCGAAACGTGTCTGAAAGTACTCAAATCCCAATAAAATACTTGGGAACTGCTCCCGTGAGTGCTGGTGGATTTCTACTGTGTAGCTGGAATATTTCAGCACAATTTTCACCTTCGCGCATAAAGCACCCGCCCGCGAGCGAAGGAACATTGGCGATCTGTAGCAGCGAGAGATCCCTTTCCCTTCGCCGCCGCCTCTGAGCACATAGTTCAACAAAGTATCTTACCTGTGATGAGTCGCGTTTAATTACTGAAGCGGTGGGATTTAACACAGACACGGGTGCAAGTTGGTTCTGGTAAGAAGGTGTTCTGTATTTACACTTGGAATGGTTGTAACAAGGCGGCAGGTCGAGGAGCAGGAGTACAAGATTGAGTGCATTGGTGACACATCATTTATGGCATGTTTAGTGAAGCGGCCGGGAAGCGGCAGTTGACACATGCAAAAGGAAGGGAGATTCTCAAAGAAGAGAACATGGCAGAGGTCAAAGATGAATTGAAAGCGCAATTCATGAAATTAAAAAAAGTGTATGAAACAGAAATTCGGAAATGGTGAGAGGCAACATCCCTCCCAAACTACATTGATGTTCAACGCATACCACGGGGACTGCGCATTTATGCGGTTCCAGTGTATGAGAACCCAGACCGCTATTACTAGTAGAATGGGCTGACCACACAGCCAATTCATCGAAAGGCATGTTAGTCATCCTGGTGAAATTTGAGTGATCGGGAATGTGTTCTACAAGAAATAAATACTCTAAAGAGTGAAATTGACAAGAATGATGATAAAAACAAACAGGAGGGACTAAAGTCAGCAATAAATAAATGTCTATCCAGTCGAGAATTTACGTTTTGGGGCATGTGCTCACTTTTGCAAAAAGATTCGATGCCCCACGCAGGCAACTGTTAAACAACAGAAACCGTAGTGTTACTGAACAGTGCTGACATCACCAGAAAATTCAAGATGTACCTCATTCTTGTCTCAGATGACCCATTCCAGATGATGAACAAGTCATCTATGAAACTGTACCATCTGAAAACTTGATCGGTCCATTCTTTGTTGGCCATGCGTCAGGCCACCTGCTCCTCCCACCGGCCCACAAACAAGTTTGCGTAACTGGGGGGAAGCAGGTGCCCATGGCTGTACCAGACGTCTGTCTGTACAACTGAGTCTGAAAAAGAAAAATGTTATTAAACAGACAAAGTCTTGCAAACTCCAATACCAATGTACTGTGTTCAGTATACTTCAAAGGACGTTTGTCCAAAAAATACTTCATGGCCACCAGGCCATCTTGATGCTCTATTGAAGTATATAGACTGGTAATGCCAAGAACCATCATTGTGTACCCTTCTTCCCACTGCAAGGATACAATTTTACCCAACAGATCCTTAGTGTCTCTAATGTACGATTTGAGAACCTTTACGTGTGGTAAAAGGAAGAAATGGACATAGATTGACATATGTTCGGTGAGACTTCCATGCGATGCCACAATAGGTCTCCCTGGCGATGCCTGCCTGTCCTTCGGCAAGTGGTAGAAGGTAGGGATGGTAGGTTTCAGTTGTCTCAAAAATAAAAATTCGTCCATATCCAGTAGTCCTATATCATGTCATTTTGATATCAAAGAATGGTAGTTGTTTGCACCACCTCCCTTTAACATGAAAACATTCTCAGTCAGAGAAATTTCAATCATTTGAAGGAGCATGTGTGTGTGTTCTAAAAGTTTGATGTTCCTGGCTCTCAAAAAATGTTGACATGCTTTTAAGCCGTCTGTGTGTCTAATGCTCATATAGAGACTTTCAACATGTTAGCAGACCATCCAGTATTCATTTCCTCAGAATATATATATATATATATATATATATATATATATATATATATATATATATATATATATATATATATATATATATATATATATATATATATATATATGTTCACTGAAAAAACCATAGGTTTCAGTTTCAGAGACGTTATAGTTATAAATTAGCATTTGAAAAGCTGTAGAAATTCCCTGAAAAAATAGTGATAGTTATACATTGCCCATTCAGGGTGAGAGATATGATTTAGTTACACACTCATGTTTCATTTATGATGCAATGCGTATTGATTTACATGCATTAAGATGGTTGAAAATAATAGACAGATGGTCGTTTGGTGTGTGAAATCCATTGTTGATGTTAAACTACTGACCAAGGAAGTGTATACTAATTGAGGCTGTTTCTCAGCATGCGCCATCATTGAAAAAGGCGGCAGCCGAAACGTGTCTGAAAGTACTCAAATCCCAATAAAATACTTGGGAACTGCTCCCGTGAGTGCTGGTGGATTTCTACTGTGTAGCTGGAATATTTCAGCACAATTTTCACCTTCGCGCATAAAGCACCCGCCCGCGAGCGAAGGAACATTGGCGATCTGTAGCAGCGAGAGATCCCTTTCCCTTCGCCGCCGCCTCTGAGCACATAGTTCAACAAAGTATCTTACCTGTGATGAGTCGCGTTTAATTACTGAAGCGGTGGGGTTTAACACAGACACGGGTGCAAGTTGGTTCTGGTAAGAAGGTGTTCTGTATTTACACTTGGAATGGTTGTAACAAGGCGGCAGGTCGAGGAGCAGGAGTACAAGATTGAGTGCATTGGTGACACATCATTTATGGCATGTTTAGTGAAGCGGCCGGGAAGCGGCAGTTGACACATGCAAAAGGAAGGGAGATTCTCAAAGAAGAGAACATGGCAGAGGTCAAAGATGAATTGAAAGCGCAATTCATGAAATTAAAAAAAGTGTATGAAACAGAAATTCGGTAATGGTGAGAGGCAACATCCCTCCCAAACTACATCGATGTTCAACGCATACCACGTGGGCTGCGCATTTATGCGGTTCCAGTGTATGAGAACCCAGACCGCTATTACTATGGAATGGGCTGACCACACAGCCAATTCATCGAAAGGCATGTTAGTCATCCTGGTGAAATTTGAGTGATCGGGAATGTGTTCTACAAGAAATAAATACTCTAAAGAGTGAAATTGACAAGAATGATGATAAAAACAAACAGGAGTGACTAAAGTCAGCAATAAATAAACGTTTATCCAGTGGAGTGGTGTGGCTCACTGGTTAGAGGCGGCAGACCCGAGAGCAGAGGACGGCCTGGGACCGATTCCCGGCGCGGCAGGTTTCTGGACCAGGGTCAGCGGACTCGATAATTCTCTCGCCTCGGTGCCCACTCTGATCAGCGATCACACTCGGCAACTCTGGGCATTAGCTTGCCTCATCCTCACTAACGGCCCCACCAGACCGCCGGGGATGCCTGGTCTCACCCTGGAGATACCCATTAAGGGACCATCTCTCAGGGAAGCCAGGACGGGTTCCCCAGCGGTCTACTACGCATAAATACTCCTTCGGGAGTTGATTCTAGTGCATTACAAACCCACAATTAATTAGTTAATTAAAAACAAAAAATCAAACAAAAAAAAACAAGACAAATTTGAAAGGAAGTCAAAAAATTACGTTTTGGGGCATGTGCTCACTTTTGGAAAAAGATTGGATGCCCCGCGCAGGCAACTGTTAAACAACAGAACCCGTACTGTTGCTGAACAGAGAGAAACATCTGAATCACACATTACAGATACAGATTTGTCAAGCGAGGAAAGTGTATCACAGGCCACAGCAAAGGAATCATCTACTCCTTTTCACAAGGAGTTCCGGCTGATCGGGCAGACGTGGTGCAAAGGAGGGAGGTGAAGACACTCCAAGTGAAGAGCAAACGAAGAAGGAGGAGGGACGGCTGGAGCAAGCAACAATAGCCTCTCACCACGAGTCACTCGGAGCAAAAAGGGGAACAAACGCCAACAATTGAGAATCTCACTATCTGACACCAAGAATACTGAACGCAACAGAAGAAACAGGATTGTGCTTAGGACTTACATTTTGTCCCTCTAAAAGATTCAAATATACCCAGACAAGAATTAACTTGTTTAAAATTGCCAGGGAAATCAAACTTCATAAGTATTTCAAAATTAATAGATATGGGCATAGAGGGACATGAGTCAGTAATGTAGATAGGGGCATGAACATTTTTATGGTAAACGATCTAGAGACGCTGGCTGTGTTGGAAGATTTGCAAAGTTAAGGGAATCCCAGAGAAGGGATATCTACAGAGATCCATAGAGCTGAACAGTTGGTAATCATGAAAGTGGGCCCTGGAAGTCCATTTAAACCGTCATCTCAATTTATTCCACAGATGCCCAAGGATGCTATTAATGTCTTCACAGAGACTGTAACCAAAGACCTGATGAAACTATAGACAAGAAAAGACAAGAGAGTAACTAAGAGTGACATCACTCAGGAACAGAGGGAGGCAATGAAAGGCTTACAAGAAGAAAACACTTTTGTATGCAAACCATCAGATAAGGGGGGCAATATAGTGCTCTTAACGTCTGAGTGCTATCAAAGTGAAGCAATGAAACAACTAAATGACATTTTGAGTAATAGAAGGATCACGAGGAAAGGATATTAAAGCAGTATAGTGGGTGTTAGACCTGGCATCATTGGCATGAGTCTCTCCTCCATTTTTTGTCTGTTTGCCTCCTCTGTTTACGATGTTTTACTGGAATATTGCTTTGGGCACTGTGACACTGCGGATCAGTGCCACAGTGTAAGTGCTCCCTATGTTAAATTGATACATTGATTGGATTCCATGATTGGCTTATTTGGTTTACTGTCAGTCCCCAATAAAGTGCACCTGAAGTGCCAGGGCTTGTAAATGCCAATACTGCTGGTGGGCCTGCAGCACTGGTTGTGCCACCCACAGAAGCAGCCTGACTGGGCAAGTGCACCTACTTGCCAGTCCTTAAACCTTCCCTTAACTTCATGCGAGTCACCCCTATGGTAGGCCCTAGGGCAGGGTGCATTGGAAGTGTAAGGTAGGACATGCTCTGATGTGTGTGGCATGTCCTAATAGTGAATTACAGCCATTTTCGTTTTTCTCTATTGTAAGGCTACCTGCTCCCCTTAGGCCAGAATGGGCTGCTGGAATTATTTGTATTTGTATTTATTGTATTTCTAAAGCGCAACAATCGCTCCGAAAGGAGCATCCTGGCGCTAAATAGACAGTGGTCAGAAGTTAAAAATGAGAAGACTAGATGAAGGTCATTACATAATCGTCAGGAAGAGAATAGATCCACGTTTTAAGCTGCTTTCTGAAATGGTTTTCCTGAGTTAGGGATCTGAGATTGTTGGGAATTGAAGTCCAGGCTTTGGAAGATAAAAAGGACAAAGACTTGCCTCCTTTAGTTTTGTATTTGAATTTCGGCAACTTAATCAGATTTTGGTTCTGAGGATCTTAAGGTCCTTGAAGGATTGTAATGGGGGAATCTTCTGGTAAGGTAGGTTGGGCCGGTGCAATTGACTGCACGGAAGGCTATGATTAGGATTTTAAACAATATTCTTTTGGGGAGAGGCAGCCAATGAAGGGTTTTCAAGGCAGCCGAGGCTGATGATCTCCTAGGTAACTTGAGAAAAAGTCTAGCCGCTTTGTGCTGTACGCCTTGAAGCTTTTTAAGAGTGGCTTTCCTTTTAACACCTGCCAACAGACCATTGCAGTAGTCGAGACGTGCAAGGATTAAGGCCACTGCCACTGCCTTTCTTGAATCTATCGGTAGGTACACAGACAAAATATCGATTTTTAAATATCGATATGCAAAAATATCGAAGTTTAAATATCGATATACAAAAATATCGAAGGTAAGTAATATCGACAGTCTAAATATCGATATTGGTATGATATCAGTAATATCGAAGTTGTAAATATCGATGTTAATAATATCGAAATTAATAACTTTGATGTTACTAATATCAATTTTTAAATAAATTTAGTGTATATTATATTGTATTTATTATGTTTTATTATTTATTTTTAATGTTATGTTATTAAATATTGTCTTTTACTACTGTAGCGGTTGTGGGTTTATAGGGGAATAGGGTGGGAAGTAATTTAATTATGTTAAATTAATTATTAATTATTAGGAATTATCAATTAATTAATTGAGAATTAATT
Source organism: Lissotriton vulgaris (assembly GCF_964263255.1). Classification (NCBI taxonomy): domain Eukaryota; kingdom Metazoa; phylum Chordata; class Amphibia; order Caudata; family Salamandridae; genus Lissotriton; species Lissotriton vulgaris. Next base: position 329,745,215 of record NC_141686.1, read on the forward strand.
TTAAATTATTTTTAATTAATTTATTAATTGATAAATATGTTCTGTAGCGGGTTATGGGTTTATAGGGGAATAGGGTGGGAAGTAATTTAATAATAATTAATTAATTGATATATGTTTGTACATATTTTAATTAATAATTAATTGGTAATTAATTTCTATTAATTACTTAATTAATTATTATATTTTTCTCATATTTATAATGATTAATTAGTTGGTAATTAATTATTATTAATTATTTAATTAAATTAATTATAGTAATTTATATATATAATTTATTGTTATTCTTAATTAATTAATTGTGCAAAATAATATTAATTTTTAAATTAAATTAATTACAGCAAATGTGCTAATATATTTACTTTATTGTTATTGTTAATTAATAATTATTTGGTAATTAAATAATATTAATTAATTTTGGGTACAGGTGTATTTTTAGGGTTCAGGGTCAGTTTTCAGTTCATGGGTACAGGGGTATTTTTAGGGTTCAGGGTCAGTTTTCAGTTCATGGGTAAAGGGGTATTTTTAGGGTTCAGGGTCAGTTTTCAGTTCATGGGTAAAGGGGTATTTTTAGGGTTCAGGGTCAGTTTTCAGTTTTTGGGTAAAGGGGTATTTTTAGGGTTCAGGGTCAGTTTTCAGTTCATGGGTACAGGGGTATTTTTAGGGTTCAGGGTCAGTTTTCAGTTCATGGGTAAAGGGGTATTTTTAGGGTTCAGGGTCAGTTTTCAGTTCATGGGTAAAGGGGTATTTTTAGGGTTCAGGGTCAGTTTTCAGTTTTTGGGTAAAGGGGTATTTTTAGGGTTCAGGGTCAGTTTTCAGTTTTTGGGTAAAGGGGTATTTTTAGGGTTCAGGGTCAGTTTTCAGTTTTTGGGTAAAGGGGAATTTTTAGGGTTCAGGGTCAGTTTTCAGTTCATGGGTAAAGGGGTATGTTTAGGGTTCAGGGTCAGTTTTCAGTTTTTGGGTAAAGGGGTATTTTAGGGTTCAGGGTCAGTTTTCAGTTTTTGGGTAAAGGGGTATTTTTAGGGTTCAGGGTCAGTTTTCAGTTCATGGGTAAAGGGGTATTTTTAGGGTTCTGGGTCAGTTTTGGGGTTTTGGGGTACAGTCGTACAGGGTAAAAATTAAATAAATTTAAATTAAATCAATTAAATGAAATTACAAAATATAAAATGACATTAAATTATTACGTTTTTAATTTATTTTAAATGTATATGTATTAGTTTTAACTTTTTAATTATGTTTTAATATTTTTATTTAATATTTGTAACATTATATGTATTTTATAATTATTTTAACATTATTATTAATACATTTAAAAAAACGATATTTTTAATTTCGATATTTTTGTACTACAATATTATTTTTTCGATATTTTTGTACTTACCTTGTTAGGGATAGGATTCCGATATTTTTGACTTCGATATTTTTGTCCCGATATTTTTGTATGTCGATATTTTTGATTTCGATATTTAGTCAGACATTCCTATCGGTAAGAAGTCAAAGAACTTTTTCAGTGATTTAATGATATTGAAGCAACTTCCTGCAACATGCCTGACGTGCTGGTCAAAGGATAATTCGGCGTCAAATAGAACGCCCAGATTCCTCGCTGATGCCACAGCTTGAGGGGGTGCAGGGGTGTCCTCAGGCCACCATTTGCTGGGACAGAATTCAGGGGTTTTACCCATGGGGAGGATTTCTGTCTTATTGGTGTTACATTTAAGGTGGTTTTGATCCATCCAGCAGAAGACATCTCTTAGACACTTTTTTAGATTTAGCTCAGCATCTGTAGAACTGTTCTCCAAGGGGACAATAAGCTGAGTGTCATCGGCATATGATGTCACTAATATGCCGTATGACTCGATTGAAGAGATGAGGGGGACCATATAGATGTTGAACAATAATGGGATTAATATTGAGCCCTGAGGGACTCCAGAGTGTACTTTTTTCTCTTTAGAAAGAAAAGGGCCCAAGGAGATGGTTTGGGATCTGTCTGCCAGGAAGGAGATTATCCAGTCTAATGCTACATCTGTAATTCCTATATCCCTCAGTCTGTCTATCAGTATGGAGTGAGAGATGGTATTGACGCCGCCGTGAGGTCTAATAAGATCAAGATGGCGTTCTTCCCTCCATCCTGTAATAGTTTTATTGAATCGGTGAGTTCAATCAAAGCAGTTTCCGTAGAATGGTGTGAACGGAAACCCGATTGCTGGGGTTAAGGATATGATGTGTTTCAACGTAATTTTTTAGTTCTTTGTGGACCATTTGTTCGGTTATCTTGCGCAGGACAGGGAGGAGTGAGATTGGGCGTAAATTTGCAAGGTCTGTGGGAGATTTATTTGATTTTTTCATAAGAGGTTTCACGATTGCATGTTTCCATTCGCGAGGCACAACGCCTGAACTCAAGGAAGCATTGACAATCTCATTTATGATGGGATTGACAACCTCAATTAGTTGATGAAGGATTCGAGGGGAGCATGAATCCGAGGGGGCACCTGATTTACATGTCAGGATTCCCTCCCGGGTCTGGAGGAGTGTGACCGGGGCAAAGGCTCTACGGCAACCCGTCGGGTTCTTTCCACAGGCCGGTGGAATAGGGGACATGGCTCGACAAGGTGGTTGGAAATCCTTTTGTATTAATAAGATGTTTTCCTCGAAGAAGTCCGCAATCCGGTTGCAGAACTCTGAGGATGGTGGGATTTCAGGTTGTAAAGCTCTTGGATGGATAAATGACTTAACAATGGAGAATACCGTTTTTTGTTTTTGCTTGGCTGTATTGATGGCATTGATTTAAAAGTTCTTCTTAGCTATTTTAATAGCATTGAAGTAAGTTTTCCTCTGCTGAATATATAGACTTCTATCTATGGGGTCGTAGGTTTTACGCCAGCTGCGTTCTCTTTTCTTGCATAGTAGATGGACTTTTGCTAGCTCAGATGTGAACCAGGGGGCATTTATCTTCCTGTTTTTCCCTTTTCCCGGGGGGCGGTTTGGTGGTACCCGATCCTTGATCTCCTGTCGCATCCAAGTGTGAAAACATTTGGAGCCCTGGACAGCAACTCCAGGCATATTCGGGATAAGTGCATCAACAATGGGGTTGAGCTTAAAATTAGCCTCTACTCATGTCCAGTTGACCTGGTTCACTGGATTATGAGTAGCTTTTACTGGTGTTTGAAACCGTGGAAGCTTAATGTGAAAGTGAATCAAGCAATGGTCTGACCAAGTTTGAGGGACGGGATTCTGGATTTCCAGAAGGGGAAAGTTGGTGCATATTCCGTCAAGGGTGTGAGCAGCTTGATGGGTGGGCTGTGTGACTGCTTGTTGAAGGATGAAGATCTCTAAGGTTTAGAGAAAATTCTATGCGTGTGTGTCAGATGTAGATTCTAATTGTAAATTAAAATCACCCAGAAGTGTAAAATGTGGGTAGCGAAGTCGAAGTTGTCCCAAGGAGTCACTAAGCGAATCTAAGAACCCCAAGGCACTGCCTGGGGGGCGATAAATCAAGCCACATGAAAAAGAGGAGGATTCATTTAGCTTGATGGAAAAACCCAGTCCTTCAACACCTTTTAGGGGAGCTAAATTACAGGTGTGACATTTTATGTGGTTTTTGAGCACCACCGCTACTCCTCCTCCCTTCCCTTTCAGTCTATCCTGTCAAAAGTTAGTATAACCAGGTGGAAGAGCAACTGTTAAGTCAGGGTTGCTGTTCTCTGTTAGCCATGTGTCAGTTATGAAGAGACAGTCTAACTTTGAATTTACAATAAGATCGTTTATATCTTGACTATGGCTGCCCATAGAGCGAGCGTTTATCAACCCCCCTTTGAAGTGTGAGGTGATGGCCATAGTGTTATTGAGAAGAGTGTGGGTCTTAACTGGGGTCCAAGGCGAATACCAGTGACAAAACCAGCATGAGAATGGTCCCCTGATTTTATCCATGTCAATCCTACAGGGACAGCCTGTGAGCATATTGAGGCTCTTAAGCTCGCTCACCTGGTATGGTCGGGCAGAATGAAATTGACCAGCCCTTCCTGCGCCTGGCGCGAACTTGGCGCAGACGGGTGCAGACGGGCTTTCCTTTGGCGTGCCTTTGGCACGCCGCCATCGCACCCGCTGGGCCCGCCCGCTGCGCGGACGGGGACTGTTGTTCTTCATATACTGGTGGAGGAGGGTGGTAGGCGTCGCAAGACTGGAGCGCTACCCTTCTTCCACCCCAAGATGGTGGCCGTCCCTGTGTCCGATCGCGTCAGCTGCCAATCGCTGCGCGAGGACCAGGGTTTGAGGTGCTGCAAGGGCAGGGGTGAGTGCTATTAAAAGGGAAAGTGAATCTTCCCAGAAATACATAAAATAAATGACAACAATTTGAACAATTTTAAAAGATGGTCAGCCTAACCCCCGGCTTTCCGCCTCAGGGGAGAAGTACAGAGCACACTGAAATTATTACACTATAAACTCCTAACAGACTCAGAGAGCATGGTGGAAAGTCGAGTTTAGTATCCTTGAACTCAGAATTTGATAACGCATCCTTTAGGATGGATGGTTTTTAGATTCTGAGTTTGAAACTAGCACTTTTACAAAGTGACTAGTTTCTTGTCCAACTATCTACCGGTCTCTGCTGGTTATTGTGTGTGTGACAGGAGCTGGGTGGCTCCAGAGGTCTGAATCAGTCAGTGTGGGGTGAATGAGGCCTCTGCGTTTAGAGTGGGGGAAGCGTAGTTTCTGATAGCCTGCCCTGCCTGACACAATGCTGGCTCCACCTCCTGCCGGACGACTGATGGCCCTGCCCCTGCCAGTGACAATACTGGCTCCACCTCCTGCTGGGCGGCTGAGGACCTTGCCCTGCACAGTGAATAGGCCAGGTGCCTCGGCCTGGCAACACCCACAGCAAACCCAGGATGGGGGGAAATTCGCCTGCATGGACAAAGGGATCAAAGCAGAAAAGGGGTATAAGAGAAGGGCCCCTGAACCAAAGATTTAGATCATTCTGACAAGGAAACCTACACCAAGGACAAGAAGCCTGCTGATCCAAGGACTTGCCTACCCCTTCTGTAAGAGTGCTGTTTGCTGGGGGGAATCCTGCAGTTGCTTCTTTATTTTTGCCAAAGAACAAGGAGAGAGGAACTGAGTGTGTACTCTCAAGCTTTGCCAAGAAAATCTCCAAGGGCTGTAAGAGTGCCAGTCTCCTGTTGAAGTCACAGGGCTAAAGGACTTCACCATCTGTGAAATTTGCCTGTTGCTGGAACGTGGGCGTCCAGCACCTCTAAAGAAACCAGCAATCACGACGCAGCCGACGCCGCCGAATCAAGCTCGACATCCTGAGTACGACTCAAGTGTCCCGCACCTTCGACGCCGGCAGCCAGGCCCGATCAACGCCAGTAGCGATGCAGCTAACGATCGCCTCGACACCGGCCCCTCTCGACGCCATGAGCGCTGCTCACTCTTGCAACGACGACATCGACAATGACGCCGTTCCTGCTTCTCCACCGTGAGCGCTGCTCCGGCCCGACATCCCTCGACGCTGCTGCGGATCGTCCCGACCCCGAGGCTCGATCGACGACGACGCCGATACTTCTTGACGCCGTGGATCATCGTTTGCTTCATTCTAAGAGGTACTGTGTTTGTGGGGTCTGTTTCGACTCCAGGCTCGACGTAGCGCTCTTCGCGGTCGACGCAGAACCTTTGGAATAACTTTGCCTCGATGTCGTGTGACTCCAGTGGGGGTTACATTGTTGCCAAGAACTGTGCTTTAGTGAAGAAGAGTTACCTTTGTTGCTAAAGAACTATTTACTAAGAAGAAACTTTACCTGAACTATTATTTTTCCTTCCAAAGAGTATTTATTGAGATTGTGGTATATTTTTGTCGTTATTTGGTCTTGTGCTAAGCCTTATATAAACATCCTTATTTTTATAATACCTTCTGTGTTGTGTCCATTTGTGGTGTATTCACTTTATTACTGTGTATGGTCATAAATGCTTAACACACTGCCTCTGAGATAAGCCTATCTGCTCTGCCAAGCTACCAAGGGGGTGAGCGGGGGTTATCTGAGTGTGTGATCCCCTCGCCCTGAATAGAGGAGGTGGGTCCCTATTTGTCAGAAGTGTATACCTCTGCCAACTAGAGACCAGCCAATTCTAACAGTGGGATATCATACGCTCATCGATAAATGTCATCAAAAAGGCATGTTAGAAAAGGAAGAATATGCCTTTCTCAAATATAAACTCCACGTTTGCTGACCGTTTATCACCTTCCGAATATCCATAAGAGCAAAAGAAGCCCTGTGAGTCGTCCTATAGTTTAATCTTTGGGCAGCCTAACTGAAAACATATCAACATATGTAGACTTTTTTCTGTTTGATTTTGTGACCCAACTGGTTTCATATGTTCAGGACACCAAGGACTTTTTGAGGTGGATTGAAGGTGTTGCCTGGCTTTGTGATGATGACACTTGATATTGCAAGTCTCTATACCAGTATTGAACATAAGCAAGGCCTGGAGGTGGTGAACTACTTTTTAAATGGACAATCGCTGAAATTCATTGAGCACAATAGAATGTTGATGGAATTTGTCGATTTCTGTCTAAATCACAGTATTTTTTTGTTTCAGGATCAACTGTTTAGACAGATACGAGGTACGGCCATGGGCACCTGCTTCACACCCAGCTATGCACATCTTTTCGTTGGCAGGTGGGAGAAGTGGATGGCCTGGGCCGACACCAATGATGAGTAAACCTGTTATGTCATTAGTTGGAAGAGATGCATTGACGATCTTTTCATCATCTATAGAGGCACTGAACAATCAGCAAGGGACTATTGAAGAGTGCTCAATGGAAATGATCTGAATCTTAAATTCACAGGAGAAATAAATAAAACATCTGTGAATTTTCTAGATTTAATGGTATTCGCAGCAGATGGCAGAGTATGCACTAATTTGCATAGGAAGCCAACTGCTGGGAACTCACTGTTGCATGCAAGCAGCTGTCCCTTTTAGGAAAAAAAAAACTAGCATCCCGTATGGAGAGTTGTTATGTTTATAGAGAAAATGCACCAGGGCTTGGATTTTCAGACAGCAGCAGAAGAAAGCATGGTTCATGAGCAGAGGGTACAATAGAGATACTCTAACTGAGGCTAAGAAAAAGGTAGAAAAAAATCCAGATTGGAGTTGGTTAAAGACATCCCAAAAACCAAATCCAAAAGTATAAAAAGGAGAGAGACTGACCATAAGATTTTCAGAATGATTACGGACAATTTAAGTGAAGCATAAAACATTAGAAAGGTGCTATGAAGAAACTGGCACATTCTTAAGTCAGATTCCACGATAGTGGTCGACTTACCTGAATCACCCCCATGTCATTCAGAAGAGCACGGACACTGAGAGATCATTTAGTACAGAGTCATTGCTCCATAGACAACAGACCCACCGCCTTTGGGAAAGTAAAAGTCTTCTTTCCCTATTGGAAATGCAATGCATGTAAGAACTGCCACAAAGTCCTGTCCTATGCTGTACCAGGTCTGGAGGCACCCAAGCAAATTAGGAAGTTCATGAACTGCAATACAAGCTACACTCTGTACTGTTTGGTATTCCCATATGGCTTAAGATCTGTTGGCAGCTCCATACATCCAACAAAGGTGCGTATCCGGGAACATCTCAGAGCAATTGCCAATAAGGATGTAACATATCCGGTGGCAAGACACTTTGAAAGTCATCATAGAAGCAACAGGGATCTGTTGAAATTTTTCTGCATGGATCATGTGCCTACTGACATAAAGGGAGGGGATAGACAACTCAAGCTCCGTAGACTAGAGTCAAGGTACATCATTGACACCAAAACTAAAATACCATGGGGGTAAAATAGTGATGAGGAACTGGCGATAGATTTGTAAATACAGTAATGATTGAAATAGAGAATTTATTTTAAAAAGTAGAGGACATGAAATTGAGAATCTGGAAAGACATCATATGAATAGGAAAGATGGGCTTCTTTCACCCTAAAATGGAAACCAAATTATGTATTGAAGTACAGGGTAGATGAACACAGGGTTCTATATCTAAAAGCTATGTTCGCACCCTATGTAATCATGATGCCTCAACAATCTGAGCCCATTCAGGGCGGTATAATGTTATGGTATTTCTACTGATTAGCAGCTGAATATTGCAGAGATTTTGGAGTGTAATGGACAGGGGTTGGCTAATAAAACTATTGGAATCCGCAACAAGAAATGCATTGTTATAGTTATACATTGCCCATTCTGGGCGAGAGATATGAGTTAGTTACATGCTTATGTTTCAATTGTGATGCAATGCGTATTTATTTGCACGCTCTAAGGTGGATGAAAATAATGGACAGACGGTTGTTTGGTGTGTGAAGTCCATTGTTGATGTTAAATTCCTGACCAATGAAGTGTGTACATATTGGCGCTGTTTCTCGGTGTGCGCAATCATTGACAAAGGTGGCTGCCTAAACTTTTCTGAAAGTACTTGAATCTAAATATAATTCTGGGGAACTGCTCTCGGGAGTGCTGGTGGATTTCTACTGTGTAGCTGGAATATTTCAGCGCCATTTTCACCTTCGCGCATAAAGCACTCTCCTGTGAGTGAAGGGACATTGACGATCTGTAGCAGCGAGACATATACATATTATATATATATAACCAAATCTCCTTCTTGCGAATGAGTAGAGGCCACGCAGGGGAACACTGTGGAAGCACGCTTTATTCCTTGTGTGGCGAATGCATTTCGGCAATTGAATCAGCCTTCTTCAGCGCCCAAGTATCCAGGAGGCTTCCAACAAACAAACTTGAGTTCTGCCGCCCTCTTATTCGTTGAGAGCACGCTCCGCCCCCTGAAGATTGCTGCTCACCTGTTGTCAGTTCACATAGTGGATGGGAACTGCAACACCCATATATTTACATACATACATATAGTTATTCAGAAAAACCTTCTGTCACTCGGATTTCCTTAAAGAATCGGGCACAGACTCTAGTTAATTAGGCAAGTTTATTGCAACTTATCTACCATTATGCATTTTGCCCAAGCCTGGCCTAGTTCACATACGCGATATGTTGTTAAAATTCGTATATATGGTAGTCACATAATACATGATCATAGAGGCCAGTCTACAATACACATTTAATTGCAAGTAGAAACTTATTTCAATAAGTATATGCAAGCTTAAAACACATGTAAAGTGTGTCAATTGCATGGAAATAAAATAACATGAATTGCTATAAAAAATTCATATAAATAATCTTAAAAATGTATAAGAACTTTACTTTAAAACAAGCAGGAAGCATATGATCAAAATTGATGGTTAAAATCACAATGTCTTATTTTTGTGTATCTAAACAATTTGATATTAAAAAAAAAATATCACCCACAGTCAACTAGTTCTACAAAATACCACCAGACGCATACCTTTGTGCAAGTTGTTAAAGTTGATAATATCTGACTTTCTAATTCCTAATAATTACATTATTTCCAGCCTATAAACTTGTAAAACTTGTAAACTTGGGGATTTTTAGAGCGCAATTGTTGCCCAAGGGCGTCCAAGCGCTGGGATAACCATGACCTACAGAGACCAGGTGGGAGGAACAGCAGTTAGTAAGCGGATGTGAATAGGTAAGTCTTTAGTTGCTTGCGGAACATAGTGAGGTTCTGAGTGGCTCTGAGATGGAGTGGCAGAGTGTTCCAAGTCTTGGATGCGTTGTAAGTGAACGTCCTTCCGCCGGCTCTAGATATTTTTATTCTTGGGACCACTGCCAAGAGAGTCTGGCTGGAACGAAGACTTCGATTTGGGGTGTAGTGGGTGATCAGATCACGGGCGATGATGGGTCCCATGTCCCAGAAGGCTTGATGGGCTATGCATAGCGCCTTAAACAGAACTCTCTGCCGAACCGGTAGCCAGTGAAGGCTAGTCAGTCCGGTCCTCACTGAGTGTCTACGAGGGATTTTGAGTAGAAGGCGAGCTGCACAGTTCTGTACAGTCTGTAGCCTGCGAAGGGTATATTCTGGTGCGCCCAGATAAAGTACGTTGTTAAAATCAAGGCGTGAATGAATGAGACCTTGAATGGCTGCCTGTTTGGTTTCCATAGGAAGGAGGGGAAACATTTTATTTAGCACTCTCATAATGCCAAAACAGGTGGCCGAAAGTTTCGTGGCTTGGACATTGAAAGATAGAGAACTGTCCAGCCACACTCCGAGGCTTTTGATGGTGTTTTTTGGGATTGGGGAAGGTCCTAGGCATGGGGGCCATAAGGAGGGGGGAAGTGCCGGCTCTGAAGGTCCCAGGAGCATCAGCTCAGTTTTGTCTCCGTTCAGTTTTAGGGATGATGACGACATCCAGATCCTCACTTTCTCCAGGCATTCTCTAAGCCCGCCTGGCGCAGTTCGGGATGCCTCCTGCGCCAGTGAGACCACCAGCTGCGTGTCGTCCGCGTATGAGATGATCTTGACTCCAAATGGGCGGACGACACTAGCCAGCGGTCTCATGTATAGGTTGAATAGAGCAGGGCTTAGAGAGGAGCCCTGAGGAACTCCACAATTTAGAGGTCTGTTCTTCAGAAAGGATTCAAACCATGCCCAGGCTTTATCCTTAATCCCCACACAGGACAGGCGGCTCAGTAAGGTGTCATGACTGACCGTGTCAAAAGCCGCGCTTAGATCAAGGAGGATCACTGCACTGTACTATAAGTACAACTATCTGTATCACCCACTGTGTAAAAGATGAAAACATATAACCACATAGTCCTCTATCTATATTCTAGCATATATTCTCAGAATGTGAAATGGTAAGGACTTAGCTGCCTTAGTGAAAATACTCTAAAGTGATATATACAAACATTAGCTTTATTTCTTTCACATTGGAAAAATATATTATCTGTTATATTTTATATGTGTGTAAATCTTCTCCCACATTAACACCATCCAGTGATTTAGAATCCAAATTTAATATGTATCTTGAATCCAACTGTCTGAGCAATCGCTCCCTATTGGGATTAGTACTGTGGCATTCATTAAAATGTCGAATCACTGGTATGTAGGGTCAGTATAAATGATTGCTCTTTGATGTAGTAAGATTATTTTCTGAACTTGCAATTTGGTGCTGCCTATGTATCACAAATTACAGCTGTACTCCAAGAGATACACTTCATACTCAGATTTGCAAGAATACAAGTTGGTCATTTTTGTGGACTCTCTAGGAATGACGCTTTGTACTCACTGGTCTTAATCCCAAATTTGCACACTCAGCAAGAACTTCATTTTTTTAAAAACCTCTTGTGTTCAATAATCAATAGCCAATTAGGTTTATCAATTATTTCTGGGCTGCTTTTGACCAAGGCATCACTCATTGAAGGAGCTTTTCTGAATGTAGTATTTGATGTTTTAGGAATTGTAGGACCTAAAATGGGATCACCTTGTATTAGAGGCCAATGTTTTCTCAATATTGACCTAAGCTGTTGTTCTTGCTAACAGTAGATTAAAATCAATCTCACATTGGTATGCTTCACTTTCGGACTAGTCCCAAATGAAACAGCTTCCCTGCTCTTAGAGTTAGCCCTGGTAATTACTCGATTAAGGGGATATTGAGAATAACCATGTATTAAAATCTTGTGGTTGTCTCACTCTGGCGTTTCTCTAAACTATTCTATGACAACAGTTCTTTTCAGTCGAACATTCCACCATAAGGGATGCTAACCTTTAAATGTTTTGAATGAAAGCTGCTGGCATGCAGTTTAGAGTTACCTGCTGGTTTCTTTCTGAATAACATTGTCTCTATTGTGTTGTTTTCAGTAAACACTTGCACATCTAAAAATTCAATTTGTTGCCAGCTCATATGAGGTGTGAAGTGAAATTTACTGAGTTGTTATTGATGAGTTAAAAAATTTCTCGGCTGTCTCAAGAGTACCATTCCATATAGCGAATAAATCATCTAATTAGCGCAGCCAGCATATTACAGGGCTGTCCCAAAGTGCACCATGGCCAGCAATGAGCACCCACTCCTCAAACACGCGTAGCTGGGTGAGAAGCAGGTGCCTTTTGCTACCCCACGTAGCTGGTGAAAGATCTCAATATTGAAATGGAAAACGTTGTTTTCAAGGCACCACTTGATCATGGACATCAGCATCTTGCTATGATGAAATAACGTCAGCCGTCTACCTCTCAACTAGTATTGTATGGCCCTTAGGTCATCACGATGGTTAATATTAGTATATAGGGATGTCACGTCAAGTGTCATTAATACATATTCCGGGTTCCAGGGGATGTCATAAATTCTTTTTTTTTTAAAAGAAAATATCTCTCTCTCTCCTTCTTTGTATTTATGTATGTATGTGTGTGTATATATATATATACATATATATATATATATATTACTGCCGCCTTCGCCCTTCGATTTCCACTCTCAAGAAACTGATCAATGCGGACCCAAAGATCGGTGCAAAGTCATTTTTATTTAAGCCCCTGCACCACCGCCATGACGCGTTTCGGCCTTCCAGAGGCCATGATCACATGACCCTCTCCTGATTTGCAGCTTCCACACAGGCACCGACTCGGCTGGTAATGGACAGGAAACATTTCACAGTCGGCATGATCAACGCCGACTTTACCAGCACAATTGCACAACAGAATGTCAGCAGAAGCTGTAAAAATGCGCGAAGAAGCAGCAGAGGAGCTGTTTAACAGTACGTCAAGTACTTCTAAAAAAAGTAAAATGCCGAATGAAAACTTAAATGATGGAGGCATAATAAACATCAAGACTTTATTTAAAAATCTGGAAAAGGATAAAAAAATTGAAATCACTAAATGGTGGGAGCATAGATCGTTAAGCAAATACGCCCAAGTAGGCAGAGTACCTAGTGGGTTATGTATTCTCTTGGCTCCAAGTTTTGACAAACCAAACCCCGCTATGTTAAAAGAGTGGGGTGAAAGCAACCTATCTGCTTCTATGGACGCACATTTTAATAAAGTATGCGGCCATTGATCGGGACAAAATCCTGGAAGAAATTGAGGCTTTAACAGCTGAAATTGACAAGAGAGGAGCCAGTGACGAAATAAAAAGTTTATCTGATGCCATGAATGATAGATTACAGAAACATGAGCAAAAAATAAAACTTAGAAAGGCGCACAAATTTTCACGTGACGAAAATGAGTATAACAATGGTCAAATATTTACTTTTGCACACAAATATAATGCGACGAAACGACAAGAAAACAGCATAAAAGAAAGCAAAAGTAATGCACCACCAGAGATTGCATCCACAAGTAAAACCGCTAATACTAGAATCGAGGAAAATGATGACAATGAAGATATGATCAGTATTGATTCAATTTCCCTTAAAAGTGGATCAAGCTGTGAATCAATTCTTTCTAACCAGCTAATGACCACCAGATTGAATTTAGCTGATGAGCTTGATTTTTTAGTGGAGGAGAGACTCCAAACATTAAAACCGATGTTGACAAGGCAACAAACAAAAAAAGAAGAAACCAAAAAACGAAAAGAAAGGCAAAGCAAGTGCTAACAAAAATCAGCCAAAAAAGAAGAAAAAAAGCACTTGGGGCATCAAGCAATAGAGGATAAAACTATAATAAATTTATCTACAGTGACTCTCAGCAAAGCCGAAGAACAACGGCTGTCTCTTAGGCTAAGTTACTGTCCTATTCACAGCCTCAATTATGCCATGATACGAGTTGACGTCTTTTGTTTCATTCGAAAATTAAAATTGAAAAAATACTTTGCCTTAAAAGATGGCAAGGTCACAATGGGATCTGATATAGATAAATGTGAAAAGCCGTGTAAAGCAACTTTTCAATCTTCAGATGCTCAAATCTTACGAACAATGCATGATTTAAAAGATTCCACAGAACCATCTGAATTGGATATTGACCTGGCGACACAAGCCAGATTGAGTAAAATTGACATACATCAGAAGGGAGCTGGCTTGAGTCCCTTCAAAACGAAATCAAGCTTTATATCAATGATGCCTAAAGATTCCATCGATGTATTTCATGAGTGTGTAACCAATGACATCAAGAAGTTGTATCAATTAACAACAAAAAGAAAAAGAAAAATCTTCATATGACAAGAGAATATGCCAAATTGATTAAACAACTTGCAGAAAACAACGAAATTGTAATCAAGAACTCTGACAAAGGCGGCAACTTGGGTATTTGGCCTATAAAAGATTACATACAACAGGCCGACAGACAATTGAGTGACAACACTTGTTATGAAAAGACAAATCAAATAGAATATGCTAAAGCCAAAGAAAATGTACAAAAAATGTTGGGACAATGGCGCAGGGAAGGCCTAATCTCTCTTGAAGAATATACATTTATGAACATAGAATTTCATGTCTTGCCTTCTCTGTACCTAATTCCAAAAGTACATAAGCTAGTAAATCCAACTCCCGGCAGACCAATCATCTCTGCCATTAACAGTATGGGAGAACATGTGGGAGAATATATTGATTACTTTCTTCAGGATTTTGTTAAGGCTTTACCTAGCTATGTATGTGATACAAGTGATTTTTAAGCAAAATTCAAAACTTAAAATGGAATTCCAACATGTTTTTATTAACGTTAGATGTAGAATCACTCTACACAAGTATCAATCACTCCCAAGGGCTTGAGGCTGCTAAGCACTTTTTTATTGAGTAGGAGTATTGAATACTATACACATAACAAAATGATTGCCCACTTAATTGATTGGTGCCTGAAGAACAATTACTTTGTATTTGGTAACAACTTGTTTAGACAATTAAGAGGAGTTGCAATGGGATCCTGTTTCTCCCCCAGCTATGCCTGTTTACACGTTGGCTGGTGGGAGGAACAGGTCCTAGCTACCAAACACAAACATTGGGTAGACAATAATATTTGTTGTTACCTCCGATATATAGATGACATCTTTAATGCCTGAGTTTAGATCTATTAATTGGCAAGTATTCCAAGGCTAAGCCTGGTATTTTATATCTTTGCTTTGCCGACTTAAGCAGTGCATTTGATCTGGTCGACCACTCCCTTCTATGGCCAGTTTTGTTAGAGCTTGGAGCACCAGAGGAAATTTTCTTTTTCTTAGCTAGATTATATGATAAGATGCAGGCCTGTGTGCGCTATGGGGTAAGTGGGGAGTGTACCCCAAACTTTAGCGTAAAGCGCGGAATAAGACAGGGCTGTGTCCTAGTCCCGTTGTGTTTTCTCTATTTATTAACGGCGTAGATTCCGTTTTGAAAACAGTTAAGGCTGATGCTCTACAGGTTGATGGGTCTAGGGTGCCAGTTCTGCTTTATGCAGATGATGCTGTGCTCCTATCACGCACCCCTATAGGTTTACAGCGCCTGATGGATCGGTTTTCTGATTTTATAGGGGAGAGGAAGCTGCTGATCAATAAGAGTAAAACCCATATTATGATTTGTGGGGCTAGAACTAATAAAAATCATGCCTTTTTATAGAAGGGGTGAAAGTGCAGCAGGTGGAAAAATTCTGTTACTTGGGTGTTATTTTTTGCGTGTGATGGTAGTTGGTCTCAGGATTTAGTAAGTGTTAGGTCTAAGATGACAAAAAGCGCCTATGGCATATTTAAATTCGCCTCTAAGATCGGTGATAGGCGAACCAGGGATATGATACAGATTTATAAGGCAAGGAGTGTCTCTATTGCATTATATGGGGCAGGGCTGTGGGGCTACACCAATGTAGGTTCTTTGCAAAGGGAAGAAAATATCTTCCTCAAAAAACTTCTTTGTTTACCTACTTCAGCCCCAACTGACTTGATCCACAGGGAAGTTGGGGTTGCCTATTTGGGTGACCTTATTTTGTTAAGGCCTCTGATGCTGTGGCGAGCTATTTGGCGTAAGGAAGAGACAGTTTTCAATCAACTTGTCATCAAGGATTGTCTAGACCTGGATAATTGCACTAAGATTCCCTGGCTTAAGTATGTTGTAGACAGTTTTCAGGTTATCTATGGGCTCAACATATTGATAGACCCATGTTCTGCTGAAAATATCCCTAAACAGGATATGATTTTTTTTTTTATGTTGTATAGAACCCAAAAACGTCTAGCAGCTAATGGTTGCCTTACCACAGTCCATCTTTATAACAAATACATTGAAAGTGAAGGCTTCCAGCAGTACTTGAGCCTGGTAACTAGACCAGCCCATAGATTTGTCTTAACTAGACTTAGATTTGGAATGGCACACGTTCTTGTGGCCTTACCCCAACCAAAGAAGTATCCTGTTGGCCCTTGCCCATGTGATGGGCACTCAAAACAAAGCACCGTGCACTTCATGCTAATCTGTACGCTCTTTTTGAATGTTAGGGTTGTTTACTTAAAACCATTGTTTGTAAAGTATGGTATTTTTAATGTGGATGACGCCATGAAGTTGATTTATAACATGAACTCTGCGGACAAATGTTTTTATATTGCTACTTTTATATGTAAATCTATTCAGTTCAGAAAAAGTATGATATTTTAAACATTCGTCTTTTTTAATTTGTACTGTTATATTGTAATATATTTTGCTTGTGTGCTTTATTGGTCATTGTTTTTTATGTACTGTATAAAGCTTCATGAAATGAAATGAAAATTACATCTTTCTTCTTTGGAGTGGAGAAGAACAGCAAGCTTTAAACTTTGTAAAAGATCTTAGCCAAAACTCCCTGAATCTACATTTCACATTTCACATCCCGCATAAATAAAAACAGAGTAGAATTTCTGGATGTAGAAATATATGTAGAAAATTAAATTATCAAGTCAACCTTACACAGGAAATCAACCGCTGGTAATGCTACTAAGCAATCCTAAGCATCTTATATCAAGCATTCCATATGGTGAGATTTTAAGATTAAAAAGGATCTGCAGTTCGCCTCACGATTTTGATCTCTGTCTTAATAAGATCGTTGCACGATTTAAGGCACAAGGCTATACGGATGTAATTCTACAAAAAGCTATCAAAAAAGCTAAACTTAGATCTAGAGATAGCTTGTTTAAGAAGACTGATGTGGTAATTGTTGAAACAGAGACCTCTGATGTGACATCTAAATCCCACACTACTAATGAATGTCCACGACTAATAACAACCTTTAGCAGTGAGGAAAGAAAATTGAAAGCTATTGTCAAGAAAAATTGGCCGATTGTTTTATCTGACACAGTACCTAATGACTAACTTCCGGAGAATCCGACCATTACTTTTAGACAAGCCAGAAACATGGGGTATGTCTTGGACAGGGCAGCACCAGAAATGAAACAAAAATTATCTTGGTTACAATCTATTAATGGTTTTAGAAAATGTACTAGTTGTCGTACATGTAAATTTGGTCTCAATGCGATTCATTATTCTACTCCATTTAATTCATGTGAGGTGCCCATCAGAGGTAACTCCAACTGCAAAACTGAATTTGCAGTATATGTTATCACATTCAGCTGTGGCTTAAATTATGTCGGAAGTACGAAGCTACAGGTGCATGTGAGAATATTACAACATCTAAGAGCCATACTTCATAGTGACCCGGCATATCCGGTGGCCCGTTGTTTTAAAGATTTGCATAATAAAGATGTGACCTGCCTAAAATACTATGTAGTTGGTGCTATCCCTAAACTTAAAAGAGGAGGCAATTGTGAGCCCTTATTAAGACAACTTGAAACCAAAATGATTTTAGAGTTCGATAGCAAATGGCCAAATGGATTGGATAATACAGAGGAAATTCACCGTTTTTTATAATATCTTAATCATACATCTGTATACTTGTCCTACTTGTCCTACATTTTATAACTATATAAATTCCCAATAAATAGGTTCCCTAATATTGAGGCTTAGTAATATGTAGAGACTAAAATAAAACCGTAGGACAATGTAATATAATTCATCAGTCTGATTTTTACAACTTTTCTAATGTTGAATATATTTATATATTGTGCTCGTGTAATCATAATGTCTTTCTGATACCAAGTTGTATATAGCATAAAGTGAAATTTTACTTTTTCACTTTTTTACATCAACTATATCTTTTGTACATATTTATTATTCCTATTTATACTATAATCTCCCCTTTTTTAGCATTAATATTACTGTTTTGATGAATTTTAGAAGGTTATTTATATGATTTTGCCAAATCCATTACAGGGCTCTGATATGGACTATTGTTATAAATATTGATATACTTCTTGAATCAAACACTTTCTTGCACTTTATATATACTTCTTCTTTGCACTAAATTTGCACATTTTTCTGCACTTTAAATTAGTTGCTGCTTTGCTAAGCTTTGCAGTTTTCTTGATCATAAAACATAAAATATATATATATATTATATCTTTTATCTCTGTAAAAAATAATTCAGGGATACTAGGAGAGAAATATATTAATAAGTATATTAAGATAAACATATATATATGTATATATATTTTTCTACTGTATTAGGTTTTATTGTACGTGTTCATACAGACATAATGAGAGCAAAATACAATGTTAACAAGGTTTGAAAAATTAATATAACGTTGTATCGCACCTGATTGAACAAACCCATGTACTTTTTGCATTTAAGCAGGAAAATATAAAGATGGTTTTAATATGGTTTTTTTTAAATAAGAGAGATCACGAAATATAGTATGTTGTCTCTTTTTATGATCATGTGATTTATGATGTCACTGTTGAGGGCGAGCACTCCTATGCATATTAAAAAAGCAACTAAAACTTTACTGATTTGCAGTGTGAACAAGGGCTAGTTTAGCCTGAAACGCGTAGCTGTTTCTGTTTGTGCCAAATAAATCAACGCACCTGAACCTGTGGTGTGTCTCCTTTCTCGCCGGCATTGCTGAGCTGCTTGCCGGAGGTTTTGTGCAGTACTCGTCGATATATATATATATATAAACCTGATCGTTTTCATTTTACACTAGACAGTGAAAATGGACTGCATAGTCTGTGATGCAACCAACCCAAGGTGCATAATGACATCAATAGGTGACACACACAATTCTGAAATGTAATCGTAAATTCGCATCATCCGGCATCAAGACAAAGGTGAAAAGCTCAACTTAATTGAACAGACCTACTTCATTTCAGCTGCCTCATCCTCAAAGGTAACAGCAAAGACCCATGGATATCATGGAAATCCATGAGCCCAAAACCCATTGTAAATAAATGAACTAAATTCAGACCATATTTCTCGGGAAAAGGCTGTGTCTGCATTACTGAAACAACGTGACGAAGAGTGGGCCAAAGGACAGTTTGTGCCCTCTTCTCTTGTTCTTCTATTTTCATTTTCATTTTTCTTTTGTGCTGAATTAGTTATATACAAAATGCTTTGCCTGCCTTTTTTTAATCTATCAACATGCATATAATATGTTATTAATTTTATGGAACATGTTATGCAATGCATTGCAAATGTTCTGTGATTTGAGCAGATTTCATGTTTTATTCCAGCCTTCACATACTATTTTATCTCTTAGCTTAGGAATTTTATATGCGTTTTAAAGGATATTATGGATGGATTTAAAATTCAACTCTCGGATAGCACCTTAGCTGCTTTGGAACGTCCAGCTCCAGTGCTGAACGTTCCATTGCGCAGGTGCAGCTGGAACGTCCAACGGCCGACAGCAGCACTCCCGAGGTAGTGGTGCCGTCAGCCGTTGGTATAGGCGCAGCACTTAAGAGGTTAACAACCGTTGGATGTTGAGAACACTGACAAACCAGAAAAAGAATGGAGGCAGCACCCAGTATGAAGTAAACCAGGACCACGTTGTATCAAAAATATATTTTCTTTTATTCTTTCATTTTTAAGACAGCCAACGCGTTTCGCTCCCCAACCATGGGAGCTTCGTCAGGGCTGAAAACAACACAGAAATGATACACCAATATTAATAACACATACTGACATTACATTTACAATAAAAGACAAACACGGTTAAAAATACATTAAGTCGAACTTCTGTTAAACGAGATGGCAACACTTAAAAGGGCCGCAATATCAATCCTACGTATTGAGGGAAATCTTGCTTTTAAATCTAAATATATAAACACAAAAGTGGTGCAACTTAATCACTGTGCAAAGCATTGACAGAACCGATTACGACCAAGATATAAGGTGCTTAAAGTCAAAAAAGTGAATAGGGATGAAAAAGTAGTAGTAAAGTAAAGCCAAAGTATACAAAAATAGGGAGGGGGGAAAGGAGAGAAACAACGGGGGGTTCGACCCCTAAGAGAACTTATACCGAAAGGTTACCCAATGTGAAAAATATGTACATACACCTACAAACAGGTGACTGGGCCAAGGTTGACACTTATACACAAGATAATGATGATCTCACCAAAGATGTTAGTCGATCTTGAAGTGACGCAATGGCGTAGATGAAACAGTTTGACCAATAAAATAATATGGATGCTGCAAGTGAGAAAGAGGTTTATGAGTGGTTTTTGAATTATCCTGAGATCAACCCCTAATAAGTATGTCAAGGCGTCCAAACTCCTTACCCGATATCAAAATTCCGATATCCGGATATAATTATACACACGTCAGGGGCCTTTGGGTAAAGGACACGATTAACCAAGGGGGTAATATTTCCACTGTATCGAAAGAAAAAATGGGTTTAAATAAATATATGCGAGGTCAGAATTCGTTAAAATTATCGTTCAAGTCCAGATTATCAGTACGTCGTAAATACGAAAAATTATACCAAAAAGGCTAATCACAGAGACAATATTCTTTTATATACATGGTGCAGGGGGAATTCTAATTCTTCACAAATCGCTATTACCAAAATACTCACAAAAATAATAATGTGAACTCAGCGTCCAATGTTAGGCACGTGCGCAGACCTTAATAAGCTGCTACCACAATTGCTGTAATGGAAAGATAAAGAAAAAGAAAAAGGGGGGGGGTTTATGTAAACAGGCATGTAGATTACGCCCCCACGCAGTAATTTTCATTAATTTACGATATTGGTTCACAAGCGATTAGTCACTGCTAGTCAAAATGATAAATACTACAGAGGTTGGTCCTGTTGCAATCATATATCGACCAAGTGTCATTATGAGTAAAAATAAGTTCAAAAAAATAACTGTCAAACAACAGAACGTGTGCAAAAACGGATTACCACATATGCATACCTGTGGAGAAAATGCTGTCACAGTTATTTAAGAAACCCGGCGCAGGCTTAAACAATTAATCTTAGAAAAGGAAGTCTCACGTAATAGCCTGTATTTCATCTCTGTGTCCCCAAAGCGGGAGCGTACCAGTGTCAGTAAGCATTCCATTCCCCCAAGATAGAAACTCACATACAAAGCGCATCCGGACCATCGGTGAAATATCTGCAGCCTGATTGCATTCACAAAATGATCGTAAGAATGGTATTACCGGTTAGAGAAAACGAAGCGTTTTAAGCCCGCCACCTGTAACTAGGGATTTAATAAAAATGCAACTTCGCAATGTCGGAGCGCTTTAACACCGCTACCCATACCATAGAAATTGACAGAAGGCAGTGCCCGGTAGTGCCGGGGCATAAGGTCCGTATAGCGCACGCTTACCTCTAGGCTTCTTCTTAATGCAGTGTCCCCATGACGGATTCGGTCGAGAAAGATTGGACCTGGTCGGGTGCGTTTTTAAGCGTACCGCGCACAGATCACATGATGTATAATTGCATGCACCTGGACTTGTGTGGGCAGAAAGAGAGAGAAGCCCCGTGACTACAGAACCCGACGGAGAGCTAGACAAGGGACTACACGGTGTCAGAATGGGGCGGCCATGATGGACTGCCCAAGGAGTTTCGTCAACCTCAAGGAACAGACCTATAGTTCAAAGGGCTGCACTTGACCCGGAGCGAAAGGCAGACCAAAATAAAAAGAGCATATATAAATATAACAAGTCAGGATATACTACCAAAGCCCTTAATGAGTAAGAGAAAATTAATTAGAAAGTTAAGTCGAATAAGAAATAAATACTAATTCAGCCATACTTGACTCATCCCAATTGAAAGTATGAATAATCACAGGTTATTGAAAATAGATTGAAGAAGAAAAGAGCCCCAATCACCTTAAAAGTACCAAGTGCAGACACAAAGAATAACAAACCGTAAACACAGCAAAGCATGACCATGACTAAATAGGCATTGCAAAAATACAATCAGCAATCAAAACAGCAAATGCGAAGTTGAAAACAAATTATCGCAAATCATAAGGACCAATGTTATTGGTCATACTGGAATACAGTCATCACCTAAATGCATAAGTCAAGGTCATGGAAACGCAAAGCATAAAAATTAGTATAGAATTCAGAAATAAATCAACACAGGGGCAATGGGTCAAAGATATGTCAAGGAAATGCCACTAAGGGGATAGCTCGATATTACACTATAAAAAATAGTGCATTTCATTGTCAGAATTGTGTCCCTGATTAATGGCTCGAAGGCGACATATCCATTTGGCTTCCTCTCTTCTTAGGGTAAGCTCCCTATTGCCACCTCTTTTGTTAGGCGGAATGTGTTGAATTGCGTGGAACCAGAATGTGTTATCATGAGCATGTTCCAAGTTGTAATGCTCCATTATCGGATGTCTACTGTCCCTATTGATGATTGCCCTGCGATGTTCTTGGATTCTCAGTTTAAGTGGTCGTATACTGCTGCCTACATATATAAGACCACAGGGACATCCTAGGACATAGACTGTATAGGTGGTGTTGCAATTACAAAAGTGGGTGATCCTGAATTGACGCTCATTGTTGTATGAGAAGGTAGTAGTCTTATTTTTGCCCATCTCACAGACATTACCGGTTCCACATATAAAGAAGCCTGAGGGTTTAGGTGCTAGCCAGTTCTTATTGATGGGTGGACTAGTCACATAACTTGGACATAGTTCTCTGCGTAGGGAAGTGCCTCTCCTATAAGTAATGGAAGGTTTTTCACCTACATGATTTTTCAAGCCCTCTATTCCAGTCAGTAAATGCCAATTTTTCCTGAATATGTTGAAGATTTTATCGCTGTGGGATGTATATTGGGTGACAAATCTAACCCTGCTGGTTCCCTTGTCCAGTTTCGCTCTTTCATTCTTACTGGACAAGGTGGATTCTCTGTCCACCGTCTCAATTCTGCATACTGCTCTATCCACAATTTGTTAGTCATAACCTCGTTTTAGAAATCTCTGTCTGGTCACATTTACATTGTCTTTAAATGTGTTTTCTTCGCTGCAAGTTCTACGAACTCTGACGAGTTCACCAAACGGGATATTTCTGATTACCGAACTGGCATGTGCACTGGAGGCGTTGTTATGGCTGTCTTTCTGCCAGCCCTCTGGAGAAGGAGAATGATGGAGAGTGACTCCAGCCTATCACCCTCATAGCATAGGGATTAGGCCGATAGACAGGGACCCTGTCTTATAGATATAAGGGCATTTTCGTGCCATTTTCCTTAGAGTAAGGCTTATGAATTTAAGTTAGGGGTTAGATATATAGGTATTGGTCATGATTTACTCATTTGCTAACATGCCGATCTGTTTCTCATGGAGCTATGTATATTATGGGCTCCGTAGGCCTTAAGCGAGACAGACTCCATTTTGCTTTCTGCCTGGTAGCTCGAGAAGGCTTTCTAGGTCAAGAGTAATGTTTTAGTTTCAAGCTGTTGTTCGCTTGGAGAGAACCGGTTCAGGCTGACCCTTATCGAAGGAATGTATTTTTCTCCACTCCGAAGACACAACTTCAGGCCGGCCGGCTGGGAAAGTGTCCTTGGTACGGGGAGGTACAAGAATTTGGTGGGCGGCAGGTTACTGGCCGTGAATTTCCATGAAGGAACGGGCTTTGATATTAGCGAAGGTGTTAGTCTTTCAGTCAGTCAGTCCGTAGGCGGCATCTAGCCGTTAGCATCTCTACCATTATTCATTTTCATGGTGGACAAGTCGCCATCTTTGAAGTCGGAGAAAGATTTAAGACCGAAACTCTCTGAAAATAGACTGAACGAGAAGTGGCGCGGAGCGCACTAAGGCAGAGAGAGAGAGAGACGGTAGCTAATTAACAGCGAGGTTCCGAGGTCCTGAGGGAGAGCAGACGAGTTTGAGCCTATCAGTGCAGACGTGTACCTGTGACGGCTGAGGGTGACTGCAAGGCGAGCCAGGACCCAGAGACGAGACAGGAGCCTAGATGACTGCCGAGTCCCGATTTCCCATTAACCAGGTGATGTCCGACCGATTCTTATAGTGCGTGCACCCTAACCTTTCTCTTTTATTCTCTTTGCAAATGTAATGCTGCATAGTAATGTGATTTATGCCTATTGTTAATAAATACCCTAATTCATATAGAATTATTGTGTATCTGGTGCTTATGTTCAATCTTGGTAAATGGCACTTCTAGTTAGGCACTATTTAGACGAACGGATGAGAAATCCCGATCAGACAAATGGTAACTAAATAAGGAGGGAGTGAGTGGACCTTTGATGTCGTGAGCACAAAGTACATTATATAATCTGAATCCATATCCAAAGTTATTACTTTAGTTTTATCCTAAGTAGATTGCTGAGATATCATCCCAATAACGTTTCATAGGAATGTGGTCGTCGTTGATATGCGGCGTTAATGAGAACGATAGGGAGGATACTATCGTGTAAAGCCACCGGATTGTGGTATAAGATAAATGAGAGCGCCAGGAGGGATACTGGCGTGGATGTTTCGCAGGATCGCGAACGCTTGGAAAAGGGAGCATTGGGTTCTGCAGGCCCGTGTGTAGACACGCCGGATTGTGTGTCAGATCTGCCCTGGGGTAGAACGGTCTGGGTCGAGGCGACCGCGAGGCCAACTGATGTGAATAAGATATTGTAGAAAATCCATATATGTATATTGTCATTCCCCATTCTTAGGTGCGACCTGTATATTCATCGTTATATCTACTCAGTGTAAATACGATCTAAGAAGGGAAGGTGAGTACGTTTTGGCTGGGTCATAGGGGCCCCTGGGGGCTGATCCCATCTAAACAGAAAATCCAGCCATTACATCTGGCGTCACGAACTGTTTACGAAGCCTGTGTGCATTGTGTTGTTTTGATCTCGTTGGTTTGCGCTCGGCTTGTACGTATAAAATTTTGTTTATAATTGTGTATATAGTTTTTGCGTGTTAATATGTTTCCGAAAAAATCTCCGTCGGTTTTCAAATTACCGATTCAGATTCCCGGCTGGGAGTCTACGCCTTACGAGGCCTTGGCCCGCGAGTGGGCTGATTCTACTGGTTTGAGTGAAAATTGGTCTTCATGTTTGGAGCAGGCGGAGCCTGCCGATGTGATTTCATGCTTACAGAAAGCGCCGATAGTGAAAGGCGATGAGCTTCCTATTTTAGGACGCAGAGGGTGGATTATTCTTAATGCATACAGAATATTGCATGAGAAGTTTGTTCAACTACAGAAACAATTTAAAGATACGGAAGGACAGTGTGTTGAGTTGCAAAATGCGCATACTCTTTTACGTTGTCAAAATAAACTGCTTGCCGACAAACTTGAAACATATCAGACCATTGCCGAAAGAGCTGCGGTCCGTATTGCACGATATAAATACAAACATCGTCGTGGGCGCGTGTCGTCCCGCAAAGTGCGTATGATTGTAGCGAAAGCTGGAATGGATTGGAACCCCGATGAGTGGGACGGTAATATCTGGGATTCTCATACTTCTGACTCCTCGGCAGAGGAGGGTGACAAGCGCGAGTCTTCTCGCTCCGGACGTGATTGTAAATCTGCTTCGTGCATTGATTTGACTCCCGATTCTGACCGTGCTCGTTCTTCCCGTGCGGATGACGTAGCTTGCCCTGATTGTTCTGTTAAATCTAAAATGCGGGCTTCCACGGAAGCTCTTCCCGCAGTTTCTGCTCACCCGATCTTTCGACGAAAATTACAACAAGCCCCTGGTAATCCGGGTGGTATTGCTCTTGACTGTATTGAAGACTTTACTCAGCAGGAGATTAGTGACATCCTGCAACGATTTAAACAACGGCCTGGTGAGGCCTTGCTTACCTGGATGGTGCGTCTTTATGAGCTTGGCGCTTCCGGTATTATGCTTGATGCTGTTGATTGCTTACGATTTTGCTCTTTGAGTTCTGATTCTACTATTCAGGACCATTTTCGAAATTTTAATGGTAATGTCCAAACTTCTTTGCTCCAGCTTGCGTCTGATGGCTGTAATCATAAATATCCAACAGAGTCTGATTGGCCCTCTGACGAAAAGCCGTGGTATACTTTGCGCAATGCGTCGCAACGTTTAAAGGAAGAAGTCATGAAAACGTGTATCTTCCTTAGTACTGCTGACAGGTTATTGGATGGTTTGTTAACATCTTCCGTGCGTAACCGCATTATACGTACTTCTCCTGTTGCTTACAAGCAGGTCATGATGACATTGTTGATTAATCAAACTGGCAATCCTTTGTCTGCTGTGCTCGAGTCTGTTCGTCAGCTTGGTGAGCTGGGTGAATGGTTTAAACCTGAAAGACAATCCCGACCTGAGGGTCGTACTGGAGGGGACTATAAGTTCTCTAGACGTGACATGTTTCTTGCTCTCATTGCTGATGGTGTCAAAAGGGAAGAGATCGATGGTGAACCTAATAATATCCTATGGGATATGTTTCGTAAGCGTGGTTTGGATCGGAAGGAAGGTGCACGTCGTGTGCGAAAGAATGATTATGATCGTGGTTCGGATGACAGTGGTGATGAGAGACGACGTGTGAATTCTGATCGCCGTGATGATCGGCGCCAAGAACGTGGTGGTTCCCCCCGTCGTAATGATGGGAGGGGGAGAGAGGATGATGGTGAAAGGGGAAGAGATGATCGTGGTTCTAGCAGACGTAGAGATGCAAGGAGTTATTCCCCTGATGTACGAAGGAGAGAGGATCGTAACAGACTCTCTGACCGTAATTCACAACTTTTTGGAATTGATACTAATCCGTTTCGTACTGGAGACGGATATGAACAAGAAATTCTGATACCGAAGGAGACTGAAAACATCTACCCTGATCTGTCTTGGTTGACGGAACGCAGGAAAAATGACTAGGAAATAGGTCAAGCTCCGGTACGCAGGTGGGCCCACAGAGATTACAGACCATATGTAGATATTGAGATTTTTTGGAAACATCGTAATATCCAAAGGGCCCGAGCGTTGGTTGATACTGGGGCGGAGGCCACTTTAATTCATGGCAAGTCCAGAAAATTTCATGGACAATCTTTCACAATTACCGGGTTGGGTGGTAAGGAAACACCCGCAGTTCAAACTGCACTTGACATTAAAATTGGTAGGATTCCTCGTAGAGAATACTCTGTGTTGGTTGTGCCACTTTTGGAATACATTATTGGAATTGACATCTTGAAAGGTATGACCTTGCATTTAGATGATGGTTATTATCAGTTTGGTACTAGACAGTACATTTCGACCAGACCCGTACGGGTTGGCCGTTTACGCATGCCACCTATTAAGATCCCTTTAGCGACGAAAGTGATTTCTCAAAAACAATATCGCATCCCAGGTGGTCATGAAGAAATTACTGCTACGATTCAAGATTTGGTTGACGCAGGAGTCATTACTCCGGTCACATCTGCTTGGAATAATCCTGTTTGGCCAGTGCGCAAAAGTGATAACTCTTGGCGCATGACTGTTGATTATCGAGAATTGAACAAACATACACCTAAATTGACTGTGGCAGTGCCTGACATTGTTACATTGATTGAGAGAATTCAAAAGCATCCAGGTACATGGTATGCTTCTATCGATATTGCTAATGCATTCTTTTCGATTCCAATTGCCCCCGAATGTCAAGAACAATTCAGTTTTACATGGAATGGACGTCAAATGACGTTCCGGAGTCTTCCTCAAGGCTATGTACATAGCCCTACAATCTGTCACCGGCTGGTGGCGGAACATTTATCTGAAGTGCCCGCGATTCCACAAGTTCAAGTTTGTCATTATATTGACGACATTTTGATTCAGGGTGAAACGCAAGACCAAGTACAGTCTCATTTAGATCAGATCATTGACGGTTTGCGAGCAAAAGGCTGGGAAATTAATCCTGACAAATTACAAACTCCATCCCAAGCTGTGAAATTCTTAGGAATTAATTGGCATGAGGGTCACAGAGAGGTGATCCCACAAGTTAAACGTAAGATACTTGATTTTGCTGTTCCCAGAAATAGGAAAGAGGCGCAATCCTTCATTGGGTTGTTTGGATTTTGGCGCCAACATATTCCCCATCTGAGTCAAATTTTGGCTCCGCTGTACCGAGTCACTCGTAAAAAGAATGCGTTTGAGTGGGGTGAACCTCAACAGACTGCTTTTGATTTGGCTAAAGAAGCTATTCAGTATGCTTTGGATTTGTGGCCCGTGAGTGAGGGTAATGTGGATTTGAATGTGTCCGTGGAAGGTCTGTATGCCAATTGGAGTTTGTGGCAAAAGCAGGGCAGACAAAAAGTGCCATTAGGTTTTTGGACCAAAAAGTTACCAGAGGCTGGTGAGCGTTACTCTCCTTTTGAAAAACAGTTGCTTGCTTGTTATTGGGCTCTGGTGGATACCGAGCAATTGACTTTAGGCCATGCTGTGCTTTTGAGGCCTGAGATTCCCAT
This sequence comes from Lissotriton vulgaris, assembly GCF_964263255.1. NCBI lineage: Eukaryota > Metazoa > Chordata > Amphibia > Caudata > Salamandridae > Lissotriton > Lissotriton vulgaris. Next base: position 329,773,745 of record NC_141686.1, read on the forward strand.
CATGCAGTGGGTTTTGAGTTCACCGAAGTCCCATCGAATTGGACTTGCTCAGGAGGCTAGTGTGATTAAATGGAAATGGTACATTCAGGATAGGGCACGTGTGGGTCCGAAAGGTGTGGCGGTTTTACATGAGCGAGTGGCGCAGGCGCCCTCCACGGAAGCTGAGAGTGAGCGTTCGGTTCCCGTAGTGCAGGAGTCTCCCGTGAAGTGGGGTAAATCATTTGATGATCTGTCCGTGGAGGATAGAAAACATGTGTGGTTTACGGACGGTTCTGCGAAGTTCATTGGTGACAAGAGACATTGGAAAGCTGTCTCCTATAACCCGACTACTAAGAAATTGTTGAGCACAACTGGAGACGGTAAGAGTAGTCAATATGCTGAACTCTATGCGATTTACCAAGTTTTGAAACAAGAGTTACCAGGTACATGTCATATTTTCACTGATTCTTGGTCCACTGCAAATGGACTAGCGGTGTGGTTGCCTACATGGCACTCGCACAATTGGGAATTGCATTCTAAGGAGTTGTGGGGTAAAGAATTGTGGCAAGAAATTTGGGAACTGCTTCCGCAGAGTACTGTAACAATCTTTCACGTGGATGCTCATACTCCAATCGACTCCCTTGACAAATTTTTCCATAACATTGCAGATGAACAGTCTAAAATTTCTGAGGCAGTGGTTGACATGCAAGATTCTGATTTGGCGGGATTGGCGAAATGGGCCCATCAGAAAGCAGGACATTTTGGAGAGAAAGCCACTAACAGGTGGGCTGCTGATAGGGGAATTCATATTCCCTTTTCTTTAATTAAAGACGCCATTCTACATTGTCCCATTTGTCAGCATTCTAAAAAGAAAGAGGTGCCTCAAATTGTTCGAGGCCACTTACATCGAGGTAAATTGCCCGCCCAAATTTGGCAGATTGATTATATTGGTCCGCTCCCTATGAGCAGAAATTGTCAATACATTTGTACAGTGGTTGATACCTACAGTGGCCTTTTGGTCGCTTTCCCTTGCAAGAATGCTACCCAAGTGAACACAATTAAAACCCTGGAACTGATTATCCTATATTATGGTGTCCCATTCCAAATTCAATCAGACAATGCATCCCACTTTCGTGGAAGATTGGTGCAGGAATTTTGTATGGAAAACAATATCGACTGGGTATTTCACATTCCATATTATCCACAAGCTTCAGGACTGATTGAGAGAATGAATGGTTTGTTGAAAGAACAGTTGCGCAAGTTGACTGATGACCGTTACAGCCAGTGGAGAGATGTCCTACTTCAAGCTTTGTTAATTTTAAATAATCGTCCTTTGTTGCATGCTGAATCTCCTTTGATGCGTTTGTTTCCTCCACATGTTGATGCAAAACCTAATTCTGTTGCTACTACGGTCACATATTGGGAAATTACCCCCGGTGCTTTGGCTCCGTGTAGAGCAACCCCAGGTTCCGCAGGCCTCGACTTGCATGCTTTAAATGATGCACACTTCCCAGGAAAAGATCGAATCATTGTTGAAACTGGCATTGGTGTCTCTATACCTGCCGGTAGTTTTGGGTTAATTGCCCCTAGATCTGGCCTGGCCCTGAAAGGTGTACAAGTTCTTGGTGGTGTGATCGACAGTGATTATCAGGGAGAGATTAAGGTTCTCTTGCTTAATAGCAGTGACATGGATTTGTTTATCAAAAAGTCTGACCGTGTTGCTCAGTTATTGATTATGCCTGTCTTCAGTGGTGAGATCAAAAGAGGCTCTGCCCCAACGTTGCTAACTGTGCGTGGACAAAAAGGCTTCGGATCATCTGATCTTCCTGGAGCTAAAATATGGGTGCAATCGCCTAAAAATCCTCCTGAACAGGCTGATATTATTGCGACCGGTCATGACAACACCGTTTTGGTGATGAAGCCAGGGAAAGATGGCTGGGAAGCTGTCCCAGCTGACAAATGTTATTTACGAGAATGAGTAAGGCCTGTGTTTGTATTCTTTCAGATCATTCTCTGGACTGCTGCTGCAGGATGTGTCGGCGCTGGACTCCTTTTGGCCTGCTACGCCGGGAGAGGAGAGGATCTACCGACGCCGAGTGATGGGATAACAAGAGCTACGCGATCCGCGTGGCAGAAGTCCTCCAATTTCTGGATCACACTCGCGAAGCGAGTGACGAACTCTCCGCATTTTTGCCTTACCCCCATGAAGAGCGTTACTGACATATTATCGACCTGTTTGGTCGCTGTCCCCGCATCTACTGAAACCCTTCGTCATGTATTTAATATATCCAGTGCCCGACCTAATGTCATTTTGGGCGACTTCTTGGCCCATGAATATTGTCCCTCATGTACTCTTCTTCCAGACCAAGATGTCCTACTTAATTCCAGAATCACTACTTTTAACATTACCCCTGGTGACCTTTGCTTCATGATGACCTGTAATCCTAAAGCCATCTCTGAATGTTTGCGGTTGAAACTCCAAGCCGCTACTACTTTTTCATTTCACCAGCGTTTGTTATGTATGAAAAGACTTCCTAATTCATGTTTTTCAGTGAAGAACAATATGACTTGCAAAAGTTTAGTTGTTGCCACTAGCCATTATCGTTCAATGTTGTTACCGGCTGGATGGCTCTTTTCATGCGGGAATTCATCTTGGCCCTATATTCCTGCGAATATTTCTGGTGGCCCGTGTGCCATCACTAGATTAAGTTTGCTAATGTTTTCTTCACATCCTCCTTCACATTCCCGTATTGTTCGAGACTCTATGTCATTGCATGAAGACTGTGATTCCTCTGTTCATCTTTTTTCTAGATCAGAATATCTTGGTTTAGGTTTTTCTATAATTGGTGTTCCGGCATTGGCCGTTTATAATGCTAAAACAATCGGCAAAATGGCCTGCTGGATGGTCAAATCGATCAACCAAACGTCTACTGTTTTATCAGATTTATTATTGGACTCCCAAGGTGAACGTAGAGCTATTTTGCAGAATCGTGCCGCTATCGATTATTTGTTGCTGAAACACGGGCATGAGTGCTCTGAATTTGAAGGTCTATGCTGTTTTAATTTGTCTGACCATTCTAAAGATATCCAATCCCACATTAATAAACTCCACGACTTGACTGCAGAAATTAGAGAACACATAGATCAGGGTTTCTTTGACTGGCTTTTTAATTGGCTCCCTGACATGCATTTTTTACGACAAATTTTGGGAGGGGTTGTTATTTTTGTCTGTATCCTTATAGCGATTTGCTGTTTTATTCAGTGTATCCCTTCCCTGCTACAATTTTTTAGACTTACGAAGAATAGTAGATCAGTTAGTTTTGTTTCATATTATTCGTCTACTGACGTTAGTTCCATTTAGTTATTGGTAAATAGACTGGAGTCAAGGGGTGTAATGTTATGGCTGTCTTTCTGCCAGCCCTCTGGAGAAGGAGAATGATGGAGAGTGACTCCAGCCTATCACCCTCATAGCATAGGGATTAGGCCGATAGACAGGGACCCTGTCTTATAGATATAAGGGCATTTTCGTGCCATTTTCCTTAGAGTAAGGCTTATGAATTTAAGTTAGGGGTTAGATATATAGGTATTGGTCATGATTTACTCATTTGCTAACATGCCGATCTGTTTCTCATGGAGCTATGTATATTATGGGCTCCGTAGGCCTTAAGCGAGACAGACTCCATTTTGCTTTCTGCCTGGTAGCTCGAGAAGGCTTTCTAGGTCAAGAGTAATGTTTTAGTTTCAAGCTGTTGTTCGCTTGGAGAGAACCGGTTCAGGCTGACCCTTATCGAAGGAATGTATTTTTCTCCACTCCGAAGACACAACTTCAGGCCGGCCGGCTGGGAAAGTGTCCTTGGTACGGGGAGGTACAAGAATTTGGTGGGCGGCAGGTTACTGGCCGTGAATTTCCATGAAGGAACGGGCTTTGATATTAGCGAAGGTGTTAGTCTTTCAGTCAGTCAGTCCGTAGGCGGCATCTAGCCGTTAGCATCTCTACCATTATTCATTTTCATGGTGGACAAGTCGCCATCTTTGAAGTCGGAGAAAGATTTAAGACCGAAACTCTCTGAAAATAGACTGAACGAGAAGTGGCGCGGAGCGCACTAAGGCAGAGAGAGAGAGAGACGGTAGCTAATTAACAGCGAGGTTCCGAGGTCCTGAGGGAGAGCAGACGAGTTTGAGCCTATCAGTGCAGACGTGTACCTGTGACGGCTGAGGGTGACTGCAAGGCGAGCCAGGACCCAGAGACGAGACAGGAGCCTAGATGACTGCCGAGTCCCGATTTCCCATTAACCAGGTGATGTCCGACCGATTCTTATAGTGCGTGCACCCTAACCTTTCTCTTTTATTCTCTTTGCAAATGTAATGCTGCATAGTAATGTGATTTATGCCTATTGTTAATAAATACCCTAATTCATATAGAATTATTGTGTATCTGGTGCTTATGTTCAATCTTGGTAAATGGCACTTCTAGTTAGGCACTATTTAGACGAACGGATGAGAAATCCCGATCAGACAAATGGTAACTAAATAAGGAGGGAGTGAGTGGACCTTTGATGTCGTGAGCACAAAGTACATTATATAATCTGAATCCATATCCAAAGTTATTACTTTAGTTTTATCCTAAGTAGATTGCTGAGATATCATCCCAATAACGTTTCATAGGAATGTGGTCGTCGTTGATATGCGGCGTTAATGAGAACGATAGGGAGGATACTATCGTGTAAAGCCACCGGATTGTGGTATAAGATAAATGAGAGCGCCAGGAGGGATACTGGCGTGGATGTTTCGCAGGATCGCGAACGCTTGGAAAAGGGAGCATTGGGTTCTGCAGGCCCGTGTGTAGACACGCCGGATTGTGTGTCAGATCTGCCCTGGGGTAGAACGGTCTGGGTCGAGGCGACCGCGAGGCCAACTGATGTGAATAAGATATTGTAGAAAATCCATATATGTATATTGTCATTCCCCATTCTTAGGTGCGACCTGTATATTCATCGTTATATCTACTCAGTGTAAATACGATCTAAGAAGGGAAGGTGAGTACGTTTTGGCTGGGTCATAGGGGCCCCTGGGGGCTGATCCCATCTAAACAGAAAATCCAGCCATTACAGGCGTGTAGTACAGAGTTACAGGAGGTTTCCTTTCGGTATAACTTACTTTGGACCCGACCATTCTGTACATAGAACGTAATGTCCAGGAAGTTGATACTGCTCCTGCTATGTGACATGGTGAACTTCACATTGTAGGGGTTGTCATTGAGATATACAAAGTAGTTGGCAAGTTCCTCATCAGTTCCAGACCACAAACATATCACATCATCGATGTACCTCCCCCAGAACACGATATTGTTAGTCCAGGGGGAGGCACATCGGGCCCAGGCGTGCTCCCTCTCATACCACCCCATAAAGAGGCAGGCATACGAAGGAGCAAACCTGGAACCCATCGCGGTACCACTGGTCTGCTGGTACCAGCGATCATCAAAGAGGAAGTAGTTGTTAAGCAGAATAAGATCTATCATCTGCATGATCATTTCATTCTGAGAATAGAGCTGGGCATCTTCTCTGTCTAGAAATGATTGAACTGCTATTTTCCCATACACTCTGTCAATACACGTGTAGAGACTGGTGACATCTAATGTCACGAAACTAAGGTTATCTGACCACTCAAAGTCGTTGAGTTTGATCAAGACGTCCTTACTATCCTGAACATAGGAGGGAAGACCAAGCACATATTTCTGCAACTTAAGATCCACGTAATGAGAAAGGCCTTCGGTGGGTGAGCCCACCCCCGAGATGATGGGTCTACCAGGTGGAAATCCCTCCCCCCCCTTATGAATTTTTGGGAGGATGTATATACAAGGGTAGGAGGGGTTAGATACATGTAGAAATCTAAATTCATCCTCCGTCAGTAAACAAGAATCCTTCCATTCACACAGTCTCTCATTGATGGTATTTATAACAAGTGGTACTGGATTGCTCTTAATCTCCCTATAGTTCTTACTGTCTGATAGTTGCTGTTTAATTTCACCAAAATAGTCAGCCCGGTTCATGATTACCACACTCCCACCCTCGTATCACAATGTTGGGGTCATCCTTGAGGTTTTTAAGGGCTTCTCTTTCAGAGTCAGTTATATTAGACCTGATTCTAGTGTATTGTTGATTAGAATTTTCGAGTTTGTACAGGTCTTCAGTTACCTTTTTGTAAAAAGCGTCTATATTGGAGTGATAACCAAATGTGGGAATAAATTTGGATCTGGGATGGAGACCACTATCATCAGTGATTTCTTGGTCAATGCCCAATTCTGTCATTAGGGCTGGTATGTTGATCTGTTCCTCCTCGTCTAAAGTCATGAGGCAATGGACACCACGGATGGAGGCAATAGTGTGTTCGCTCTCATTCATCCGGTTTTTTGGAACAGCACTACACACCGGTCTATTGGAAAAGAAATCCTTCAATTTAAGAAGCCTGGTGAATTTAAACAGGTCAACATGTACATCAGCAAGGTCACCCATTTGTGTAGGACAAAAATTCAATCCTTTACTCAGAACTTGCATATCAGTAGCATCAAGGGTTTTATTCGATAAATTTACAACTTTCAAATCTTGTATACCATCAGTGATATTTAACAAATCAACAGTGTTGACTATTTCTTTGTTTTTTCAGATTTGTCGGTTTTTCCTACTTCCTTTCCACCTCCTGGTTTTGGCTGTTCCCTCTTTTGTTGGAGGCGGCTTGACATTCTTAGCTTTGCTAGTTCCTTCTGGAACGACGAGGCACCCTCGCCTAAAGGGACCTCGGGTGTAATGGTGGAAGAAGCAACACTGCTGGCTGATGAGATGGAGATGTTGCTGACTGACTGGTTATCATCACCATCATCCCTGTCTTCCCTAGATCTTTTTTTGTCTTCAGAACCAGGGAGATTGTCAAATTTTTTAGCAAAGGTGTAGATACGACCGTCCCTGTAATCACGGTCATCCTTCTTAATTTTACGCATTTTTTTTATCTTTAAGATAGATTTGGTGATTATCCATTACTTTTTTCAAAATGGCAAAATTCTTTTCAATTAGATCTTTCTCTCCCATCTCCCCAATCTCCTTCTCTATTTGCTCAATCTCAGCCTGTAGTTTTTCACCCTTTTCTAAAGAGTGCTTAATCAAGATTTTCATCATAATAGATGATGCTCCCTCTAAATTGCTCTCCCATTCTTTGAGTAGATTAGACACTGACAAACCATGTAACCTCTTATATTTTTATCATGTGCTTATCTGCAGACTTTATTTTATCTCTTTTTAACAGAAAATGTGAAGTTTTAGACACTTGCAGAAGTGCTAGCCTTTTGTTATTCATGGTATGGTCGCCGCCATGTTAATACCGACCCTTATAGTGCAGCCTGATTATCGATATGTAAATCACAATGACACATTTATTGTTGTATTTATTTTGTCTTATTGGGATTTTAGTCTCACCAAACTTGTAAAATGAAAAAAAACTGGAGATCAGATGCTATAAAAACTCAGGGCCCAATTCACAAAAGTAATCTGAGACAAAATCCTAACTTTACAAGTTTCGGTATTCACAAAAGGCATTTAGGAGTAGTAAAGTTAAAATCCTAACTTTACAATTTTCGGTATTCACAAAAGGCATTTAGGAGTAGTAAAGTTAAAATCCTAACTTTACAATTTTCGGTATTCACAATAGGCATTTAGGACTATCTTTACTATTCATAAACTGAGAAAAATCCTAACTTTACGATTTTCGGTATTCACTAAATGCATTTAGGAGTAATAAAGTTAGGAATCCTAAATTTACTAATCCTAAATGCTTTTTGTAAATACCGAAAGTCGTAAAGTTAGAATGTTTTCTCAGATTTTTTTTTGTGAATCGGGACCTATGATATCCCAGCAATAATTGGGGATTCTTCGCGACTGGACTATCAAGCTGGAAGTCATGTAGGATTGATGCGACAAACCAGGCCCAGTCGGGAGTGGTGCAGAGGGATCACTGAAATAATATAGACTGCCAAAATATCGACCTGCAAAAATATCGTTGCCAAAATATCGACAGACAAAATATCGACTTTCTATCTACAAACAGGTAAGTACAAAAATATCGAGTACAAAATATCGTTAACAATAATATAGATGTAAAAAATATCGACTTTATTAAAAACAGTGTTAAATTAAATTAATATTAAATTTTAATTACTAAAATATACTTAAAAATACTTAAATGAAATTATAATAATTAAATAATAAATGAAAATAATAAAAAAACATTTTACAATCTTATTTGTTGACCCTGAACCCTAAAATATACCCCTTTACCCAAAAACCCAAAACTGACCCTGAACCCTAAAAATACCCCTTTACCCAAAAACTAAAAACTGACCCTGAACTCTAAAAATGCCCCTTTACCCAAAAACTGAAAACTGACCTTGAACCCTAAAAATGCCCCTTTACCCAAAAACTGAAAACTGACCCTGAACCCTAAAAATGCCCCTTTACCCAAAAACTGAAAACTGACCCTGAACCCTAAAAATGCCCCTTTACCCAAAAACTGAAAACTGACCCTGAACCCTAAAAATGCCCCTTTACCCAAAAACTGAAAACTGACCCTGAACCCTAAAAATGCCCCTTTACCCAAAAACTGAAAACTGACCCTGAACCCTAAAAATGCCCCTTTACCCAAAAACTAAAAACTGACCCTGAACCCTAAAAATACTCCTTTACCCAAAATTTATCAATATTATTTAATTAGCAATTAATTATTAATTAACAATAACAATAAAGTAAATATATTAGCACATTAGCTGTAATTATTTTAATAATTAATATTAATTTTTCCCAATTAATTACTTAACAATAACACAAAATTATATATATTAAAATGTACTCTAATTAATGTAATTAACTAATTACAATTAATCAATTACCAATTAATTACTAATTCAAAATATGTACAAAATTATATTAATTAATTAACTAATTATTATGAATTATCAATTAATTATTAATTATAAATATTTACAAACATATATTAATTAATTAATTATTATTAAATTACTTCCCACCCTATTCCCCTATAAACCCACAACCCGCTACAGAATTACATAACGCAATTATTAAAAAAACTAATTCCATTTAATAAAATATTTTATAACATTAATACACACTTTTCACACATATTATTACATAAAAATACACTATAAAATATTATATATTATTAAAAATTCGATATTTTTGCTATCTACATTTTAAACAGTCGATATTACTTCACTTACCTGAAAAACGATATTTTTGTAGTCGATATTATGTCCAGTCGATATTTTGTCCAGTCTATATTTAAAACTCGATATTATGTCCAGTCGATATTTTGGAGTCGATATTTTGTCTGTTCACCGGTGCAGAGATGTGGCTTCCAGTCCGGCAATGATTTTCAGTCCCGTGCAAGGACTGTGATAGAGTACAACGAAGCAGCAATTTCTTACTGAGAAAAGGCAGGCGGGGTGATCCATTTATAAAAAACTCGATTTAAAGGCTTGTTTTTTTCTGATACATTTTATCTTATTGCTTAGAAGTAGTGATAGGGTGTATTGTTTTCGCGGCTTTTTCATGCATTGCCGCATTCATTTCGCACTGTGTGTGGTTACCATTCACATTTTATGCATTCGATTTTGTTTTTAGAAATAAAGATTTTAAAATTGTATACTGTGTTTCTTAGTGCTATTCTGAGTGATTAATTGATTTAAGAAAGATGGTTTGAAGTTTCACAGTGTCCATGAACTAATCTATAGGACTAATCATCACCAGAGAACACCACCCGCACAGCACTGCGTAGTGTTTTGTCTGCTGGACATGGACCTACCGGTTTGAAATCAAAACCCTGTGGCTCTTAGGAGGGGTTGAGTCACAAAATTGTCCCAGATGAAATTTGTTTTCTCTCAATTTTTGCCCAGGAGGGTGTGGAGAGGGACCGGGAGCCGGCCGCCATAAATAGACCACACAAGGAAAGAGACAGAGCTTGGGTTTCTGCAAAGAGATGAACTTCAGAGTGGGCAAAACAAGGAAATTCAGTGGAGATGTACATTACTGTTCAGACATGATGGGGTATATCTGCCCTACTGGGAAACAGAACGTACCTCATTAAACAGATGGAGGTGCTGGAAAAGTGGTGGACGGGAAGGTGAAATGGGGGATTTGGAAGGGGAGTAAAGAGAGTGCACCTCAGGGGAGTGTTTTTTCTGTTGGTGAGTGAGAGCTCACAATAAAGCAAGGGGTGACAGGCAAGGTTTATGAGACGAGAAGTAGGGGGAATACCAGCATCAAGCAAGAAACAGAGACAACCGTAGCATAGAGCGGGCGGGCTGGTGAAGAACCTGTGGGGAATTTTATGAAAGAAAAGGAGTGTTTTAGGGATAACAATAGTGGGGTTTGCCCTTAAAGAAAGTGGGAGGTTATACAGGTGGACAGTGTATATCAGGGATGGGGCATGGGTTAGGAGTAGTATGTGCGGCTTGGCCAAAGGCCACATTTTTTTGTGAGCTCCATTTGGTTCCAACCAAAGCAGCCTAAAGCGAGAATCCGGACTCAGCCATTTCCTACAGGGGCCGCTGTGGCAGTGATCCTCATCTAACAGGGATCATTCCAACAGGGCGAGGAATGGGGACCCTCGTTGGAGCTCTGAAACTCTGAGGCACATTTAGGTGCTGGTCGGTCCCACCCCGGAGCCTCATCCCCTATGGATTATGAATCACCCAAGATTAGAGGTTCAGATCCTAAGCTCAGCTTGTGTTGATGCTATCCTTGAACACATGAAGGATCTCTTGACTTCAGAACTTCATTGGTTAATAACGCCTTAATCATTAAAAAACCTCCAATGGTGGCCAGGTATTACCAGGACCATGGTATATGTGATTACTGCCCTGAGTAGAAGGTATGTGGTGCAGATGATTGGACAGATTGGGTATTGGCTGGAACAACAATGCCACCGTTGTCATTAAATGTTGCCAGGCCGGACTGTGGAGAGCCCATACTCCCAAAGACCTATTGAAGAGTGGAAGAGTTATGAACATGACTCCTGATGAGGATGACCTCGAACAGAAGAAGCTGTACAGATGCTTCCTGGTCTATTCCGGTTGGCGGAAGACCTGGGAGGTGCTCCTTTCACAGACTGGCATGAGGAGCGATGAGGGAGCCACCACCCTTACAAGTGAGATACCTGACCAACAAGGCTTCTACTTAAGGATGGCAACACGATTGTTCAATTCATGGTACAAGAAGACCTGAGGCTTTGTTGAACTGCATATGGATCTGGAAACCAAAGCTAGATCAGACGCCCTCCCAACAGAGGGGCTGAGCTTGGATTGACTCACCTGCGTCACACCATAATTAATGCAATAAAAGTTATAGCTACTTTTCTTTTTAAGAAAGATATTAGCTTTTGAGAATGACCTGACCACTTTCTCCGCATGGACATAATGTATTTTTAATGTGTCTGTTCCATACTTTTATCCGCCTGCCCTTGACCTGCGATAGCTAAACAACCAGCACTGCTTAATACAAACACCTTCCAAGCTGAAGCAGACAAAAGAACAACACAATTTTAATTTTAAACCGACATACAAGTAAAACATTCTTTGTTGACAGCCTCTGGAGGGTCACATGCTTTATGCTGGTTTCTAGTGGTCTCATCCTATGGTTTTAGGCGGTCTCTGCTTGTTTCTGGAATTGTAGGTCATGTCCTAAATTTTTGGGCAGTCACTGCTTGCCATTGGAATTGATGGTCGCATCCTGGGGTTTTGGGCATTCACTGGTTACTTTTCGAATTTATGATCAAGTTCTATAGTTTTTGGCAGTTACTTGTTGTTGTTGGAATGATGACTGAATCATTTAATTTTTGGTGGTCATTGGTTGTTGTTGAAATTGATGACTGAAGCATTTGTTTTTTGGTGGTCACTGGTTGTTGTTGAAATAATGACTGAATCATGTGGTTTTTGGTGGTTATTAATTGTTGTTTTGAAATTGAGACTGAATCATTTGGTTTTGGGTGGTCATTGCTTGTTGTCAATGAAATTGATGACTGAATCATTTGGATTTTGGTGGTCATTGCTTGTTGTCAATGAAATTGATGACTGAATCATTTGGTTTTTGGTGGTCACTGATTGTCGTTGTTGAAACTGATAACTGAATCCTTTGGTTTTTGGTGGGCACTGATTGTCGTTGTTGAAATTGATGACTAAATCGTTTGGTTTTTGCAGGTCCTTCGTTGTTGTTAAAACTGATGATGGAATAATTAGTTTTTTTATGGTTATAGGTTGTTGTTTTTTAAATTTATGACTGAATAATTTGGTTTTGGGTGGTCACTGGTGGTTGTTGTTGAAATTGATGACTGAATCATTTGGGGGTCAAGGCCTGTTTTTGGAATTGAAGGCCACACCATGCGCCTTTTTGCAGTCACTGCTTACCATTGGAGTTGATCGGCCTATTTTTACGTGCTTCTGATTCAAGATACACCTTCAGCTTGGGGCGGGAGGCAATTCTGTCCACATAGGCTGCAAGCAGAGGGAAGTCCTTGAGGCAGTCGGGAGCGAGTACGAGGTGGATCTGCAGGATGTCCAGCAGACAGTAGTCTACATAGGAGATCTGTGTCAGAAAGAAGAGCACATTTAATAGCCACAGTCCAGTGTTATCCTCCGCAAGCCAGAACCCCCCCCCTGCATGGAGCTATACCACTGCACTGAACCTCCCTGCTGATACAATAATGTGCAATATGAGTAGGGCACCACCATGAGGGCACCATCTTTAAAGAGCTGCGGGATGCTTACTTGTGTAGTAAATTCATATCGTGAGCTTTATGAGTTCATGTGTGCTTCATGTAGGCAAGTCTGGGACTACGTAGGAGGAGTCCAGTTATCCTCTTACAGGGAAATCTACTCACCGGGACAGGGAGTACTGCTGAAGTGAGACGAGAATGAGTGACAACTGTTGGCCAGGGCTGGGGGTGCTGCTGAAGATACATATGACTGAGTGACACCTGCTGGCCAGGGCTGGGAGTGCTGCTGAAGATACATAGGACTGAGTGACACCTGTTGGCCAGGGCTGGGAGTGCTGCTAAAGTGACACAGGACTGAGTGATACCTGCTGGCCAAGGCTAGGAGTGCTGCTGAAGAGACACAGGGCTGAGTGACGCCTGCTGACCAGGGCTGGGAGTGCTGTTGAAGTGAGACAGGACTGATTGACGCCTGCTGGCCAGGGCTCGGAGTGCTGCTGAAGATACACAGGACTGATTGACGCCTGCTGGCCAGGGCTCGGAGTGCTGCTGAAGATACACAGGACTGAGAGACGCCTGCTGCCCAGGACTGGGAGTGCTGCTGAAGATACACTGATAGAGTAACACCTGCTGGCCAGGGCTGGGGGTGCTGCTGAAGATACACAGGACTCAGTGACGCCTGCTGCCCAAGGCTGGGAGTGCTGTTGAAGATACACAGACTGACTGACACCTGCGGGCCAGGGCTGAGAGGGCTGCTGAATATGCATAGGACTGACTGACACCTGCTGGCCAGGGCTGGGAGTGCTGCTGAATATGCATAGGACTGAGTGACACCTGCTGGCCAGGGCTGGGAGTGCTGCTAAAGTGACACAGGACTGAGTGATACCTGCTGGCCAAGGCTAGGAGTGCTGCTGAAGAGACACAGGGCTGAGTGACGCCTGCTGACCAGGGCTGGGAGTGCTGCTGCAGATATACAGGACTGAGTGACACCTGCTGGCCAAGGCTGGGAGTGCTGTTGAAGTGAGACAGGACTGATTGACGCCTGCTGGCCAGGGCTGGGAGTGCTGCTGAAGATACACAGGACTGAGAGACGCCTGCTGCCCAGGACTGGGAGTGCTGCTGAAGATACACAGATAGAGTAACACCTGCTGGCCAGGGCTGGGGGTGCTGCTGAAGATACACAGGACTCAGTGACGCCTGCTGCCCAAGGCTGGGAGTGCTGTTGAAGATACACAGACTGACAGACACCTGCGGGCCAGGGCTGAGAGGGCTGCTGAATATGCATAGGACTGAGTGAGACCTGCTGGCCAGGACTAGGAATGCTGCTGATGTGATACAGATCACGGGAGGGTTATGTTAGGAATAATCAGTATAGCGCTGTATTTTGTAACACACATTTGTACATCGATTGGTGAACCATGCCAATCAATAGATTTTGTTTCGGAGGTTTCCTGAGTAGAAGCCCTCACCTTGCTGCCCACGATGAATCCACTTCCTTTGTTGTTCTGGGACAGAAGTTTCTCAAAAGGGGCGAACTGTTTGGGAAGGTTCTCAACATATTTCTCTTTTCCGTTGTCCTGTAGGAGGTAAGAATTGACATAAGACTTGTTAAACCCATGATCCAGGCACAAAGTTCTCGGTATCGCATCCACAACATGCATGTGTACTTCCCCCGTTTGTTTTCTCACAACCTCAACACATTCAAGCTATTTAAACTATCTGATCCTTCGGAACAAAAAACACTTTCAAAATGAGGCAGGCGTGGCGTGGTAGGCTCTTTGCTACGCTGACTTTTCCTGTACTTATTTTTTTAGCTTTCGGCAAATACTTTACTAAGATCAAAATATAACTCCAGATGGAAGAGTCGGCGGCAGCTTGGCTCCAAATGAATGCTCCTAGCGATAGGTCTCAGGGAGTGTTATGAAAGTGAGGCCACTGGAAGATAGCAAGGTGGGCAGCATGTGTGGCCGTGGGCAGAGTGTTCATCAACACAGTGCCTGTTACTGCAAACATAACTTCTTACCAAAGTTAAACCTTTACATGGGCACAGCACTCCGATGCTGAGTTGGCGCTATATAAACCTGCAAGCGCGGGAAGCCGGAGGGCGCCCCACAGACACGTACGAAGTGGGGAGCCGCGCTGAGCTATGCTGGCTGCCACCAGAGCACGTCAGGGAGGAATGCACCCAAGAGTGAAGTCAGCGCCAGGGTCATGCCTGATCAGAGTAAATAAACCAAATTCTGATAGACTTGAAAGGATTCGTAGTTGGCTGAGCGGAAGTAAGTCAATGCTAATGCTAAAAGTGTAACATCAGCTGGTTTTCTGGTGAGAGAGCCTTGCATGAGGGAATAACAAATGCAGCTGTTTTCAAGCACACTCGTGCTTGTGGCACCATCCGCCTTGCGGGAGCGAGCAACAGTCGCATTGTGGATGCTGTCACAAGCACGAGTGTGTGCTTGAAAATGAGCAGAACAACGGCTAAAGGCCCTCCTATGTAGCGCATGAGCGCTGCGTAGGCGAGACCCAAAACCTGCAACTCCAATTCAAAACAACAGGGCACCGGATGCCAAAACAGCACCCTACAACCCGCTGCCTCAGTGTGGGTGTACTTTGTGTGCTAACTCTGATCCACCTTTGCCCTGAGCCTAACACCAGGAGCTTTGCTCTCACAACCTTGTGGCCTGCTCGTGAGCAGCCCCCAACCGGAGGCCCCCTATCTCCCATTGGATAACATTGGGCCTCAGCACTCTGCACCCGACCGCCCTAGTGCTGCTGAGTGTGTTCTGAGAGTGCATCCTCGACCCTGGGGGAACCCTGGTTCTAACCCCAGAATACCAACTCCGACAAATAAGTACTTTCCTGCAAACCGTTAACTTCATTTCCTTTCATAAGTTTGCTTTGACTGCTTTTCCTTGAAAATTCTTGTGTGGAGTTGGTTTGTATGAAACATTGAAAAACTGTATAACTATAAAAACTGAATTACTTACCCTTTGTCTAGGAAATGTTTCAGTGTGAATCTAGGCATATCACACTGATCAGCAAAAGTAACATAAAAAGTAATCCAATAAGTAATGTGTACTCTAATCTACAAACTAACTAAAAAGTAATTTCGGACTGTTGACTTACCTGTAACACAACCAAATGCATTTGAACCTGCATTCAACTGTAAATCACTGCATAAGGTTTTAAAAAGTATTAGTTCACTTACCTCCACCAGGCATGGCTTGGTTCTAGAATTAAAATAACTAAAGAAATTTTTTTGATACAAACAAATTGGTCTGAGTATAGTCTTTGAGTGTGTGACATTATTTCTTGCCTGAGTGTGTACAATAAGTACTTAACATGGCCCTCTGATAAAGCCTTACTGGTCGTCCACACTATCACAAATGGAGAGTAAGGTGCTATTTACTTTTACCTCTGCCTGCCTTTGGGGTTCCACTGGACTCTGTGCACTCTATCCCTCACTTTGGTATAGCATATACAGAGCCAGTTTCTACAGGGATTTATTCTGTTCTCTTTTACAAACAATAAAATAAGCTCCGCGGCTCAGTTGAGAGGCATGTTGTTTTAAAAAACCTGGCCCTAATCACAAAGGTAAACTTAGATGTTTGGCCTAAACTTAGAACAAACGGTTAAGTGTACAACTTTGGGTGATTCACTAAGGACAATTTCATGTACTATCTTTGCGTCCACATGTGGGGCGGAGATCCGCACCGAGTGCGCACATAAAGATACTACTCTTACATGCCCTTTGTGAATTCCCAAACTCCTAAACGTAGACGTTTGGACTAAGTTCAGGCCAAACATTGAAGTTTACCTTTGTGAGACGGGCCAACCATTCGTTAATCAGCCAAATATGTCAAAGTTTTTTCAATTTAAAAATACTTAAGCACAAGGCAGGCTTGTTTTGATGAGAGCATGTACTCTTTTTTTATTTTTTATTTTTGTGGCATATGCATGCAAAAAAATTAATTACAAAAGTTAACCATCACACCAGTGTGCCAAATTCAGGCCAATTGCCTGTACCATTTTTTTATGTAGCACCAGAAAACAGCAGAGAGAAAGTTAAGGGTTCTGATTTTGTTAGAGAATTACTCATTTTATTTCATTTTTGTATTCTGAAACTCATTCAAATAGCAACTTTGTTCCAGTTTTTCTGAGTTCAGAATGGAGGTTGCAATATCTGGTAGTTTTTTTCTGTTGCATAATCATTTAGAAGGTGTTTTGTATCTTGAAGCTTAACGTTTTTTTTGTTTTAAAAATCTTAAATTAAAAGCAGTGGGAATGTGGGTTATAAATGATGTAGTAATCCAGTAAAGAGGAGATTGCAAGATGGATAAAGTGCGGGCCTCTCTTTCTCACACACACAATTTTGGGTATGTGGAAATTATGTTTTAAAAATTACTATAAAATTGTTTTTTATTTCGAATAGAGAAATCTACAAACCTCCGTAGTTGAAAATTTTGAGTTACATTTAATAAGCTAACTTTCTTTAAGGCATCTTTAAAGCATGAACAGTTCTGACAACTTTTTTTATAAGCCGCATTCTGAACCTGCACACTCTCCCTTTAGCACACCATGGTGGTGCTGAGGGCTCAGTCAGAGACACTGAGGGCCCGATTCACAGAACTAACTTAAGATAAAAAATTCTAAACTTACTACCATTTTGGTATTCACAGAAGGCACTCACTCATTTTGGTATTCACAGAAGTTAGGAGTCCTAACATTAGGACTCCTAAATGCCTTCTGTGAATACAAAAAGTCTTAAAGTTAGGATTTTTCTCAGTGTAGGAGTCCTAAAGTTAGGACTCCTAACTTTAGGACTCCTAAATGCCTTCTGTGAATACCAAAATGATAGTAAGTTAGGATTTTGTCTTAAGTTAGTTCTGTGAATCGGGCCCAGAGCCCCCTCTATCTCACACAGAGTGAGTCCTTAACGTAGCCAGCTTTCCACACACCCACTGGACCTCAGTTGCTGCTGTCGCTAATTCCCCCTATTGTCACTACTCCACTCCTGGTAGTACATTTCTCTAGTGCGATTTGTGACAATATCCATTTACATCACTGTAGTACCTTCTCCAACATATCCACATAAAACCTTTCGAGAGCCCAGGGCGCTGCCAATCATCTTCTGTTCGGCTTGCAATGCCATGGCCCCATCATACTGGCACTGAAGTCCCTTTACTGGCACCCATGAAAAGATCGTACTTTGAACCCTGTGTCTCAACGACTAATCTTTGCCTGGTCTCTCATTGGATTATCTTTCTTGATGTGTGTCCTCCGTCTTCCAGAGGTCTAGGGTCTGCCAACAGACACCTTCTAACATCGGATCCAAGAAGATGCAACGGAAGTGGAGGGCGAGCTTCTCGTGTGCAGGGCTCATGCATGTGGAACATACCACCATGCCAACTCATTGTTGAAAATAACTTTCTCAAGTGTAGGTTGCTCTTAAAAACCTCCCTTGTCCACAAGGAAAATAGTTTCATCGTGTCTCCAAATTGTCCATCTGTCACTTGATCCTCCAGTCATAAGATCCAGATACATAATACCAGCTACAACCAGCGCTGCTCAGGCTCTACCAGGGTCTGTGGGCTCTACTACGAAGGCTTTCATTCAATACGTCTCTACACCAGGAGTAGAGTTCTCAGGGCTCGAATAGCCAGAAACCTAAGACCACCTACAACCCCCACTGTTCAGACTCTATCAGGGTCTGAGGGCTCCACTCCAAGGATCTGACTCAATACGTCTCTACACCAGTGTTGGAAAGGCCACAGGAAGGGCTTGCTTCCCCCCCCGCATGACAGGGCCCAAGCCCCGGCTCTCCAGGTGTTACCCACCGAAGCACCCCGCAACCCGTCTCCTACGGGATTCCTGCCCCCGGACATCTCTGAATCATGGGGCCGAACCACTACCGGCCCTCGCCCGGCCCGGCCGCCATCTTGGAAACTGCACCACGAGGCCGCGTGGCCTCAGATCGACCCTAACCCTGGGCCTGGCCAGGCCCCGACATCCCGGCACCACCATCCACCCAGGAGGTGAACGGACCACTTGGCAGACCAATGGGGGAAAGAAGTGTCGATGGTTCTCCCCCGCCAGGTGCCGATCGCCCCCCAGCTCCCCCGGGCGCTGTCTCCACCCCCCTGCTGGGTGTCTGGACTCCCTCATCCCGGACCTCCCGACCTCCAAGTGCGAGGGTCCGGACATCAAAGGGCGCCAGACCTATAACTGGGGCAGCTCCAGAGCAGGAAGGCAGTTGTATCCTGGAGTCGAGAGACACCGTGAAGAACTCATCCTTGACGGACTACTGGCGCTGCCGTAGTCCTGCCTTGCGAACTATCGTCCTGCCTGCTGGCGCTGCCGCAACCCTCTGCATCCTTCATCTTCGTCGGGACCTGCTGGCACAGCCGCGGACTGTTGTAACTACCACCTTCATCGGGACCTGCTGGCGCCGCCGCGGACCGTCGCTACCTACGATCATCTCGGGACCTGCCGGCGCTGCCGCGGCCCGTCCCTCTAGAACGCCGAGCTCGAGGATTGTGAGCTATTCATCATATCATCGCATCTACCAGATTGGTAATAAGACTGTCCCGCTACCCCCTTCCCATCCAAGAGACTAGAATCGAGGGGACCCCTGAGTCCAGACCTCCATGTACCATTCTACCATACTTAAAGATCACTTATAAAGAACGTTAAACCTTATCTTTGTGTGGTGTACGTCTGTGGGGGGGAAGTTACTTGTCTGTACGATCGCTGGAGGGGTTCTCCCTGGAGACCTCTCCCATTGTCCTCGGCCGACCCTCCCGGTCCGTCTAACATTGGTGGCCAGCGGCGCGATCCGAATCAACGCGTAATCGTACAGAGAGTAGCTCACCCCACGACGGAAACACAATGACAACCAAAGAGAGCGGATCCACCGAGAAATTCCAGATGGAGAAATTGGAAGAATACAGCCATCGTGAATTGAAACAATTCTGCATTGAACTAGGCATTGCTACCACCGGTCTGAGTACTAAAGACGATTTCAAGCACGCCATTGAGTCATGGGCAGAAACCGGGGCCGTCAGACCCCGGACCAAAACGTTGCAGCATCAGAGAGGAACCCCACGGCTCCCGAGGAGCGAAGAACGGGTCTCTCGCAGGAAGAGATCCAAGAGAGAGAAAAAAGCAGACTGCATGAGTTAGAAATGGCCCGACTCAAAATGGACAGTGAGCTCAAATTAGCAGAACAGAAACTGAACCTAGAACATTTGCGGCTCCGAGAAGAACGGGAAGAAAAACAGAGGCAGAGAGAGCTTGAAGAAAAGAGATTAGCGTACGAACACGAGCGCAATCTAGCAGAAATAAACCTACGGAAACAGAACAAAGAACTGGGGGTGCCCGAGCAACCGCACACCCCAGGAGCGACAGAAAAGAAAGTACACATCCCCAAGGATGTCGTTCGAGAATATTTCCGAGATGACGACATACAACAGTGGTTCAAGGCCTACGAGATCGCCATGACCTCCCACCGGATTGATCGAAATGACTGGGGAGCCGGTCTATGGGGGAGGTTCGTCAATGAAGGCCGCGATGCCCTGCTACAGCTCCCAGACCATCTGATGACCTCCTATGACCACATGAAGGCGGCCCTCCTCACCCGATATGGGCTCACACCCGAAATGTACCGCCAGAGGTACCGAGACTGTACCCGGATCCCGGGTACAACTTGGGTGGAATATGTAAACTATTTCAGCCGAGCCTTCGAGGGTTGGATCAAGGGAAGCCATGTAACAACCTACGAGCAACTTTTTAATCTCATGGTGTGGGAGCACCTCTCTAACAACTGCTTCGTCGAGCTCAGGCAGCACCTCCTCGACAGTAAATTGACTGACCCACGGCAGCTCGCCGCCGAGGCTGACCGGTGGGAGAGCACTCGAGTAGGCCGGAGTGGGCCACACGAACAGAACCGGAACAACCAAGGTCAGCACCGTCCCCGAGGAGGAGGCCAGGGACGGGGAAGAGACACCGTCCCGGCCGCTCCCGCTGCAAGCACCCCGCCCCCGGCCAACCGGGGCAACCCCCCGGTGAGCCCGGGGTTCCGAGCCAATGTCACATGTCACCGATGCCAGCGAGTCGGCCACTACGCCAATGACCCGAACTGTCCACAGAACCAGACTCCGAGACCCCGCCAGGTAGCTGCCGCCGCCCTGGGGGGAGAACAAATCTCCGAAGAACAGGAGGAATGCGAACAAGAACAACAAGAGTGGGAACCGGCCGCCATGGTTCTAGCGTGCCTAGGGGGAAGGGACATGGCCCCGCGGGCTCTCCTACCCGCCAACACCAGAAAATATAGTCAGTGGGTGAACATTAATGGGCGCAGGGCTGAAGCCCTACGTGACACAGGGGCCAGTGTGACGGCCGTCCGCTGTCACCTGGTGACCCCAGAGCAGATCCTGCCGAACATTCTCTGCCCCGTCCGTTCAGCCGACAATTCGGAGAGTCTATGTCGGATGGCCTGCGTCCCCTTCGAATGGGGGGGAGTATCCGGCATGTTGAAGGTGACGGTCCGAGATGACGCCCCCGTGGACTGTCTCCTGGGAAATGATCTTGAGAGTTCCCCATGGGCCGCCGTAGAAAGAAGAGAACACCTGGGGATGTTGGGCCTCCCGGACTGGGCGTGTGTAACCACCCGGTCCATGGCCGCCCGTACCATCCCCCAACCAGAAGAACCCGAATGGCCAGCACCTCCTCCCCCGATCGCTCCAGTAGAGGACACCGACCCCCCAGAACAAACTCCCGAAGGGCTCGCTCAGCCCCAGGACCTTCCCAGCCTGGCTCAGTGGTGTCAAGAGGGGGGGCCCACCCAGGAACAGTTCCGTCAAGAACAAAAGACCTGTCCCTCCCTCGAGGGACTCCGCCAGCAAGCCCTCGCCCAGAGCGCAGGGGACACCACCGGAGCCCATTGGATCTATTGGGACAACGACCTGTTGTACAGTGAACAGAGAATCGCGGAGTTAGGGGCCAGTCGAGTGCTGGTGGTGCCCCTCCGTTTTAGAGACTTCTTGTTAAATTTGGCCCATGATGTCCCCCTGGCTGGACACCTGGGTCAAGACAAAACCTACAGTCGCCTGGTGACCCACTTTTTCTGGCCCAAGATGAGAAACGGCGTCCTCAACCACTCCCGGTCCTGCCCCACGTGCCAGGCCAGCGGGAAAAGCGGCCGCAAACTTAAAGCACCTCTGCAACCCTTCCCAGTTGTCACCACCCCGTTCGAGAGGGTGGGCATAGACATTGTGGGGCCCCTGGACCCCCGTACAGCACAAGGACATCGGTTCATCCTGGTACTGGTGGACCACGCCACCCGCTACCCCGAGGCTGTTCCCCTGCGAACTGTAACAGCCCCGGTGGTCGGCCGGGCCTTAATGGGGATCTTCTCCCGGGTGGGCTTTCCCCGAGAAGTCGTCAGCGACAGAGGCACAAACTTTATTTCAAAATATATGAAGTCCCTCTGGCAACAGTGCGGGGTCACCTACCGATTCACGACCCCCTATCACCCTCAAGGAAACGGACTCGTCGAGCGGTTCAACCGCACGGTCAAAGGGATGATTGGGGGGTTGGAAGAGCCCCTCCGTCACCAGTGGGATGTGCTACTGCCGTGCCTCCTCTTCGCATATCGAGAAGTCCCCCAGAAGTCCCTCGGCTTCAGCCCGTTCGAACTCTTGTATGGACAACCGGGTGTCAGGGCCCCTCAGCCTAGTCAAAGAAGGTTGGGAGATGGCCCCCCTAAAGACCCCCCCAGATGTCTTCAAGTACCTCCTGACCCTACGCAATCAAACCAGGCGATTCAGAGAAATGGCGAAAGCGAACCTGGAGGCCAGTCAGGAGGACATGAAAAAATGGTACGATCAAAATGCCTCCTCCATCGAATTCGAACCTGGCCAACAAGTGTGGGTGATGTCCCCCACCGAACCATGTGCCTTGCAGGACAAGTGGACGGGCCCCTTCAAAGTGGTCGAGCGCAAGAGCCCCGTCACCTATCTCATTGATATGGAATCTCCACGGAACCCCCTCCCGGTCCTCCACGCCAATAGACTCAAACCCCACTTTGTGCGCTCAGAGCTCAGCCTCCTGATGGCTACAGACAGCGGAGCGGAAGAAGACTCAGAGCCTCTCCCTGATCTCCTAAGGACCGGGGAAAAAGATGGTTCAGTGGACGGGGTCCGACTCTCAGATGCCCTCACCCCCGAACAGCGCCAAGGCTGCCGGGACCTCCTGCAGCAATTCGCGACCCTGTTTTCCCTCACCCCAGGGGTCACCCCCTGGTGCTTGCATGACGTGGACACTGGGGACAGTCCCCCTATCAGGCATCGGGCATACCGCGTACCAGATCGGGGACGGGCCTGCATCCAAGAGGAGGTGTCAAAGATGCTCACGATCGGGGTCATCGAGCCTTCGGACAGCCCCTGGGCCAGCCCGGTCGTGCTGGTCCCCAAAGCTGCTGCCCCCGGCACCACTCCTGAGCTCCGATTCTGCGTCGACTATCGGGGCTTGAACACTGTCACCAGAACCGACGCTCATCCCATCCCCCGAGCAGATGAACTGATCGACCGCATGGGGGCTGCCCGCTACCTCAGCATCTTCGACCTGACGGCGGGCTACTGGCAGATCGGTCTCACACCCCGGGCTCCAGAACGATCCGCCTTTTCCACTCCCGATGGCCACTACCACTTCAAGGTCATGCCGTTCGGCATGAAGAATGCTCCAGCTACTTTTCAGCGACTGGTGAACCAGGTCTTGGCGGGGCTCGAGGAGTTCAGCGCCGCCTACCTGGACGATATCGCTGTGTACAGCCGCCACTGGTCCGACCACCTCCACCACCTCCGAGAGGTCCTGCAGGCCCTCCAACGGGCCGGCCTCACAATCAAGGCCAGCAAGTGCCAAATTGGGCAGGGGTCCGTGACCTATCTCGGACACCAGGTGGGAAGCGGTCTGGTGGCCCCTCTTCAACTCAAGATTGCTGCCATCCAGTCCTGGCAGCCTCCCGTCACACAGACCGAGGTCGGAGCCTTCTTGGGGCTCACCGGCTACTACCGGCGGTTCGTGAAGGATTATGGCAGCATTGTGGGGCCCCTCACAGAACTCACATCCAAGAACCACCCGAAGAAGGTCAACTGGACCCCAGACTGTCAAGCGGCCTTCGAGAAGCTGAAGGCCGCCATGTGCACTGCCCCGGTGCTCCAGGCCCCAGACTACAGTCGGGAATTCATCGTACAAACGGATGCCTCCGACCATGGCATTGGGGCAGTCCTCTCCCAGTTGAACACCGAAGGACTTGACCAACCGGTGGCCTTCATCAGCAGACGTCTCCTGGCCCGAGAACAGTGCTGGAGCACCATCAAGAGGGAGGCCTTCGCAGTGGTGTGGGCCCTCAAAAAGCTCCGGCCCTATCTCTTCGGTACCCACTTCCGGGTGCAGACAGATCATCGGATCTGCAGTGGCTAATGCAGATGCGGGGGGAAAACCCCAAACTATTGCGTTGGTCCATCTCCCTGCAGGGGATGGACTTCACTGTGGAACATCGACCTGGCCAAGACCACGCTAACGCAGACGGTCTGTCCCGCTTTTTCCGCCTCGACGAGGAGAGTCCCCAAGAGGATGGGTGACTCTCCCCGCCTTCAGCTGGGGGGGACGCATGTTGGACAGGCCACAGGAAGGGCTTGCTTCCCCCCCGCATGACAGGGCCCAAGCCCCGGCTCTCCAGGTGTTACCCACCGAAGCACCCCGCAACCCGTCTCCTACGGGATTCCTGCCCCCGGACATCTCTGAATCATGGGGCCGAACCACTACCGGCCCTCGCCCGGCCGCCATCTTGGAAACTGCACCACGAGGCCGCGTGGCCTCAGATCGACCCTAACCCTGGGCCTGGCCAGGCCCCGACATCCCGGCACCACCATCCACCCAGGAGGTGAACGGACCACTTGGCAGACCAATGGGGGAAAGAAGTGTCGATGGTTCTCCCCCGCCAGGTGCTGATCGCCCCCCAGCTCCCCCGGGCGCTGGCTCCACCCCCCTGCTGGGTGTCCGGACTCCCTCATCCCGGACCTCCCGACCTCCAAGTGCGAGGGTCCGGACATCAAAGGGCGCCAGACCTATAACTGGGGCAGCTCCAGAGCAGGAAGGCAGTTGTATCCTGGAGTCGAGAGACACCGTGAAGAACTCATCCTTGACGGACTACTGGCGCTGCCGTAGTCCTGCCTTGCGAACTATCGTCCTGCCTGCTGGCGCTGCCGCAACCCTCTGCATCCTTCATCTCCGTCGGGACCTGCTGGCACGGCCGCGGACCGTTGTAACTACCACCTTCATCGGGACCTGCTGGCGCCGCCGCGGACCGTCGCTACCTACGATCATCTCGGGACCTGCCGGCGCTGCCGCGGCCCGTCCCTCTAGAACGCCGAGCTCGAGGATTGTGAGCTATTCATCATATCATCGCATCTACCAGATTGGTAATAAGACTGTCCCGCTACCCCCTTCCCATCCAAGAGACTAGAATCGAGGGGACCCCTGAGTCCAGACCTCCTTGTACCATTCTACCATACTTAAAGATCACTTATAAAGAACGTTAAACCTTATCTTTGTGTGGTGTACGTCTGTGGGGGGGAAGTTACTTGTCTGTACGATCGCTGGAGGGGTTCTCCCTGGAGACCTCTCCCATTGTCCTCGGCCGACCCTCCCGGTCCGTCTAACAACCAGGAGTACGGTTCTCAAGGTCCTAAGAGCCAGAAACCTAAGACCAACTACAACCCCCACTGCTCAGACTCTATCAGGGTCTGTGGGCTCTACTCCAAGGCTTTGATTCAATACGTCTCTACACCAGAAGTAGAGTTCTCAGGGCTCGAATAGCCAGAAACCTAAGACCAACTGCAAACCCCACAGCTCCAGACTCTACCACGGATGTTGGCTCCACTCCAAGGATCTGACTCATTACGTCTCTACACCAGGAGTAGGGTTCTCAGAGGGAGACTAAACTGTGTCACTGTCAATTGACTTGTGGCTTTTGTTTCCAAGACTGGTAATTGTTCTCCTTCCTGAATGTACTGGCCCATATTTACTTAACCTTTGCATTTACAAAACAGAACAAGAGTCGATTTGCGCCTTCCATGACATTGTAAAGAAAAGCAAAACAATCCAGCGGCTTGTGCAACATTTGGAAACTTACTTCCCACCGATCCAAAGGAACTGATACAGGCCTCCCTCAGCACCTACTTGTGTTCATGAAGATAGACTTATGTCCAGAAAAGGGAGAGTTATCTGATGTTGAGAACAAAAAGAGTGTAACCCAACTCATGCCTCAAGAGGGGAGGTTGTTACCACCACTTATGTTTAAAAAAGGAAGAGTGTGACTCCCTCAGGTTCAAACAAAGGCCCATTTAACAGAACCCAAGTGCAAAGAAGAGAGAGTGCAAAGAAAATCATGCTAATAGAAGGGACGCTGTTAACATAACTTATGTGTAAAGTAGTAAGAGGGAAACTCAATTCAGGCTCAGAGAAATGCATGTGTAACCTAACCCAGTGTGAGAGAAGGGGAAGGGCAACCAGAGGTTGGTAACATATAGTATGTTTAAAGAAGGAAGAATGTAAGCTGACTACTGCTCAGTGAGGGAAGAAAAGCACAACAGATATCTCCACCTCTGGGTCACATAGGCCTGATACTTGGTGGAGGATTGCAGATTGATATCTGGATGCTGTCTACCAACAGGCAATGATAGTTGTTCAAAAGTTTGAGTCTCAGAGACTCTGACAATGCTCTCAGGGGGGCTTCCACTCATGGGACAACCACTTCAGGGTCCCCACAGGGCTGGCGTCCTGGAGTTGATGGTTTAGGCAATTCCACAGACTCTGATCATCTGACCAAACTATTGTACAGAGAGAAGAGCGTGCAACCCTGAGACTGTTCAAAGAGGGGAGCATAGTTCAACCCTTATTCAGAGAGGAGAGTGTAACCCAACTCATGTTCAGAGAGGGGAGTATAACCCAACTCATGTGCAGACAGGAGAGTGCGCCCCAACTCATGTTCAGATTGGGGAGTGTAACCCAACTCATGTTTAGAGAGGAGAGTGTAACCCAACTCATGTGCAGAGAGGAGAGCGTAACCCAACTCATGAGCAGAGAGGGGAGTCTAACCCAATGCATGGTCAGAGAGTAGAGTCTAACCTAATGCATGGTCAGAGAGGAGAGTGTAACCCAACTC
This sequence comes from Lissotriton vulgaris, assembly GCF_964263255.1. NCBI lineage: Eukaryota > Metazoa > Chordata > Amphibia > Caudata > Salamandridae > Lissotriton > Lissotriton vulgaris. Next base: position 329,800,719 of record NC_141686.1, read on the forward strand.
ATGGTCAGATTGGGGAGTGTAACCCAACTCATGTGCAGAGAGGAGAGTGTAACCCAACTCATGTGCAGAGAGGAGAGTGTAACCCAACTCATGTGCAGAGAGGAGAGTCTAACCCAATGCATGGTCAGAGAGGAGAGTGTAACCCAATGCATGGTCAGAGAGGAGAGTGTGCCCCAACTCATGTTCAGAGAGGAGAGTGTAACCCAATGCATGGTCAGAGAGGAGAGTGTGCCCCAACTCATGTTCAGAGAGGAGAGTGTAACCCAATGCATGGTCAGAGAGGAGAGTGAACCCCAACTCATGTTCAGAGAGGAGAGTGTAACCCAATGCATGTTCAGAGAGGAGAGTGTAACCCAACTCATGTTCAGAGAGGAGAGTGAACCCCAACTCATGTTCAGAGAGGAGAGTGTAACCCAATGCATGTTCAGAGAGGAGAGTGAACCCCAATTCATGTTCAGAGAGGAGAGTGTAACCCAACTCATGTTCAGAGAGGAGAGTGTAACCCAATGCATGGTCAGAGAGGAGAGTGTGCCCCAACTCATGTTCAGAGAGGAGAGTGTAACCCAATGCATGGTCAGAGAGGAGAGTGCGCCCCAACTCATGTTCAGAGAGGAGAGTGTAACCCAACTCATGTTCAGAGAGGAGAGTGAACCCCAACTCATGTGCATAGAGGAGAGTGTAACCCAACTCATGTTCAGAGAGGAGAGTGTAACCCAATGCATGTTCAGAGAGGAGAGTGTTCCCCAACTCATGTATTGAGAGAAGAGTGTAACCCAATGCATGTTCAGAGAGGAGAGTGAGACCCAACTCATGTTCAGAGAGGAGAGTGTAACCCAACTCATGAGCAGAGAGGGGAGTGTAACCCAATGCATGTTCAGAGAGGAGAGGGTACCCCAACTCATGTACAGAGAGGAGAGGTTAACCCAATGCATGGTCAGAGAGAAGAGTGTAACCCAACTCATGTTCAGAGAGGAGAGTGTAGCCCAACTCATGTTCAGAAAGGAGAGTGTAACCCAACTCATGTTCAGAGAGGAGAGTGAACCCCAACTCATGTACAGAGAGGAGAGGTTAACCCAACTCATGTTCAGAGAGGAGAGTGAACCCCAACTCATGTGCATAGAGGAGAGTGTAACCCAACTCATGTTCAGAGAGGAGAGTGTAACCCAACTCATGTTCAGAGAGGAGAGTGTAACCCAACTCATGTTCAGAGAGGAGAGTGTAACCCAACTCATGTTCAGAGAGGAGAGTGTAACCCAATGCATGTTCAGAGAGGAGCGTGTAGCCCAACTCATGCTCAGAAAGGAGTGTAACCCAACTCATGTTCAGAGAGGAGAGTGTAACCCAATGCATGTTCAGAGAGGAGAGTGTAGCCCAACTCATGTCCAGAAAGGAGAATGTAACCCAACTCATGAACAGAGAGGGGAATGTAACCCAACTCATGTTCAGAGAGGAGAGTGTAACCCAATGCATGTTCAGAGAGGAGAGTGAACCCCAACTCATGTTCAAAGAGGAGAGTGTAACCCAACTCATGTTCAGAGAGGAGAGTGTAGCCCAACTCATGTTCAGAAAGGAGAATGTAACCCAACTCATGAACAGAGAGGGGAATGTAACCCAACTCATGTTCAGAGAGGAGAGTGTAACCCAATGCATGTTCAGAGAGGAGAGTGAACCCCAACTCATGTTCAAAGAGGAGAGTGTAACCCAACTCATGTTCAGAGAGGAGAGTGTAACCCAATGCATGTTCAGAGAGGAGAGTGAACCCCAACTCATGTTCAGAGAGGAGAGTGTAACCCAATGCATGTTCAGAGAGGAGAGTGAACCCCAACTCATGTTCAAAGAGGAGAGTGTAACCCAACTCATGTTCAGAGAGGAGAGTGTAACCAAATGCACGTTCAGAGAGGAGAGTGAACCCCAACTCATGTTCAGAGAGGAGAGTGTAGCCCAACTCATGTTCAGAAAGGAGAGTGTAACCCAACTCATGAGCAGAGAGGGGAGTGTAACCCAATGCATGTTCAGAGAGGAGAGGGTACCCCAACTCATGTACAGAGAGGAGAGGTTAACCCAATGCATGGTCAGAGAGAAGAGTGTAACCCAACTCATGTTCAGAGAGGAGTGTGTAGCCCAACTCATGAGCAGAGAGGGGAGTGTAACCCAATGCATGTTCAGAGAGGAGAGGGTACCCCAACTCATGTACAGAGAGGAGAGGTTAACCCAATGCATGGTCAGAGAGAAGAGTGTAACCCACCTCATGTACAGAGAGGAGAGTGAACTCCAACTCATGTTCAGAGAGGAGAGTGTAACCCAATGCATGTTCAGAGAGGAGAGTGAACCCCAACACATGTTCAGAGAGCAGAGTATAGCCCAACTCATGTTCAGAAAGGAGAGTGAACCCCAACTCATGTTCAGAGAGGAGAGTGTGCCCCAACTCATGTTCATAGAGGAGAGTGTAACCCAATGCATGGTCAGAGAGGAGAGTGTGCCCCAACTCATGTTCAAAGAGGAGAGTGTAACCCAATGCATGGTCAGAGAGGAGAGTGCGCCCCAACTCATGTTCAGAGAGGAGAGTGAACCCCAACTCATGTGCATAGAGGAGAGTGTAACCCAACTCATGTTCAGAGAGAAGAGTGTGCCCCAACTCATGTTCAGAGAGGAGAGTGTAACCCAACTCATGTGCAGAGAGGAGAGTGCGCCTTGACTCCATTTCAGAGAGGAGAGTGTAACCCAATGCATGTTCAGAGAGGTGAGTGTGCCCCAGCTCATGTTCAGAGAAGAGAGTGTAACCCAATTCATGTTCAGAGAGGAGAGTGAACCCCAACTCATGTTCAGAGAGGAGAGTGTAGCCCAACTCATGTTCAGAAAGAAGAGTGTAACCCAACTCATGAGCAGAGAGGGGAGTGTAACCCAATGCATGTTCAGAGAGGAGAGGGTACCCCAACTCATGTACAGAGAGGAGAGGTTAACCCAATGCATGGTCAAAGAGAAGAGTGTAACCCAACTCATGTTCAGAGAGGAGTGTGTAGCCCAACTCATGAGCAGAGAGGGGAGTGTAACCCAACTCATGTGCAGAGAGGGGAGTGTAACCCAATGCATGTTCAGAGAGGAGAGGGTACCCCAACTCATGTTCAGAGAGGAGAGTGTAGCCCAACTCATGTTCAGAGAGGAGAGTGTAGCCCAACTAATGTTCAGAAAGGAGAGTGTAACCCAACTCATGTGCAGAGAGGGGAGTGTAACCCAATGCATGTTCAGAGAGGAGAGGGTACCCCACCTCGTGTACAGAGAGGAGAGGTTAACCCAATGCATGGTCAGAGAGGAGAGTGTAACCCAACTCATGTGCAGAGAGGGGAGTGTAACCCAACAAATATTCAGAGAGGAGAGTGTAACCCACACCTTATTCAGAGAGGCAAGTATAACCAAACTGCCGTTCTTAGAGGGGACTGTAACCCAACACATGTTTGGAGAGGAGAGTGTGCCCCAGCTCATGTTCAGAAAGTGGAAGGTGTAACCCAACTGATGTGCAGAAAGAGGAGAGTGTGCTCCAACTCATGTGCAGAAAGTGGAGAGTGTAACCCAACACATGTGCAGGGAGCCAAGTGTAAACCAGGTCATGTTCAGAGAGAGACGAGTGCCACCCAACTCATGTTCTGAGAGAGGAGATTGTGACCCAACTCATGTTCAGAGAGAGACGAGTGCCACCCAACTCATGTTCAGGGAGATGAGAGTGCCACCCAACTCATGTTCAGAGAGAGTAGCATGCCACCCAACTCATGTTCAGAGAGAGGTCCTGTGTCCGTCCTGAAACACCAGGTGCTGCTTATATCTGATGGGGGTTTGAGGAATGGATCGTCTTTGAAAGGGGTAAGGTTTACCTGCAGAGAAAGTGTGCCCAGTGGTGAGGTTGTGAACACATATTGTACACATGTGGAGAATGTGTACTTTACTTGTGCTGTGGGTGTGATCATTAGTTGAACATATCTAGGGGAGGTGCATCTCAGTTGTGGTGTGAATATGAGCAGGGGACACATATCTCAGTCCCAGTGAACACACAAGCACATGGACATTGATGCTTGTGGTTCGGGAGTAGGGACCCTATAACCTAGCTGTGCTGTTGTTACTCATCATACAATAACATGTGCATGCCAGGAAGGTTTTCAAACCTGATTATCTTCCCAATAGTCACCAAACACCCCTGGCATTGCTGTGATAGCATCTCCAGAGCACATCACCATCATGCATGTGCCTCATCTACCCTTTAACACAACTACATACATAGTCCAAGTAGATCATACGCAGGTAGCTGGTCCGCAGGTCGTCCAGGCCATCACTGGTCATGTCAATAAGCGCCGCCTCCTTGTCGTTTCTTCCACAGAGCCCTGCAAAGACCAGTGGGGCATTAGTGATACATCACACGTGTAAGCACATGAGCAAACCATTAACCAACAGGCTCTGTCATGATCCTACAGAGGATGAGCGCATCTCTCACTGTCCAGACCTTGAGAGTCCATAGATTTGGTGAAAGGACAGCAGCCCATGCAGGAGAAGGGGTGGACTCTGAGGGAACAGTGCAGTATAGTGCAGTGAAGCCTGAGATTCAGAGACTGACCCTGAGAAACATGGAGCTCTGTGACTGGAGCTCGCACTGAGAGCTCCCAGAGAGACACCCTGAGAAACAGGGAGCTCTGTGACTGGAGCTCGCACTGAGAGCTCCCAGAGAGACACCCTGAGAAACAGGGAGCTCTGTGACTGGAGTGTGCACTGAGAGCTCCCAGAGAGACACCCTGAGAAACAGGGAGCTCTGTGACTGGAGCTCGCACTGAGAGCTCCCAGAGAATCACCCTGAGAAACAGGGAGCTCTGTGACTGGAGCTCGCACTGAGAGCTCCCAGAGAGACACCCTGAGAAACAGGGACCTCTGTGACTGGAGTGTGCACTGAGAGCTCCTAGAGAGACACCCTGAGAAACAGGGAGCTCTGTGACTGGAGCTCGCACTGAGAGCTCCCAGAGAGACACCCTGAGAAACAGGGAGCTCTGTGACTGGAGCTCCCACTGAGAGCTCCCAGAGAGACACCCTGAGAAACAGGGAGCTCTGTGACTGGAGCTCTCACTGAGAGCTCCTAGAGAGACACCCTGAGAAACAGGGAGCTCTGTGACTGGAGCTCGCAATGAGAGCTCCCAGAGAGACACCCTGAGAAACAGGGAGCTCTGTGACTGGAGCTCGCACTGAGAGCTCCCAGAGAGACACCCTGAGAAACAGGGAGCTCTGTGACTGGAGCTCGCACTGAGAGCTCCCAGAGAGACACCCTGAGAAACAGGGAGCTCTGTGACTGGAGCTCGCACTGAGAGCTCCCATAGAGACACCCTGAGAAACAGGGAGCTCTGTGACTGGAGCTCGCACTGAGAGCTCCCAGGGAGACACCCTGAGAAACAGGGAGCTCTGTGACTGGAGCTCGCACTGAGAGCTCCCAGGGAGACACCCTGAGAAACAGGGAGCTCTGTGACTGGAGCTCGCACTGAGAGCTCCCAGAGAGACACCCTGAGAAACAGGGAGCTCTGTGACTGGAGCTCCCACTGAGAGCTCCCAGAGAGACACCCTGAGAAATAGGAAGCTCTGAGAGTGGAGAGACGCCCCGAGAGCTCCCAGGGAGACACCCTGAGAAACAGGGAGCTCTGTGACTGGAGCTCGCACTGAGAGCTCCCAGGGAGACACCCTGAGAAACAGGGAGCTCTGTGACTGGAGCTCGCACTGAGAGCTCCCAGAGAGACACCCTGAGAAACAGGGAGCTCTGTGACTGGAGCTCGCACTGAGAGCTCCCAGAGAGACACCCTGAGAAATAGGAAGCTCTGAGAGTGGAGAGACGCCCCGAGAGCTTGCAGAGAGAGATCTTGAGAAACAGGGAGCTCTGAGACTGGAGTGACACCCTGAGTGCTCACAGAGAGAGATCCCAAGACTAGAGTGCTACTCTGAGAGCTTCCAGATTGAGAGCCTAAGATATATGGAGCTATGAAACTAACATTTCGCAGAGGGGGTCCTCAGAAATAGGGAGCCCTGACACTACAGTTCCACCCTGAGAGCTCCCAGTGAGAGACCCTGAGAAATACAGAGCTCTGATACTGGAGTGAAACCAGGAGAGCTTCCATACACCGGCCCTGAGAAATAGGGAGCTCTGAGACTGGAGTAACACCGGGAGAGCTCCCACACACCGGTCCTGAGAAATAGGGAGCTCTGAGACTAGAGTGCTCCCCTGAGAACACCCAGAGGGAAATCCTGAACAATAATGGAGCTTAGAGGCTGGAGTACCACCCTGAGAGCTCAGAAAGAGAGACCCTGAGAAATAGGCAGCTCTGACACCAGAGTTCCATCCTAGAAGCTCCCAGACAGAGACCCTAACATATGAGGAGCTCTGAAGCTAGAATGCCACACTAAGAGGTCCCAGGATAAACCCCTGTGAAATAGGGAGTCAGAGACTAGAATGCCACCTACCCTGAGAGCTCCCAGTTGTCAACATAGCACAGAGAACTGTGAAGCAAGGGTTGCACCCAGATGCTCCCCGATAGAGAGAGAGAGGGACGAGGTTTGCACAAACACAGCACACAAAAAGAGAGACGGCACAAGAAACCATCAGGGAAGAGTTACATCTTGACAACACCCAGGCAGAGAGACAGCACAAGCAACCATGGGGGAAGGTGGCACCCTGAGAGTGCCCAGGTATGAGTAAAGTATAGTATAGCGAAGACTGAGAATTGGAGAAAGTCCTGATAAATAAGAACATTTGAGGCCCATCATCTCGCAACAACCACACAGTATTTCCCATCATTCATCTGCACAGGAAGTGGCACAAGTTTACCGCTAAAACCAAATTTTCAAAAAAGATGCCAAGCAAAAGGGACTTCATTTCCCATCATCCATCTGCTCAGGAAGTGACATAACTACACTTCCCACCATCCATTTGCACAATAAATGACATCACTGGTTTCCTGCAAAATTCATATTTAAAAGAACAAGCCAAACAAGAGGACTTCATTTTCCATCATCCATCTGCACAGGGAGTGACTACGCAGGTTTCCTGCCAGAACCGTATTTAAAAGAAGAAGCTACGCAAGATTCTTCATTTCCAATCATCCATCTGCGCAGGAAGTGACGTCACTGCACTTCCCATCATCCATCGACAGGGAATGTGACATCAATGGTTTGCAGCGAAAACAGTCATCAAATAAGAAGCCTCGCAAGAGGACTTCATGTATCATCCATCTGCACAGGAAGTGACATGAACTCAATTCAGATCAACAATCTGCATAACAAGTGACACTAATGGATTTCCCATAATCCATCTGCACAGGAAGTGACATGAACTCAATTCAGATCAACAATCTGCATAACAAGTGACACTAATGGATTTCCCATAATCCATCTGCACAGGAAGTGACATGAACTCAATTCAGATCAACAATCTGCATAACAAGTGACACTAATGGATTTCCCATAATCCATCTGCACAGGAAGTGACATGAACTCAATTCAGATCAACAATCTGCATAACAAGTGACACTAATGGATTTCCCATCATCCATCTGCACAGGAAGTGACATGAACTCAATTCAGATCAACAATCTGCATAACAAGTGACACTGCTGGATTTCCCATCATCCATCTGCACAGGAAGTGACATGAACTCAATTCAGATCAACAATCTGCATAACAAGTGACACTGCTGGATTTCCCATCATCCATCTGCACAGGAAGTGACATGAACTCAATTCAGATCAACAATCTGCATAACAAGTGACACTAATGGATTTCCCATAATCCATCTGCACAGGAAGTGACATGAACTCAATTCAGATCAACAATCTGCATAACAAGTGACACTGCTGGATTTCCCATCATCCATCTGCACAGGAAGTGACATGAACTCAATTCAGATCAACAATCTGCATAACAAGTGACACTGCTGGATTTCCCATCATCCATCTGCACAGGAAGTGACATGAACTCAATTCAGATCAACAATCTGCATAACAAGTGACACTAATGGATTTCCCATAATCCATCTGCACAGGAAGTGACATGAACTCAATTCAGATCAACAATCTGCATAACAAGTGACACTGCTGGATTTCCCATCATCCATCTGCACAGGAAGTGACATGAATTCAATTCAGATCAACAATCTGCATAACAAGTGACACTGCTGGATTTCCCATCATCCATCTGCACAGGAAGTGACATCAAACTCTTCTTAAAAAGAAGCAAGTGTAATTCACTGCACATCATCCACCTGCACAGGAAATTATGTCCTACCTTCTCAATACTTCAAATAATTCTTCAGGGCGTTCCATCCCCTGGGCGTCACCAGAAAAGGGCAGACACACTCAAGGTCAAATTAGAGGCGTCCTCTTCAGTCTCATCCATACACTCAACGCGGTACAGCAAGGCACACAAGCAACACACTCCATCGACCACATCCTCGACCTTGTCTTCTCAATAGCAACAATCCAGCACAAGCCACCGATTGCCTTGGACTGGACTGACCGCTATGCCATCCCTATCCCTCTGCTCAGCGTACGACCAACAAACCGGGGTCAATGCAGAAGAGAAGACGACATGATCAGATCCATCAAAACCTCTCCAGAGACAACCTGGTGCCTGAACTCATCTGTCACTCCATCAACTACATGTCCAACCCCAGCTCCCTTCTAAAGACCTTCAACAACTTTTATGAAACTATGAGAACATCCACGCCCCAAATACATCAAGCACGTGCAAGTCAAAGCCCTCGGCGCCCTGTTATTCTTAAGACCTTTCTGACAATAAACGTCCTATTCACAGACAGAAAGGAAAATGGAAGAAAAAGAGAGCTCTGAAGGACCTCATGACGCTGTATTCTGTCAGTGCCACGGGCAGCTCATCACATCAACCACAGAAAGGTACTACGCCAGCACCATCAATGGCAGCCTCGGTACAAACCTAACAATGTTACTAGGCCTGCAGGTAACCTGAATAATCTACTCGACCTCACTGAATGTGCTAGACCCATAAACTAGTCTCAAATTGTGTGATCCTAGGCAAATATTTTATTTTATGGAGATATAAGAGCACTTTCAAATGTCCAAGTTCATCTTCTGCTGTACAAAAAACCTCTTTTGTTTAAGATTTAATAGACTAAATGTTTGCTCCTCGTATAATAAGAGTCAAACCCACATATAGGGTACTTATAACCCCTGTTGTGCCTCTGAGGTCACTAACAGCATTGATATCAGGATGGGGGCAGGAATATTTTTCGGTTCATGTTTAAAAACTCACTTTTAATAAATATATTACTAAAGCATGATGTGGCGGTGCTCTGTCATTTACAGACAGTACATCCTCTATTGAAATGGCCACAATCGTTCCTGCTGGCATGCAGCTTTACTGATAAAACTGAATAGAATACAAACAATTGGCTGCCAGGCGCGAACGCAGACGTGCACAGGTATGTCAACACACACACACTCCAGTGCAAACACCTGTGTACTAGGGCCTCATTGACAAGCCCATTGCGCCGCCGTTGCATCACTTTTTTTGACTCATTGACAGCGCAATGGGCTTACCCATATTTACAAGGCTACGGAAAGTCACCCTCCGTGACTTTTCATGGCCTTGTAAATATGGGCCCATTCGCGCACTACTCTGCATGAAATGGACGTTCCATGGGTGTTGCTGTGCGTGTTCCCTCGCAACATACATGGAACCCGACACATTCCCAGATCTACTAAGTGCCGCACACCTGAGAATGCGTCAGAATGCTACGTCTCCCCAAAAGAAGGCGACGGAGTGGCGCAACGAGGAGAAATACTTTTATTCCTCCTAGTTTTTTCCTATTTCTGTGCGTGCGGCAGCCTGAAGCACGCACAGAAAGAGGTAAATGTCAACAATGATTGTTTTTGTGCAGTAAGGTGTCCCGTCCTGCACAAAACCAATCATCCCCGCAATGCAGGCACCCTTGCAACATGACGCAAGGGTGTCTGCGTTGCTGTATAGCAGGCAATTGCGTGCCAGTGCAGGGGAAAGCACATGGATGCATCGTATTGTTGTTAATGCGACGGATCCCTGTGCCATTAAAATGACGCAGTTTGGCACAGAAAATTGGGCTGCGGAACCGCGCTGCGTCATTTTGTAGTAAATGAGGTCCAATGTTTGGAAATTGGGTTTTGGCAAAAATATTTAGCATTTTCCAATAAAGTTTTCTGATTTGTTTTCATCCTATAACAATCTTTTCGCCAAACACACATACAAAAATGTGCCTTGGTAACTACTGAAATATATTTTGAAATGTTTGCTCGGTTCATATATTAGCTATTTTAGTGTTAAAAAAACAGCCTGACACTTTCATTTCACACACTTTGCACAGCTTGATTGTCCCCCAGTTCACTTTACAAAATCTTGTAACTTCACAACCAGAGAATGAGAAGTAAATGTAGGAAGACCAACTGATTTTTGGCCTCTGTCTCTGAATGCAGAGCAAATGTGACAAGATAAAAACAAGACTTAAAGGCCTCTTTATGGCTGTAGACAAACGATACACCTGCTCTGTACTTGAAATTGATAACATCCCAGGGGCAGATTCATTAGGCTTCTGCCTATCTTTCTCCCCGCAGCATTCCTGTGCGGGCCTTTTAGTCTATCGCCCACCAGGCCACCTGGGCCCATTTTGTGACAAACTTCACCAAACCTTAGCCCCTCTTGCTACAAAATATAAGCATCTTCTCCTCCTAGGAGATTTTAATATTCACATGGACGAACCTGAGTCCAGTGACTCTGTTAAATTAAATGACACCACTAGCATGTTTAATCTTCTACCGTATTTTTTTGCAGCTACTCATAATAAAGGTCATCTGTTAGACCAAGTTTTCTCTTCCTTGCCTATCCAACCCTATCCACCACTTCCGGTGATTTGGTCAGACCACCTCCTATTAAATTTTGACATTGTAGGCTCCTCTAAAGTCTCCTGCACGTAAAATACCACGCAATCAAAGGCATTTCGTCCATTCCATCGTGTCACCACTGACATGCTGGAGAAGTCCTTAGCACTCAATCCTTGCCCACGGACTGGTAACCTGGAACAGGACCTCTCTAGCTTTCAGTCCTGGCTCGTTCAACGTTTTGATGAACTGGCACCCATGCCTACCAGACCCCCAAGGTCCCAACGTATCTCAGCCCCCTGGTTTACCACCGAACTGCACGAAACTAGGAAAAACTGCAAGAAAGCCGAACGGTTATGGCGCAAAAATTATGATGTCCTGTTAAAAATAAGGTATAAAAATCTCATTAAGGCCTATCACAAAGAAATTACACTAGCAAAAAAGGCTTTTTTGCAAAAAGAATTGACTCAGCTTGCAACATCAGCAAGGAAATATTTAATATAGTCAGGGACTTCACCTCCCCCCCTGCCCTAAACCCCAAATTCTCTCCCTCTGAACTCTGGGTCAATCAATTGGCTAGCTTTTTTTACAATAAAATTCTGAACATCCAGGCATCTTTTCCGCCTGTTATCCCCACCATCGATTCTGCTCCCTCCTCCTTTACTGGGAACACATCACAGGGTACCCATATTTTGTCTGATTTTCCTCCCTTATCGTTGGAGGCCTCGCTTGACCTGTTACTAAAACTGACATCAGGCTCCCCCTCAGACCCTTGCCCCGCCAAAATCCTCTCAAAAATGGCCCCCGTTCTTAATTCTTTGATAAATCCTCTCCTTAATGCCTCCTTTACCTCGGGCGAGGTCCCAAAGGCCTGGAAAAAGGCTCATGTCATCCCTCTCATAAAAAAATCTAATTTGAATCCGTTGGAGCACTCTAATTACAGGCCTATATCTCTGCTCCCTGCCCTGGCCAAACTCGCCGAAAAGCATGTCCATTCTACCTTGTCACAATTCATAGAGGCCCATGACATTCTCCATCAGACGCAGTCAGGTTTCCGCTCTAACCTCAGTACAGAAACAGCTCTACTAGAGGTAACGGAGACCATAAAGGGAGTGACTGACCGCGGTGGGAAGGCTATGCTGGTACTATTAGACCTCTCAGCGGCCTTTGACACCGTCCCTCACAACCGGCTCCTTTCCAGACTTCAGGAGATCGGGATTAGAGGGACGGTGTTCAATTGGCTTAAGTCCTTTCTCACCGAACGTCAACAATTGATCTGGTCACCCCCTTTCTCAGCAACAGTTCCATCTCTTGATGTGGGAGTGCCACAGGGATCTGTCCTTAGCCCCTCTTTATTTAACATTTATCTCTCCCCTCTGGCCGAACTAGCAGAGACCTTTGGCATGCGTATCGTGTCCTATGCGGACGATACGCAGCTGCTTTTTACCTGCGACAAGAACTTTGATTTCGCGGGTGACTCTATTAAAAGCTGCTTAGAGGCGGCCTTTTCCTGGTTTCAGTTGAACCAGCTTAAATGTAATTCAGACAAATCTGAAATTATATTTTTTGGCTGTTCTCCCGACACTCAATGGAAATCTTGGTGGCCGGCAGATATGCATCCTCCTTCCTCTCCTACTGCGCTCGCTAAGAACCTGGGCGTCAAATTTGACAATGGTCTTACCTTCAAACCCCAGATCCTTGCTTTGGTCGGCCAATGCTTTGGCCAGCTACGAATACTTAGGAAATTTCTCCCTCTATTGTCTCTGGCTCATAGGAGAATCACTGTTCAAGCAATGATTGGATCCAGGCTTGACTATACCAATGTGCTCTACTTAGGGCTACCAGAATACCTCCTATCTCGCTTACAGTCTGTCCAAAACTCCGCTGCAAGGGCCATCTTTGGTTTAAGCCGCAGATCTCATACCTCGTCCCTCCTTGAGGCACTCCACTGGCTTCCGGTAAGGAAACGTATCATCTTCAAGACTTTGACCTTGACTTTCAAGTCCTTACACGGTACCGGTGCAGTTTACCTCAGGAAACATGTTCAGTTCTATCATCCCACAAGATCGCTCCGATCAGCCACTCAAGCCCTTGCTGTCATTCCACCTGTAAAGCATTCACGCATTGGAGGCCGCTCTTACAGAGCCTGTGCCCCGCAGCTTTGGAACAAGCTCCCCCTCTCGCTGAGGAAAGCTGACAACCTCCTGTCCTTCAGGAAAGGCCTAAAGACCTGGCTTTTCAGCACCTAGTGCGCCTGTTCTCCGCTCAACGTCTCTCCGCAGATCTATACAGCGCCGGGACACTCTGCCTGAGTAACCGCGCGCTATACAAACCACCTGTTAACATAACATTTATTGCTCATTCACTTTGTGAGTGAAAGAACTGCTGTCATATGTCAGCTCGCCAGCACAGGTGAGGAGACCCTAAAAACAGTCTACGGCCGCGTTTAATGTGTTTCTTGTTGCCTTCATGATGGACTCGAGGGATGAAGACTGAAGGGCTTATTTCAAGCCCCTTGCACCACAGGTGAGTCACTTTTTTGGACGAACAGTGGCGCAGTGTGTTGGCCCATATTTATGTAAAGTCACCCTGCATCCGGCCGGATGGGTGGGTGGGTGAGTGGATAGATGGATGGATGGGTGAATAGATGGGTTGATGGATGGGTGGGTGGGTAGGCAGGCAAGGGGATGGATTAGTGGTTGAATGGATAGATGGGCGGGTGGGTGGATGATGGATGGGTGTTGTGAGGATGAATGGGGATGGCTGAGTGGATGAGTGGATGGTTTGATGGATGAACGGATGCTGGATGGATGTGGGTAGGAGGACAAGAATGTGGGTGGGTGTATGTGCGGATGAATGGATGGGTGTGTGGGTAGGTGGATGGATAGATAGATGGATGGGTGGGTAAGTGGGTGTATGGATGGATGGACAGATGGATGGGTGTTGTAAGGATAAATGGGGATGGCTGAGTGGATGAGTGGATGGTTTGATGGTTTGAAGGATGGATGGATGTGGGTGGGTGGGAGGGTGGATGGATGTGGGTAGGGGGACAAGAATGTGGGTGGGTGTAAGTGCGGATGAATGGATGGGTGAGTGGGTAGGTGGATGGATAGATAGATGGATGGGTGGGTGGGTGGGTGTATGGATGGATGGAGTATGGATGGCTGGATTGGTGGGTGGGTGGGTATTGAATGAAAGAGTGAATGGATGGATGAATATGGATAGATGGATGTGCGGATGTGTGGGTGCACGGGTGGATGGATGAGTGGATGGATGCGTGGATAGATGGATGACTGGATGGATGAATACATGGATCAATGGCTGGATGGATGGGTGGTGACTGGATGGAGGGCTGCTTCTCTGGGTGTGTACGGTGTACAGTGTGGGCAAGCGCAGATGGACATGTCAATGGTGTACCTGCTGGACACATCCACTATGCATCCTGCTGCTGCGTTCCCAAGTAAATAGTCACCAGAGCCTCTGCACATAGCAGCCTAGTGACCGCAGTGGGAGGGGAAAATCTAGACTTACCGTCAATATTTTATTTTCAATGTTGTGTTTGATTGGTGTTGTGGTTTTGATATTCAGCAATATAAAAGTAAGTAAGTAAGTAACTGAGCTTTTAAAGCGCCTGGTTACACTAGCCAGTGTGTCCCCGCGCTGTACCACTGAGGAACCCGTCCTGGTCTGTTCCTGTGAGGCGCCCACTCCTGGGCACCCCATGGTGAAGCCAGGCATCCTTAGCAATTAGGGCCGGTGTGAAGATTAAGCAAGCTATTGCCCAGAGTTGCAGAGTGGGACCCATGATTAGAGTAGGCGCAGAGGCGAGAATTATCAGGTCCGCGGACATTGAGCCCAAGACCCGCCGAGGCGGGGAATTGAACCCTGGTCCCGGGTCAGATCTCTGCATTAGATTCTGCCGCTCTAACCAGTGAGCCACAATTCTCCAGGAACTTCAACTCTTTTCTAGCACTTTAAGCAAAGAACTGCATTGTGCTGTTACCACAGGGTTTCCAAACAGGTTTGGGCTCTGTGACTTGGCAGTTAACATTGTTTGAGCCGTTTGTTTGAGCTGCCTGTGGAGGTTGCTGTGAGAACCACACCCTAAACAGCCGCACCTGCCTCTCTAGCGCTGGATTAAAGCCTAAGGAGTGAGAGGTGAGTAACTAACAAGAGATCACTTCAGTCCAGGGCCATGCACTTTGACGACGAGGAAGTCATATAGGGTGGGTCACAGATAAGCAGAGGGAGTTATAGAGAAAGATTCCGGAACATCATTTCTTGTTTCATGCAGGGGTTTAGGGCAATATTCAGTCAGTCAATCAAGGTTTTCTAAAGCGCACTACTCACCCGTGAGGGTCTCAAGGCACTGGGGGGCGGGGTGCAGCTCCGTTAGGGTCATTCGAAGAGCCAGGTCTTGAAGTCCTTCTTGAACTGGTGCAGTGTCGGCTCCATCGGAGGTGAAGGGGGAGTTCGTTCCACCTGCTCTGGTCCTGTAAAAACCTGGGACGGTGGCTAGGGCAAGGTCGGCTGAGCTGAGGTTTCTCTTGGGGGCGTGCAAGGAGATTCTGACCTTATGGTATTGGACTCTGGGGTTGTGGACGGCTTTATAGGTGTGTGTGAGCAGCTTGAAGGTTATTCTTCTTTTGACAAGGAGCCAATGGATGTCGCACAGGTGTTGGGTGATGTGGTTGTGTCATGAGATATCGAGGATAAGTCTGGCTGCAGCGTTCTAGACGGTCTGGAGTTTGCTGAGGAGGTTTTTGTTGATTCTGGCATGGAGGGCGTTGCTGTAGTCCAGTCTGCTAGATATGAGTGCATGAGTGACGGTTTTCCTGGAGTCGGGGGGGGGGGTGGAGATCCACTTGAACATCTTATGAAGTATGCAGAGTGTTTTGAAGCAAGTGGAGGATACGTCGTTGCTCTGGCGGTTCATGGTGAGTGATAAGTCGAGTATGATGTCAAGGTTGTATGCATGGTCCGTTGGGGTGGGTGGGCTTTCATCCCTTCTTGGTTGTGCCTGGTGATGTCAGGTTTCTTGGTGAGGGAGAGGATGAGCTGGGTGTCATCAGCGTAGGAGAAGATGTTGAGCCCATGGTTTCTGACGATGGTTGTGAGGGGGGCATATAGACATTGAAGAGTGTGGGGCTGAGGGAGGATTCTTGGGGTACTCCACATCTGATCTCTGTTGGTTCTGGGAGGAAGGGCAGCAGTCTTATTCTCTGTGTTCTGCCTGTGAGGAATGAGCGTATCCAGTCTATGGCCTTTCCTTGGATTCCAGCGTCGTGGAGCCTGGTGGCTAGTGTGCGGTGGGAGATGGTGTTGAAGGCTGCTGATAGGTCTAGGAGGATAAGGACTGGCATATCGCCTTGGTCAAGGAGGGCACAGATGTTGTCAGTGGCAGTGAGGAGGGCAATCTCAGTGCTGTGATTGCTACAGAATCCAGATTGAGAGGTGCCTACGATGTTGCTGGTTTCTATGAAGTGTGCTAGCTGAGTGTTGACGACCTTTTCGATGACTTTGGCAGCTAAAGGAAGCATTGAGATGGGCCAGAAGTTCTTGAGGTCCGTCGGGTCTGCAAAGGGCTTCTTTAGGAGTGGGTTGACTTCGGCACGCTTCCTGTTGTCTGGGAATGTGGCTGTCTCGAGGGAGCAGTTGTTAGTTTGGCATAGCTTGGGAGTGATGGCGGCCCTGTGGAAGATGTTCGGTGAGCAGGTGTCAGAAAGTGCTCAGAAGTGAATGTTCTTCATTTTCTTTAGGTTGTCTTCTGTAGTGAGAGGGGTCCAGGTGAGAAGGATCTGTTGTGTGGCATCTTTAGGAGTGGGGTTGGGGCAGTGCAGTGGTCTTGGTCATCGAAGTTGTCGTACAGTATCTTGATCTTGAGGTGAAAGAAGGAGCTGAGGTCTTGGGAGGGTGGGTTGTCAGTTGTTTCGCTGTTAGGTTTGGCAAATTCCTGCATGATGGCAAAGAATTCCTCAGAGTTGAGGACATTGGAGAGAATTCTGTCTTGGATTAAGTTTTTCTTTGTTGATTTGATCAGTGGTTGGTGTCCTCTGATGGGTGTTTTGTAGGCGGAGCGTGCTTCCAGGGTTTTGCTGTTTCTTCTTGTCTTATCCAGTCATCGGCAGATGCGCTTGGATTCTCGGAGATCAGTGGTGAACCTGTTGGCTTTCTTGTTGTGTCGTCTTGTGGTGGTCTGGAAGGGGGCGAGAGGGTTGGTGCAGTTGGCAATCTAATGGTGGAGTGTGCTTGCCGCTGTGTTGCCATCTGTCTTAATAGGGGGTGCAGTGCAGAGCGGACGAAGGTGAAGTGTTCTTCAGAGACTTTGTTACAGCTTCTGCGTGGGAGGTGGTGCATGGCTTGTGTGTGGTGGGGTTTGAAAAGGAGAAATAGATGCAATGGTTGTCGGTCCAGAGCAGTTTCAGGTGTGGCTGTAGCAAATGTTGTTTTCCCGGCGAAGATTGGGTCGAGTGAGTGACCTGCTGTGTGAGTGGGGGTGGAGACCGGTTGCTTCGGGCCCGATTCACAGAATGAACTTAAGACTCAATCCTAAATTTACTACTATTTTGGTATTCACAGAATGCACTTACTACTTTTGGCATTCACAGAATGAACTTACTACTTTTGGTATTCACAGGAGTTAGGATTTTGTTTTAAGTCTGTCTTAAGTCTGTCTTAAGTGTGTCTTAAGACAAACTTAAGACAAAATCCTAACTTCTGTGAATACCAAAAGTAGTAAATTCATTCTGTGAATGCCAAAAGTAGTAAGTGCATTCTGTGAATACCAAAATAGTAGTAAGTTTAGGATTGAGTCTTAAGTTCATTCTGTGAATCGGGCCCGGCAGTCCTAAGTTAGTGAGGTGGAAATTAAGGTCTAAGAGTAGTATGTAGACTGTAGAGGCAAGGGCATGGGGTGTGATGTGGTCGGCGATGACATTGGTGAAGTGGGTGCGGGGTACAGGAGGTCTGCATGTGAGTGTTCTGCTGAGCATCGTTCTGGAGTTGGGCTGGAACTGGAATTGGAAGTGGATGTGTTCCATGTGGGGCGAGGCTTTGTCCAAGTTAGTGGCTGTCAATCGGAAGGAGCTTTTGTGGACAAGGGCGAGGCCTCCTCCTGGGTGGTTGGGGCAGTCTTTCCTCAGGATCTTGTATCTCTCTAGGATGGCTTTTGCGATGTCAGGTGCGGAGCTGGCGTTGGTCCAGGTCTCTCTGAAGAAGGTGACATTGGGCGTGCGAGTGTTGAGGAGGTCCCATATTTCTACGGCATGTCTGTGCAGGGAGAATACATTGAGGAGAATGTATCTCAGGGGTTTGTGTGAGGTGGCGTCTGGTGAGCTGGGTGTAGCTGCCTGGGTCTGGAGGAGGTAGGTGAAGGTGTGTTGGCAGTGTCGGTAGGAGATCAGATCTTGGGTGTTGCTCAGCATAGAGTGTTGGCAGTTGTTGTGTCTGGGGTTAAGTGCATGGAGAGTGCTGCGGTCATAGCGGTGGGGGGTCAGGGGACCAGTGTCCCTGGTGCTGTTCGTGGTCAGGTCATGGCCAGGCGCAGACGGGCTTGCCTTCGGCGTGCCTTTGGTGCGCCAGCAGCGCAGCCGCCAACATTAAGTAGGGGTAAGGTGAGGGCGACCAGCTCGGAGGCGGGAGGGACAAGCTGGTGGGAGGCTGGGGGAGCAGCAGCGGCAGGTAGTGTGCGAAGAGGGAGTGGGAGGGAAAGAAGTGAAAGAAGAGGGAAAGAGTTGCAATAAAGGCAATAGTAAGAAATGAAAATAAGGCAAGATAGAAAGAAATAAAAAGAAGCAAAGAGACAAAAAAAAGATAAGAAGGCAAAGAGACAAAATACACAGAATTGAGTGGAATGGCAGAAGAGCAGAGTGCTCTTCCACTAGAGTACCAGGTGTAAGGTGCAGGCAGGAGCCTGCGGGTGGAGGACGGCCTCAAACACCTACCTGCCAAGGAGCTCAAGCAGCGCTTAGGGTAGGGCATAGTGACCAGTGTGAAGGGAGCGCAGTCGCATAGGATGGATAGTATGAATGAGGAGTTCTACGAGACTACTGAATAGTCTAGAGCGACAGTCACCTATCAGTGTATTCTAACATGCAGACTACCAGAAGAGTGCAGTGATAGATACCTGTCGCTCCAGAGTACTACCAGAATAGTGAAGTGACAGGTGGCTGTCACTCCAGAGAACTAAAAGAAGAGTGCATTGATAGATGGCTGACACTCCAGAGTGCCACCAGAAGAGTGCCGAGATAGGTGACTGTCACTCCAGAGTACTACCAGAAGAGTGTAGTGATAGATGGCTGACACTCAGGAGTACTGCCAGAGAGAATACACTGATAGGTGACTGTCACTCCAGAGTACCACCAGAAGAGTGCTGTGATAGGTGACTGTCACTCCAGAGTACTACTAGAAGAGAGCAGAGACAGGTGGCTGTCACTCCAGAGTACTAACAGAGGAGTGTGGTGGTAGGTGGCTGACACTCCAGAGTACCGCCAGAGAGAATACACTGATAGGTGACTGTCACACAAGAGTACGACCAGAAGACTGCATTGACAGGTGGCTGTCACTCCAGAGTACCAACAGAAAAGTGCAGTGATAGATGGCTGACACTCAAGAGTACTACTACAGAGAATACACTGATAGGTGGCTGTCACTCTAGAGTACTGCCAGACAGAATACACTGATAGGCGGTTGTAACTCTAGAGTACTACTAAAGTACAGTCATACGTGTTGATCACTCCAGAGACCTAGCAGATAGAGTACAGTAGCAGGTAGCTGTCACTGCAGAGTACTAACAGAAGAGTGCAGTGATAGATGACTCTCACTCCAGAGTACTGCCAGAGAGAATACACTGCTAGGTGGCTGTAACACAAGAGTACTACCAGACAGAGTAGAAAGGCAGGGGGCTGTCTATTGCTGTATTCCATCTGGCACTAGTCTGGAGTGGCCCCCAACTCTCACTGCTCTCCTCTGGTAATAATCCGGAGTGACAGAAATATATCACTGCACACTTCTTTTTGTACTCTGGAGTGACAGCCACCCATCACTGCAATGTTGCGTTACTACTCTGGAATGACAGCCAACTGTCACTGCAATCTTCTAGTAATACCCTAAAGTGACATCTAGCTCTCACTGCACTCCATCTGGTAATATAAAACACCTCCCTTAATACATCAGAGCATCATCCCCACTTCTTGATTCACACAACAGGCTGAAGGCCTGGCACTTCGAGCAACTCCATGGGGAACACAAAGCCTATACATCTGCTCAAGTGCTTGGATACACTCACGGGTGATTAGTGTGCTATATATATCCTCGTATTTCAGCTGCATATCACTGTATTCTGTCTGACAGTACTCTGAAGTGACAGCCATTTATCGCTATACTCTTCTGTTAGTACTCTAGAATGACAGCCACCTGTCACTGCACTCTTCTGGTAGTACTCTGGAGTGACAGTCATCTATCACTGTATTGTTCTGTTAGTACTCTGGAGTCCGGCCACCTATCACTGCACTCATCTGGTGGTACTCTGGAGTGTTAGCCATCTATCATTATCACTGTATTTGGTCTGACATTACTCAGGAGTGACAGCCACTTACCCCTGCACTCTTCTGGTAGTACCTGGAGTGAGAGCCATCTATTACTGTACTTTTCTGGTAGTACTTTCGAGCGACAGCCACCTTTAACTGCATTTGGTCAGGCAGTACTGTAGAGTAACAGCCACCTATCACTGCACTCTTCTGGTTGTACTCTGGAGTGACAGCCACCTATCACTGCACACTTCTGGTTGTACTCTGGAGTGACAGCCACCTATCACTGCACTCTTCTGGTTGTACTCTGGAGTGACAGCCACCTATCACTGCACTCTTCTGGTCATGCTCTATAGTGACAGCCAGTTATTATTGTACCTTCCTAGTAGCACTCTGTAGTGACTCCCAGCGACCGCTGTACTCTATGTGCCGCATGAAGGCATGGATGATATCAGTGGGGTTCCATGCTGTGGTAAAGCACACGGATGGTAATAGTGTCACATTAGCATGAAAAGGGATCCATGTCATCACAAAGTCGCCACAGGTCTGTGCCATACATGTAAGCACCTGACTTGTAGTACTATAGACTCAAGAGAGATTTGGCATCATGCCTGCTCCGCTTAACTACATCATGTAGGTTTCTATACACTTCTGTGAGAGGGAGGGTCTAAGACCACGCTGGTTCATCCTCACTCTCACCACTGTGTGTTGATCATTCCTCTCCATGCTCAGACCAATCTCCACTCCCTGCATCATGAGGTCAGAAATATGGAAAGACCACCCTCTGCTCCTGCTGTACCCCCATATTGCACCCCAGGTCTCACCGTGCTTACGTCCCAGGTACCGCATGATGGCGCCAGACTGGTAAAGGCAGAAGTCCCCTTCCTTCAGCCTGGGCATCTGACCAAAGACCTAAAGAAGTGCAAAGAAATCTGTTAGTCACAGAGAGGTTGGTGGAGAGGTGCAGAGAACAGTCTTAGGTATAGAGGGGCTGGGGAAAAGACAGGCTACTTCTTTTATTATACTTAGGCCAGTCAGCAGAGGTAGGAAGAGGATCCTTGGATACATAGAAGCTGGTGGCAGAGGTAGGAAGATCAGGCTTGGATACAGAGGTGCTGGTGGCAGAGGTAGGAAGAGCATCCTTGGATACAGGGGAGGTGGTGGCAGAGGTAGAAAGAGCGGCCTTGGATATAAAGGGGCTGATAGAAGAGGTAGGAAGAGCAGCCTTGTATACAGAGGGGCTGGTGGAAGAGGACATACAGAGTAGGTGGTGAAGGGGTAGGAAGAGGAGTATTGAATACAGAGGGGCTGGTGGTAGAGGAAGGAAGAGCAGCCTTGGATACACAGGAGGTGGTGGAAGAGGTAGGAAGAGCAACCGTGGATACAGAGGGGCTGGTGGAAGAGGAAGGAAGAGCAGCCCTGGATACATAGGGGCTGGTGGAAGAGGAAGGAAGAGCAGCCCTGGATACAGAGGAGGTGGTGGAAGAGGAAGGAAGAGCAGCCCTGGATACATAGGGGCTGGTGGAAGAGGAAGGAAGAGCAGCCTTGGATGCAGAGGAGGTGGTGAAAGAGGTAGGAAGAGCAGCCTTGGATACATAGGGGCTGGTGGAAGAGGTAGGAAGAGCAACCTTGGATACAGAGGGGCTGGTGGAAGAGGTAGGAAGAGCAGCCTTGGATACAGAGGGGCTGGTGGAAGAGGTAGGAAGAGCAGCCTTGGATACATAGGGGCTGGTGGAAGAGGTAGGAAGAGCAGCCTTGGATACATAGGGGCTGGTGGAAGAGGTGGGAAGAGCAGCCCTGGATACAGAGGGGCTGGTGGAAGAGGGAGGAAGAGCAGCCCTGGATACAGAGGGGCTGGTGAAGAGGAAGGAAGAGCAGCCTTGGATGCAGAGGAGGTGGTGAAAGAGGTAGGAAGAGCAGCCTTGGATACATAGGGGCTGGTGGAAGAGGTAGGAAGAGCAACCTTGGATACAGAGGGGCTGGTGGAAGAGGTAGGAAGAGCAGCCTTGGATACAGAGGGGCTGGTGGAAGAGGTAGGAAGAGCAGCCTTGGATACATAGGGGCTGGTGGAAGAGGTGGGAAGAGCAGCCTTGGATACAGAGGGGCTGGTGAAGAGGAAGGAAGAGCAGCCCTGGATACAGAGGGGCTGGTGGAAGAGGGAGGAAGAGCAGCCTTGGATACAGAGGGGCTGGTGGAAGAGGGAGGAAGAGCAGCCCTGGATACAGAGGGGCTGGTGGAAGAGGGAGGAAGAGCAGCCCTGGATACAGAGGGGCTGGTGGAAGAGGGAGGAAGAGCAGCCTTGGATACAGAGGGGCTGATGGAAGAGGAAGGAAGAGCAGCCTTGGATACAGAGGGGCTTGTGTAAGAGGAAGGAAGAGCAGCCTTGGATACAGAGGGGCTGGTGAAGAGGAAGGAAGAGCAGCCCTGGATACAGAGGGGCTGGTGAAAGAGGTAGGAAGAGCAGCCTTGGATACAGAGGGGCTGATGGAAGAGGAAGGAAGAGCAGCCCTGGATACATAGGGGCTGGTGGAAGAGGAAGGAAGAGCAGCCTTGGATACAGAGGGGCTGGTGGAAGAGGAAGGAAGAGCAGCCTTGGATACAGAGGGGCTGGCGGAAGAGGAAGGAAGAGCAGCCTTGGATACAGAGGGGCTGATGGAGAGGAAGGAAGAGAAGCCTTGGATACAGAGGGGCTGGTGGAAGAGGTAGGAAGAGCAGCCTTGGATACAGAGGGGCTGGTGGAAGAGGAAGGAAGAGCAGCCTTGGATACAGAGGGGCTGGTGGAAGAGGAAGGAAGAGCAGCCCTGGATACAGAGGAGGTGGAAGAGGAAGGAAGAGCAGCCTTGGATACAGAGGGGCTGGTGAGAGAGGTAGGAAGAGCAGCCTTGGATACAGAGGGGCTGGCGGAAGAGGAAGGAAGAGCAGCCCTGGATACATAGGGGCTGGCGGAAGAGGAAGGAAGAGCAGCCTTGGATACAGAGGGGCTGATGGAGAGGAAGGAAGCGAAGCCTTGGATACAGAGGGGCTGGTGGAAGAGGTAGGAAGAGCAGCCTTGGATACAGAGGGGCTGATGGAAGAGGAAGGAAGAGCAGCCTTGGATACAGAGGGGCTGGTGGAAGAGGTAGGAAGAGCAGCCCTGGATACAGAGGGGCTGGTGGAAGAGGTAGGAAGAGCAGCCTTGGATACAGAGGGGCTGGTGGAAGAGGAAGGAAGAGCAGCCTTGGATACAGAGGGGCTGGTGGAAGAGGAAGGAGGAGCAGCCTTGGATACATAGGTGGTGGTGGTGAAAGAGGAAGGAAGAGCAGCCTTGGATACAGAGGGGCTGGTGAAAGAGGTAGGAAGAGAAGCCTTGGATACAGAGGTGGTGGTGAAAGAGGTAGGAAGAGCAACCTTGGATACAAAGGGGCTGGTGGAAGAGGTAGGAAGAGCAGCCTTGGATACAGAGGGGCTGGTGGAAGAGGTAGGAAGAGCAACCTTGGATACAAAGGGGCTGGTGGAAGAGGTAGGAAGAGCAGCCTTGGATACAGAGGGGCTGGTGAGAGAGGAAGGAAGAGCAGCCTTGGATACAGAGGGGCTGGTGAGAGAGGAAGGAAGAGCAGCCTTGGATACAGAGGGGCTGGTGGAAGAGGTAGGAAGAGCAGCCTTGGATACAGAGGGGCTGGTGGAAGAGGAAGGAAGAGCAGCCTTGGATACAGAGGGGCTGGTGGAAGAGGAAGGAAGAGCAGCCTTGGATACAGAGGGGCTGGTGGAAGAGGAAGGAAGAGCAGCCTTGGATACAGAGGGGCTGGTGGAAGAGGAAGGAAGAGCAGCCTTGGATACAGAGGGGCTGGTGGAAGAGGTAGGAAGAGCAGCCTTGGATACAGAGGGGCTGGTGGAAGAGGAAGGAAGAGCAGCCTTGGATACAGAGGGGCTGGTGGAAGAGGTAGGAAGAGCAGCCTTGGATACAGAGGGGCTGGTGGAAGAGGAAGGAAGAGCAGCCTTGGATACAGAGGGGCTGATGGAAGAGGAAGGAAGAGCAGCCTTGGATACATAGGGGCTGATGAAAGAGGAAGGAAGAGCAGCCTTGGATACAGAGGGTCTGGTGGAAGAGGTAGGAAGAGCAGCCTTGGATACATAGGTGGTGGTGGTGGAAGAGGAAGGAAGAGCAGCCCTGGATACAGAGGGTCTGGTGGAAGAGGTAGGAAGAGCAGCCTTGGATACATAGGTGGTGGTGGTGGAAGAGGAAGGAAGAGCAGCCTTGGATACAGAGGAGCTGGTGGAAGAGGAAGGAAGAGCAGCCTTGGATACAAAGGGGCTGGTGAAAGAGGTAGGAAGAGCAACCTTGGATACAAAGGGGCTGGTGGAAGAGGAAGGATGAGCAGCCTTGGATACAGAGGGGCTGGTGAAAGAGGAAGGAAGAGCAGCCTTGGATACAGAGGGGCTGGTGGAAGAGGAAGGAAGAGAAGCCTTGGATACAGAGGGGCTGATGGAGAGGAAGGAAGAGCAGCCTTGGATACAGAGGGGCTGGTGGAAGAGGTAGGAAGAGCAGCCTTGGATACAGAGGGGCTGGTGGAAGAGGTAGGAAGAGCAGCCTTGGATACAGAGGGGCTGGTGGAAGAGGGAGGAAGAGCAGCCCTGGATACATAGGGGCTGGTGGAAGAGGAAGGAAGAGCAGCCTTGGATACAGAGGGGCTGGTGAAAGAGGAAGGAAGAGAAGCCTTGGATACAGAGGGGCTGATGGAAGAGGTAGGAAGAGCAACCTTGGATACAAAGGGGCTGGTGGAAGAGGAAGGAAGAGCAGCCTTGGATACAGAGGGGCTGGTGGAAGAGGAAGGAAGAGAAGCCTTGGATACAGAGGGGCTGATGGAAGAGGTAGGAAGAGCAACCTTGGATACAAAGGGGCTGGTGGAAGAGGAAGGATGAGCAGCCTTGGATACAGAGGGGCTGGTGGAAGAGGTAGGAAGAGCAGCCTTGGATACAAAGGGGCTGGTGAAAGAGGTAGGAAGAGCAGACTTGGATACAGAGGGGCTGGTGGAGAGGTAGGAAGAGCAGCCCTGGATACAGAGGGGCTGGTGAAAGAGGAAGGAAGAGCAGCCTTGGATACAGAGGGGCTGGTGGAAGAGGAAGGAAGAGAAGCCTTGGATACAGAGGGGCTGGTGAAAGAGGAAGGAAGAGCAGCCTTGGATACAGAGGGGCTGGTGAAAGAGGAAGGAAGAGCAGCCTTGGATACAGAGGGGCTGGTGGAAGAGGAAGGAAGAGAAGCCTTGGATACAGAGGGGCTGATGGAGAGGAAGGAAGAGCAGCCTTGGATACAGAGGGGCTGGTGGAAGAGGTAGGAAGAGCAGCCTTGGATACAGAGGGGCTGGTGGAAGAGGTAGGAAGAGCAGCCTTGGATACAGAGGGGCTGGTGAAAGAGGAAGGAAGAGCAGCCTTGGATACAGAGGGGCTGATGGAGAGGAAGGAAGAGCAGCCTTGGATACAGAGGGGCTGGTGGAAGAGGTAGGAAGAGCAGCCTTGGATACAGAGGGGCTGGTGGAAGAGGTAGGAAGAGCAGCCTTGGATACAGAGGGGCTGATGGAGAGGAAGGAAGAGCAGCCTTGGATACAGAGGGGCTGACAGAAGAGGAAGGAAGAGCAGCCTTGGATACAGAGGGGCTGGTGGAAGAGGTAGGAAGAGCAGCCTTGGATACAGAGGGGCTGGTGGAAGAGGTAGGAAGAGCAGCCTTGGATACAGAGGGGCTGGTGAAAGAGGAAGGAAGAGCAGCCTTGGATACAGAGGGGCTGGTGGAAGAGGAAGGAAGAGAAGCCTTGGATACAGAGGGGCTGATGGAAGAGGTAGGAAGAGCAACCTTGGATACAAAGGGGCTGGTGGAAGAGGAAGGATGAGCAGCCTTGGATACAGAGGGGCTGGTGGAAGAGGTAGGAAGAGCAGCCTTGGATACAGAGGGGCTGGTGAAAGAGGAAGGAAGAGCAGCCTTGGATACAGAGGGGCTGGTGGAAGAGGAAGGAAGAGAAGCCTTGGATACAGAGGGGCTGGTGGAAGAGGTAGGAGGAGCAGCCTTGGATACAGAGGGGCTGGTGGAAGAGGAAGAAAGAGCAGCCTTGGATACAGAGGGGCTGATGATAGAGGAAGGAAGAGCAGCCTTGGATACAGAGGGGCTGATGACAGAGGAAGGAAGAGCAGCCTTGGATACAGAGGGGCTGATGACAGAGGAAGGAAGAGGAGCCTTGGATACAGAGGGGCTGATGACAGAGGAAGGAAGAGCAGCCTTGGATACAGAGGGGCTGATGACAGAGGAAGGAAGAGCAGCCTTGGATACAGAGGCGCTGGTGACAGAGGAAGGAAGAGGAGCCTTGGATACAGAGGGGCTGGTGGAAGAGGAAGGAAGAGCAGCCTTGGATACAGAGGGGCTGGTGGAAGAGGAAGGAAGAGCAGCCTTGGATACAGAGGGGCTGGTGGAAGAGGAAGGAGGAGCAGCCTTGGATACATAGGTGGTGGTGGTGAAAGAGGAAGGAAGAGCAGCCTTGGATACAGAGGGGCTGGTGAAAGAGGTAGGAAGAGAAGCCTTGGATACAGAGGTGGTGGTGAAAGAGGTAGGAAGAGCAACCTTGGATACAAAGGGGCTGGTGGAAGAGGTAGGAAGAGCAGCCTTGGATACAGAGGGGCTGGTGGAAGAGGTAGGAAGAGCAACCTTGGATACAAAGGGGCTGGTGGAAGAGGTAGGAAGAGCAGCCTTGGATACAGAGGGGCTGGCGGAAGAGGAAGGAAGAGCAGCCTTGGATACAGAGGGGCTGGTGGAAGAGGTAGGAAGAGCAGCCTTGTATACAGAGGGGCTGGTGGAAGAGGAAGGATGAGCAGCCTTGGATACAGAGGGGCTGGTGGCAGAGGAGGGAAGAGCAGCCTTGGATACAGAGGGGCTGGTGGAAGAGGAAGGAAGAGCAGCCTTGGATACAGAGGGGCTGATGGAAGAGGAAGGAAGAGAAGCCTTGGATACAGAGGGGCTGGTGGAAGAGGAAGGATGAGCAGCCTTGGATACAGAGGGGCTGGTGGCAGAGGAGGGAAGAGCAGCCTTGGATACAGAGGGGCTGGTGGAAGAGGAAGGAAGAGCAGCCCTGGATACAGAGGGGCTGGTGAAGAGGAAGGAAGAGCAGCCCTGGATACAGAGGGGCTGGTGGAAGAGGAAGGAAGAGCAGCCCTGGATACAGAGGGGCTGGTGGAAGAGGAAGGAAGAGCAGCCTTGGATACAGAGGGGCTGGTGGAAGAGGAAGGAAGAGCAGCCCTGGATACAGAGGGGCTGGTGAAGAGGAAGGAAGAGCAGCCCTGGATACAGAGGGGCTGGTGAAAGAGGTAGGAAGAACAGCCTTGGATACAGAGGTGGTGGTGGAAGAGGTAGGAAGAGCAGCCTTGGATACATAGGGGCTGGTGGAAGAGGAAGGAAGAGCAGCCTTGGATACAGAGGGGCTGGTGGCAGAGGAGGGAAGAGCAGCCTTGGATACAGAGGGGCTGGTGGCAGAGGTAGGAAGAGCAGCCTTGGATACAGAGGGGCTGGTGGAAGAGGAAGGAAGAGCAGCCTTGGATACAGAGGGGCTGGTGGAAGAGGAAGGAAGAGCAGCCCTGGATACAGAGGGGCTGGTGAAGAGGAAGGAAGAGCAGCCCTGGATACAGAGGGGCTGGTGAAAGAGGTAGGAAGAGCAGCCTTGGATACAGAGGGGCTGGTGGAAGAGGAAGGAAGAGCAGCCTTGGATACAGAGGGGCTGGTGGAAGAGGAAGGAAGAGCAGCCTTGGATACAGAGGGGCTGGTGGAAGAGGAAGGAAGAGCAGCCTTGGATACAGAGGGGCTGGTGAAAGAGGAAGGAAGAGCAGCCTTGGATACAGAGGGGCTGGTGGAAGAGGAAGGAAGAGAAGCCTTGGATACAGAGGGGCTGACAGAAGAGGAAGGAAGAGCAGCCTTGTATACAGAGGGGCTGGTGGAAGAGGTAGGAAGAGCAGCCTTGGATACAGAGGTGGTGGTGAAAGAGGTAGGAAGAGCAACCTTGGATACAAAGGGGCTGGTGGAAGAGGTAGGAAGAGCAGCCTTGGATACAGAGGGGCTGGTGGAAGAGGAAGGAAGAGAAGCCTTGGATACAGAGGGGCTGGTGGAAGAGGTAGGAAGAGCAGCCTTGGATACAGAGGGGCTGGTGAAAGAGGAAGGAAGAGCAGCCTTGGATACAGAGGGGCTGGTGAAAGAGGAAGGAAGAGCAGCCTTGGATACAGAGGGGCTGGTGGAAGAGGAAGGAAGAGAAGCCTTGGATACAGAGGGGCTGATGGAAGAGGTAGGAAGAGCAGCCTTGGATACAGAGGGGCTGGTGGAAGAGGAAGGAAGAGCAGCCTTGGATACAGAGGGGCTGGTGGAAGAGGAAGGAAGAGCAGCCTTGGATACAGAGGGGCTGGTGAAAGAGGAAGGAAGAGCAGCCTTGGATACAGAGGGGCTGGTGAAAGAGGTAGGAAGAGAAGCCTTGGATACAGAGGTGGTGGTGAAAGAGGTAGGAAGAGCAACCTTGGATACAAAGGGGCTGGTGGAAGAGGTAGGAAGAGCAGCCTTGGATACAGAGGGGCTGGTGGAAGAGGAAGGAAGAGAAGCCTTGGATACAGAGGGGCTGGTGAGAGAGGAAGGAAGAGCAGCCTTGGATGCAGAGGGGCTGGTGGAAGAGGAAGGAAGAGCAGCCTTGGATACAGAGAGACTGGCAGGTTGCCAGGCCATAGGGTTGAGCACAGATGACACTCACCGCGGTCTCCTTGAAGTCCACCTCCCCTGCTGCCCATTTCTGCGAAGAGATTTCCTCGTCTGTCCAGTGACTGCCCTGGTCTGAGAGCAGGAAGCGCATTACCTCAGCACGGCCTAGAACGAGAGGTCAGAAAAGACCAATCAGGTTGGAGAAAGCACATTGTCTCAGCATAGCCTAGGCCGAGAGGTCGGAGAGCCCATTCAGACAACAGGAGGACCTGACCCTTCGCTTCTATCATGGATGGAGTCACCAGCATCAGCGGGCAGGTCATGGCAAGGTGCAGCACTGGAGCTGACATGTTGGGCCTGCTGTGTGAGGCTTCCATCCCTACGATATGACATCCATGTCAATGACAGAGCACATCGACAACTCAGCCAAAGGAGCGCTCTATGCCTTAAAACATCTCAAGAACATCTGACCGTTTAAGACGGTAGTTTAATCACTAGTTTCCTCTAAACTTGATTACGGCAACTCAATCTTGACTGGACTCCAAAGATTCACCTTGCGCCCCTAAAAGCAGCTCTCAGTGTGGCTGCCGGGCTCCTCATAGGAATTGAACGGTTTGATCACATCTCACCTGCCCTCAAAAGACTCAAGTGGCTTCATATCGAAGGAAGCCGCATCTACGGCATCAGTTGTATCACCCACAAAGCCCTTCACACAAAACTGCCCAACATACCTAGAAGCCAAACTATCAAGAGCAGGAAGAGTCCGGGCACTGAGAAGTGCCAACTCTCTTCTTCTCATACCTCCTAACCCGACGAAGAAATCATCCCAGGTGCGTGCGCTCTCAGGAAACGCCCCCAGGATCTGGAACTCAGGGGCATATTATCAAGCACGGCGTTAACAATAGCGCCGCTTTAGGGGCAGAAAACTGCTGCTAAAGCGGCGATAATGGGCTTGATAGTTTGCCGGAGAGAATTCCCATAATAGCCCATGTTTACGCCAGAACATGGGCTTCTATGGGAATTCACAAGGGCGTATTATGAAGCCCATTATCGCCGCTTTAGCAGCAGTTTTCTGCCACTAAAGCGGCGATAATGTTAACGCTGTTTCTTGATAATATGCCCTTAGTCCTTAAGAATCTCCAATGCGACCCCTCTCTTTCTTTCTTCAAAAGGGACCTCAAATCTCTGCTGCTTAACAACTACTTCAACTTACACTCAGGCGTAACTACGTTTCCTAAAGATTCATCCTACATTGACAAGGTCCTTCGAAACGGTTGTCCAACTCTCTCAGTCTCTGTTCTGTAACCCACTCTGTCACCTTAATGCTATATTCTGATTAAGGCTCCTAGTTTTCAGTTTTTACTGATTTTTACACATAAATACATACAGAATACAAAGTGTTTTCTGTCTCTATTTATTTTTAAATGCAGAGAATTTCTATTGTGAATCGCTGTGACGTGTCAGGGGTGGCTCCTCCAATAGGCCGGAGGAGTGCCGCCCACTAAAATACCCCCAAAAAGCCCCAGAGATGAAAAAAAATGGTAATAAATTTAATTCATGACCATTTTATTTTTCATCAGCCCGTCCTGAAGAAAGTGTCAGGACGGGGCAGTGCCTGCTGAGCGGCAGCAGGGAGGAGCGGCGGGCTGCCTGCGCACTAGTTTAAAACGGTGGCAGCTCCTCCGCTAAGGCGGAGGAGCGTCGCCCCACTGCTCTTACAGCAGTGAGAGTGCAAAATAAAATTACAATAACATGGTATTATCATTTTCTTTTTGGTTGCTTTGGGGCTGGATGTTCAGGGAGGAGTAGTGGACCGGCCTGGAGAAGAGAAGAGGATACGGAGAGGCGTCGGAAAAGGTACGTTTTCTTTTTTAATATTTTCAAACCGCAGCCCCCCACCGTCCACCCCCGTTCCCTACCAAGCTCCACTGGTTTGAAAGTGCGAATATCTCTTTGTCCGGCTGTCTTGCGACAGTCAGCCAGACATGCGCACTTTACATCTCTCAACCGTGGTGTCTTGGACAGCTGGGTTGAGAGCAAGCACAGGCATCCAAGGTCCTCTGGAGCGCTGAGAGAGGCAGCTCCCTGCAATCCTGGCGCTTCTCT
The DNA here is from genome assembly GCF_964263255.1 of Lissotriton vulgaris. Taxonomy (NCBI): domain Eukaryota; kingdom Metazoa; phylum Chordata; class Amphibia; order Caudata; family Salamandridae; genus Lissotriton; species Lissotriton vulgaris. The sequence continues at coordinate 329,831,936 of NC_141686.1, forward strand.
CATGCTGGTTAACAGCATGAGAGCAGTGCCAGGATTGGTTAAGGAAGTTGGCTGGGGCCTTGACCGTCACAAGAGAAGAAGAGGACCTGAGTGAAGAGGACGCATCGCGCAGCAAGCACAGTAAGAAACTATGTATTTTATTTTATTCATGTGTTTATTTCATGCCCCCATTCACCACCCATGTGCCTGCCTCATAGTAGGCGCAGTTGCCGCCGCCACTGTGTGCATCAATGGTTTGTGGCTGCGATTGTGGAAACAAACCATTAAAAAGTTGCAGACTCCTCAAAGGAGGTACGAAAAGATTTACAAAGGGGACCCTGTCATGAATACGGTGCACCCCTGTGTTATCCCATGCGCCGGAGCTAAAAATGCTGCCCAGCAGCAGCGCAGGCACCCTTGTGTCATGGTGCAAGGGTGCCTGCACTGCAGAGGTGATTGTGTTTGTGCCGTAAGGGACACTTTCCTGCACAAAAACAATCATTAATGGTGTTTTGCTGTTTCTAACCAGCACTAATACAAAGAACAAAATACAAGGAGAAATGATGTATAGGCATTTATATAGCGCACTACTTACCCGTAGGGTCCCAAGGCGCTTCGACCGCTGCGAAACCCTTCCTGGCTTCCCTGAGAGATGGTCCCTTAATGGGTATCTCCAGGGTGAGACCAGGCATCCCCGGCGGGGCCGTTAGTGAGGATGAGGCAAGCTAATGCCCAGAGTTGCCGAGTGTGATCGCTGATCAGAGTGGGCACCGAGGCGAGAGAATTATCGAGTCCGCTGACCCTGGTCCAGAAACCTGCCGCGCCGGGAATCGAACCCTGGTCCCGGGCCGTCCTCTGCTCTCGGGTCTGCCGCCTCTAACCAGTGAGCCACACTGCTTCACAATGAAAGCTTTTCTCCTGGTTGCGCCGCTCGAACGCCTGCTTTTCAATCCCGTCAGTTTTTGGGGGGGCTGCATCAGAGTTACAGATCCTTGTGAACCTGGGGCAGGGTCTAAAATCAATGGCAGTGGCATGGGAACGCCCACAGCAACACCCCTTGCACGCCCCTTGGATGCAGAAAACTGCGGCAAAGATATATATACAAGGCGGTGTTAAGCCACGCAAAGTGGCTTAGCGCCACTTGTAAATATGGAGAAGGGCAGTGACCACCGGAACATGGACACTCTGGCGGCAAAAGCCTTTGTAAATAGTGCTGCTAGCGCGAACGTTGTTTATTTTAAAATGTACCTGTCTGGAACTGTTGCATGTTTTTAAAAATCACGCTGCCTATATTGCATTGATTTTGGCACTAGGCACAGGCTTCAGCCTCGTGTGCTCCGACCCCGGCCCACCACAGCTGACGCTGCTTGAGTGGAGGGCGGACACACACGGCCTGACACTCCCTCTCGCACGCCTGATGCTGGAGCTAGGCGGCAGGCGGAGCAGTATTTAGACGCCATGAATCGGCCGCGCAGCGGGAGCACCGCTGGTGCGTTGGAGGTGCGCCAGAGGTAAGCCTATCTGCGCCCATCCGCGCCAGACCGGGCCCAGGGCTCAGCACTATATCCTGTAACCCTCAGATCACTTTTGTGTATTTTAGGGACTCCTTGCTTCAAATGAGACAGCTTCCCCTGCCTCCCTGCGCCCACTCAATTACAATTGGGGACCCTCGCAGCTACTGCCTCAATTGATCATACACGCTATCTATTGATAAGCCCTCTTACACTTCTGACATTATTATTAACATGGCTCTGTTAAATTGCAGGTCCCTGCCTAAACATGCTCTGGAAATCTCCGTACTTCTAGAAGACCACCAGCTTGAGGTTCTGTTTTTAACAGAAATGTGGTTATCCCCAGACTCTGACCCTGATATCACCCAGGCTTTGCCTCCAGGCTTCCTCATCCAACATCTTGATCGATCAAGGGGAAAGGGAGGGGGGATAGCAATAATATATAAAGATCATCGTTCCTGCCTCCTTCGCGGCAGCCCCATATCAGACTGCGAAAATGCCCGGTTTGTCATTCAAGTCTCCCTTTGTAATTCTCTCTCGGGGATCCTTATCTACCGCCCCCCAGGTTTTATTGGACAATTCTGTAGTTTCCTCCTGGAAACGTCGCTTGCTTTGTCTAGTACACTCCCTAACTTTATGATCTTAGGAGACTTAAACATCCATTTTGATAATGTTGGAGACAATTTAGCAGTCGAACTGGCACTGGACCTAGCGGCTTATCAGCTTTACCTGCGAAATTGCCAACCCACCCATACATTAGGGCATCTTTTAGATCCTATTTTTTCCAATCTTGCTGATCTTAAGGTGCTGGCGGATTCCTGCTATTCCTCGCCCTAGATCTGTCCCCAGCACGCTCGCACGCCCTTGGTCAAAACTGGAATCGGAAAAATGGAGACACATCTTGGAGCTCTCCCCTCCTACTTGTGACTCTGACCCTGTATCAGCAGACACCAAGTTTTCCATGTGGATTGAAAACTCACTGGACATAGTTCTCACGAAAAAACCTACCCTTAAACCTCGGAGAAAGACCACCTCCCCCTGGTTCACTAAGGAGGTTCGTCTCCTAAAAAACTCTGCAAAAAAACAGAAAGGGAATGGAGGAAAAATTTTGATCCCCAAAAAAAGCAGGATTACAAACTTACGATTCTAAATTATAAAAAGGCCCTTAAATCTGCACAGGCTGCATTTTTTGAAGGAAAAATTAGATCCTCTTCAAACTCGTCAAGAGAAACCTTTCGTATAGTGAAAAAGCTCCTCAAAACCCCTGACCCCCACTATCGCTTGGACCCTCCCAATCTCCGCTGCAACGAGCTAGCCGAGTTTTTTTACCACAAGATTCGAAACATTTTGAAACATCTCCCTTTGCATAAACCTGACGACCTATTAGAACTGCTCCCTTCAGTATCACAGCAAACTGATTTTAGGTTAGAAACATTTTTGCCCATCACAGAAGACATACTCTCTGCCATTCTCCAATCAATTAAAAGCTGCTCCGCGTGAGATCCAGCCCCATTCAACATCTTAAAGTTAGCCGCACCTACCATCCTTGCTCCTATGGCGAATTTGATCAACATCTCCCTCTCACAGGGCATTGTCCCTCCGAGCTGGAAGAGGGCCACAGTAAAACTAACCTTGATCCCTTGGAGCTGAGCAACTATCGGCCCATCTCCCTTCTGCCAGGTATCAGCAAGGTGGCAGAAAAATGTGTCAACCGCCAGCTATCCGACTACCTTGAATCAAATGATTTACTCCAGCCCTCCCAGACAGGCTTTCGCCCGGGCCAAGGTACGGAAACTGCTATGATTGCAGTAGTAGAAGAGGCTAGAAAGATCCTAGATTCAGGAGGATCAGTGGCAGTGATCTTCCTGGATCTGAGTGCAGCCTTTGACACCGTGAATCATCTTACCCTGGTCCATCGGCTGAAGGGTTTGGGGGTCACTGGACTTGCCCTGTCCTGGCTGAAACCCTTTCTCCATAGCCGTTCTTTCCAGGTGGCGGAGGGCAATTCTATCTCCAACATAACCCCGGTACACTGTGGCGGTCCCCAGAGCTCATCTCTGAGCCCTACGCTTTTCAATGTGTACATGTCTCCCCTTGAGAAAATTGTTCCCCCACATGGTGTCAAACTTTTGACCTACGCCGATGACACCCAACTCATTGTATCACTGAGCCAGCTGGATCGCCCCTCCACCGACCTTTACTCCTGTCTCAAAGACATAACTAGCTGGATGGATAGGTCCCATCTCAAGTTAAATAGTGACAAAACCGAGATTCTGGTTATAGGTAACCAATCTCATTTTCGTCCAGAGACTATGTGGCCTCCCTGCATGGGTCCGCCTCCGATCATGAAGCCAGGCATCAAAAGCTTGGGAATCTGCCTGGGTAAAGGCCTCACGTTTAACACTCAAGCCAGGAAAACCGCGGGAACCTGTTACGGCCTCCTTCGCACTTCCCGTACAATTCTACCTCTGCTCCCCCTCCAGTCTAGGAAGCTTCTGATCCAGGGCCTTATATTGTCCAGGTTGGACTATGCTAATGCTCTTTACCTCGGGCCCCTAAGAAAGTCACGGCCAAACTGCAGGTCGTGCAAAACACAGGTGCCAGGATCCTTACTGGCACTAACAATCGATGCCCTTAGCTCACTGCACTGGCTACCGATAGTGGAAAGAGTTCATTTTAAAACTCTCTGTCCAACCATAAAATTTTCCATGGCAAAGCCCCCCCCCCCCGTTCTAAAAGATCTCATTGTTCCTTACAAAACTAACAGAACCCTTCGCTCCACTCACCTTCACCTGGCTTCTACGCCCAGGATCAAGAAGGCTCGATCTGGGGGACGCCTTTCTGCATTCAATGCCTCCAAACTGTGGAATTCACTTCCAATTGACATCCGTGCCCACCCAATCTTCTTTCTTTTCGTAAACTTCTGAAAACTTGGCTTTTCCCTTAATCTCCTTCCCTTTTCTGCACCAGCTCACTCACTAGCGCTGGGACGCTCACGGGCAGCCATGCGCTCTATAAATCTTATAAATAAATAAAAATAAAATATGTCCCTTTGTTTTTAAAGCTTTCCGTTTCTTTCTAAATCAGTTTCCGAAGGGGAATCTCAGAGATCCCTTGGAAGGGAGTCCACAATTTAGGTTCTGTTTTAGGCAAAGGATTTTGCTTCCATTCTGGCCCTCCCGACCCGACGCACCCTAGAAAAATTAGCATCGGAGGACCTGAGATCGCGAGTAGGAGCATACGTGTGCACTGAAGAGTGTAGGTAGCAAGGGCGCTGTTTCTTTAAGATTCGTCAGCAAATGGATAACGCTTTGAAATGGATTCTTTTCCTAACTGGGAACCAGTGAAGAAAATTAAGAGCATTAGAAGCTGACAATCATTTTGGGAGATTTAAGACCAGTCGAGCTGCTGCATTCTGAATGCGTTGCAACAGTATGAGACTCCCTTTGGCTGCACCAAGATATAGGGAAGATTCCCATAGTCCAGCTGTGAGGTGATAAGTGCATGAACTATGGTTTTCCTAGATCTGGCGTGAATTAGATCAAGAATTTTTTAAGAACATTCAGGGTATTAAAGCATTTCCCTGCCGTTTTCCTGAGTATGGGCCCAATGTAGGTGGCCCATTACCGGTCGGTAAACCCGAAATTCGGTACATTTCAGGCTTACCGACCGGTATTGAGCCATTTTAGATGTAGGGGATGAATCGTTATTTAGCGATTCGGTATTTACCGAATCATTATTTACCGATTCTGTATTTACCGAATCGGTAAATGGCATGTAGGAAGCACTTTTAGGAGTGCTTGTGTGCTCTAAGGATTCGTTATTTACCACCAACTATTAGTTGGTGGTAAATTCCTAATACATTCGAAAATGCAAATCTGTGCATTTTGAACAGTGCCATGTGGCTGACATACATGCCCTTAGGGCTTGTATGTGTGCCACATGTGCGCACAAGCACTATTCAGGGGTGCAACAGGGTGTCAATGGGACACCCTGCCACCCTTGAATGTTTCCCTATTTTATCGAATCGGTATTTACCGATTCGGTAATTCACATTCATTCCTATAGGCCTCCAGGCCCATAGGAATGAATGGGAATTACCGAATCAGTAAATACCGATTCGGTGAATACCGAATCGTAACGATTCGGTAATACTTACTGAATAAACACCTACATCCCATTTACCGATTCTAAGTTACCGAATCTGTAAAATTCAGTATTTTAGAATCGTTAAATCTTCGTTACCGACATCTGGCCCTTGATATTTGAAGGTTAATTTTGAATCAAAGGTTACTCTCAAGTTCTTGGCCTTAGACTTAGGAGCTGGGGGTTCCCCCAAAGATGCTCGCCATCAAGCTGATGTCTAGATAGAGGGACTTCTACCAACTAGTCAGATCTCCGTTTAGTTGGCGTTCAGGTTTAGGCAATTGTCGGTCATCCACCCTGCATTGTCAGATAGGAAGGCCTTAAACCTATCAGCCGTGATGGCAGAGGGGTCTGACAAATGCACTCATAGTTGGGTTTCGTCGGCGCCCGACACCACTTAACCCATATGTCCTTTCATGATGTCAGCCAGGGGTTTAATGTACATATTAAAGAGGGTGAGGCTGAGACTAGAACGCTGTGAACGCCTTTGGTGGAGTGAAACTGGTCTGACACACAGGATTTAAGTGTAACTTGCAAGGATCTGTACTGTAGGAAGGGGATAACCCATTTTGGGGCGTTGCCTCTCATTCCGGCCCCCTGAAGCCTGTATATTAGTATATCATGTGACACCGTGTCAAAGGCTGCACTCAGGTCATGTAATGTCAGAGCCGATGTCTGACCCTTGCCGGCGTTCAGTCTCAACATTTCTCCCGATAGGAGCAGGGCAGATTCGGGGGAGAATGCCGCTCTGAACCAGAGTGAGTGGGGTCTCGCAGCTCTTGGGATCCTATAAGGCTCGTCCGGCAGCGATGGACAGGCTTCTCTAGTGTTTTACCCCAAATGGAAGGAGAGGAATGGGTCTCATAATATCTAATGTGGACAGGACCATGAGACTAGGGTCAGACCCTGAGATTAGGGACAGACACTGAGACTAGGGTCGGACCCTGAGATTAGGGACAGACACTAAGACTAGGGTCAGACGCTGAGACTAGGGTCAGACACTGAGACTAGGGTCGGACCCTGAGACTAGGGTCAGACACTGAGACTAGGGTCGGACCCTGAGACTAGGGTCAGACCCTGAGACTAGGATCAGACCCTGAGACCAGGGTCAGACCCTGAGACCAGGGCCACACCCTGAGACTAGGGTCAGACCCTGAGATTAGGCACAGACACTGAGACTAGGGTCAGACGCTGATACTAGTGTCAGACACTGAGACCAGGGCCACACCCTGAGACTAGGGCCACACTCTGAGACAAGGGTCAGATCCTGAGTCTAGGGTGAGACCCTGAGACTAATGTCAGACACCAAGACTAGGGTCAGGCACTGAGACTACAGCCATATGCTGAGACGAGGGTCAGACCCTGAGACTAGGGTCATACCATTAGCCTAGGGTCAGACTCTGAGACTAGGGTCACGCCATGAGACTAGGGTCAGACCCTGATACTAGGGTCAGACCCTGAGACTATGGTTAGACCCTGAGAATAGGGTCAGACCCTGAGACTAATGTCAGACACCAAGACTAGAGTCAGACACTGAGACTACAGCCATATGCTGAGACTAGGGTCACACCCTGAGACTAGGGTCACACCATGAGACTAGGGTCAGACCCTGAGACTAGGGTCACATCATGAGACTAGGGTCAGACCCTGAGACTAGGGTCAGACCCTGAGACTAGAGTCAGACCCTGAGGCTAGGGACACACACTGAGGCTAAGACACACCCTGAGTCTAGGGTCAGACCCTGAGACTAATGTCAGACACCAAGACTAGGGTCACACACTGAGACTTCTGCCATATGCTGAGACTAGGGTCAGAACCTGCACCTAGGGACACACACTGAGGCTAAGACACACCCTGAGTCTAGGGTTGGACCCTGAGACTAGGGTCAGATCCTGAGACTAGGGTCAGACCCTAAGACAAGGGTCACACCATGAGACTAATGTCAGACACCAAGACTAGGGTCAGACACTGAGACTACGGCCATATTACTGAGACTAAGGTCAGACCCTAAGACTAGAGTCGGACCCTGAGACTAGGGACACACACTGAGGCTAAGACACACCCTGAGTCTAGGGTCAGACCCCGAGACTAGGGTCACACCATGAGACTAGGGTCAGACCCTGAGACTAGGGTCACACCATGAGACTAGGGTCAAACCGTGAGACTAGAGTCAGACCCTAAGACTAGGGACAGACCCTGAGAATAGGGCCATATGCTGAGACTAGAGCCAAGCCCTGAGAATAGGGACAGACACTGAGACTAGGGTCACACCAGGAGACTACGGCCACATCCTGAGACTTGGGTCAGACCCTGAGACTAGAGTCGTCAAGCCCTGAGACTAGGGTCAGACCCTGAGACTAGAGTCAGACCCTGAGACTAGGGACACACACTGAGGCTAAAACACACCATGAGACTAGGGTCTGACCCTGAGACTAGGGTCACACCATGAGACTAAGGTCAGTCCCTGAGACTAGGGTCACACCATGAGACTAGCGTCAGACCCTGACACTAGGGTCAAACCCTGAGAGTAGAGTCAAACCCTGGGACTAGAGTCATACCCTGGGACTAGGGACACACACTGAGGCTAAGACACACCCTGAGTCTAGGGTCAGACCCTGAGACTAATGTCAGGCACCAAGACTAGGGTCAGACACTGAGACTACAGCCATATGCTGAGATGAGGGTCAGACCCTGCACCTAGGGGCACACACTGAGGCTAAGACACACCCTGAGTCTAGGGTTGGACCCTGAGACTAGGGTCAGATCATGAGACTAGGGTCAGACCCTGAGACAAGGGTCACACCATGAGACTAATGTCAGTCACCAAGACTAGGGTCAGACACTGAGACTAAGGCCATATGCTGAGACTAGGGTCAGACCCTGAGACTAGAGTCAGACCCTGAGACTAGGGACACACACTGAGGCTAGGACACACCCTGAGTCTAGGGTCAGACCCTGAGACTAGTGTCACACCATGAGACTAGGGTCAGACCCTGAGACTAGGGTCACACCATGAGACCAGGGTCACACACTGAGACTAGGGTCAGACCCTGAGACTAGAGTCAGACCCTGAGACTAGGGACAGACACTGAGGCTAAGACACACCCTGAGTCTAGGGTCAGACCCTGAGACTAGTGTCACACCATGAGACTAGGGTCAGACCCTGAGACTAGGGTCACACCACGACACTAGGGTCACACACTGAGACTAGGGTCAGACCCTGAAACTAGAGTCAGACCCTGAGACTAGGGACAGACACTGAGGCTAAGACACACCCTAAGTCTAGGGTCAGACCCTGAGACTAGGGTCAGATCGTGAGAATAGGGTCAGACCCTAAGACTAGTGACAGACCCTGAGAATGGGGCCATATGCTGAGACTAGAGTCAAGCCCTGAGACTAGGGCCACATCCTGAAACTTGGGTCAGACCCCGAGACTAGAGTCATCAAGCCCTGAGACTAGGGACACACCATGAGACTAGGTCCACATCCTGAGACTTGGTCAGACCCTAAGACTAGAGTTAAGCCCTGAGACTAGTGTCACACCATGATACTAGAGACACACCCCGAGACTAAGGTCAGACCCTGAGACTAGAGTCAAGCCCTGAGACTAGGGACACATACTGAGACTAGCGTCACACCATGAGACGAGGGCCACATCCCGAGACTTGGGTCAGACCCTGAGACTAGAGTCATCAAGCCCTGAGACTAGGGTCAGACCATGAGACTAGAGTCAAGCCCTGAGACGAGGGCCACATCCTGAGACTAGGGTCAGACCCTGAGACAAGGGCCACATCCTGAGACTTGGGTCAGACCCTGAGACGAGGGCCACATCCTGAGACTTGGGTCAGACCCTGAGACTAGAGTCAAGCCCTGAGACTATTATCAGACCCTGAGACTAGGGTCACATCCTGAGACTTTGGACAGACTCTGAGACTGGGGCCAGACCCTGAAACTACGGTCACATTGCAAGATCATGGTCACACCTTGAGGCTTGCGATGTGACCCTAGTCTCAGTGTGTGTCCCTAGTCTCAGGGCTTGACTCTAGTCTCAGGGTCTGACCCTAGTCTCAAGGTGTGGACCTAGTCTCAGGGTCTGACCGTAGTTCAGGGCTTAACTCTAGTCTCAGGGTCTGACCCAAGTTTCATGATGTGGCCCTAGTCTCATGGTGTGTCCCTAGTCTCAGGGCTTGATGACTCTAGTCTCAGGGTCTGACCTTAGTCTCGGGGTGTGGACCTAGTCTCAGGGTCTGACCCTAGTCTCAGGATGTGTCCCTAGTATCATGGTGTGACACTAGTCTCAGGGCTTAACTCTAGTCTCAGGGTCTGACCCTAGTCTCAGGATGTGGCCCTAGTCTCATGGTGTGTCCTTAGTCTCAGGGCTTGACTCTAGTCTCAGGGTCTGACCCTAGTCTCAGGGCTTGACAGTAGATCCTGAGAATATGGTCAGATACTGAGACTATGGTTAGACCCTGAGATTAGGATCAGACTATGTGATTAGGGGGAGACCCTCATATGAGGGTCAAACCCTGAGACTAGGGACAAACCTTTAGACTATGGTCAGACGGTGCGATGAGGGTCACATCCTGAGACTAGGATCCCACCCTGAGACAAAGGTCACACCCACAGATTAGAGTCACACCCTGAGACTTGGGTCACACCATGAGACTATGGTCAGACCCTGAAACTGGGGTCACACTCTTAACTAGAGTCAGACCTTAAGACTAGGGTAAGACCATGAGAATAGGGGCAGACCCTGAGACTAAATTCACAACCTGAGAGTTCAGTGGTATAGTGAATACAAAGGCAAACACTGTGAATGGGTGAGAGAGTGAATCATAGGTGGTATTTCGCAAGAACAGCAAACCCTGAGACTAGGGTCAGTCCCTGAGAGTACATAGGTAAAAGACCTAGAAGTACAAGCTCTTATACTAGGTTCAGACCTTGAGAGTGTACAGGAAGATGTAAAACACGGCATTGAGACACGGCTGCACCAAAGAGCACTTACCTCTCATTGGGAAGTAACTGATGACGTAGTTCCCCACTGCAGAGAGAAGAGAAATGCACAATGTAATTAAAAGCATAGCAGTGTACTTAGCTCTACTAATTGCGTGAGCTGAGGCCCGAGAGAGAGGCCGTCAGGTGAATGGGCGCACTCAGCCCCACTTACCACTAGAGATTATACAATCCTCGTCCTCTGCTTGTAACTGGTGAATGACACGTGCACTGTTCACACTCAAGCTGGCGGATGGTGTTTACTCAGTCCTCACACTCGCCTTGTATTTGGTGGATAAAGTTTACACCACTCTCACACTCCACCTGAACTTGGTGGATAATGTTTACACCACACTCACACTCCTTTTGAAGTTAGTGGGTATGTTTACACAGCCCTCACACTCCACTTGAAGTTGGTGGATAAACTTTACACAGCCCTAACACGTCACTAGAAGTTGGTGGATAAAGTTTACATAGCCCTCACTTTCCACTTGAAGTTGGTGGATAAAGTTTACACAGCCCTCACACTCCACTTGAAGTTGGTGGATAAAGTTTACACAGCCCTAACACTCCACTAGAAGTTGGTGGATAAAGTTTACACAGCCCTCACACTCCACTTGAAGTTGGTGGATAAAGTTTACACAGCCCTCACACTCCACTTGAAGTTGGTGGATAAAGTTTACACAGTCCTCACAGGTCACCTGCAGCTGGTGGGTAATGTTTCCCCTGACATCACTCTGTACCTGCAGTTAGTGAATGAAGCCTCCACCACCTAAAGCTCCACCTGCATCTGGTGGATAAAGTTTACACCACCCTCGCACTCCACCTGCAGCTGGTGGATAAAGGTTACACCACCCTCACACTCCACCGGTGGATAAAGGTTACACCACCCTCACACTCCACCTGCAGCTGGTGGATAAAGGTTACACCACCCTCACACTCCACCTGCAGCTGGTGGATAAAGTTTACACCACCCTCACACTCCACCTGCAGCTGGTGGATAAAGCTTACACCACCCTCGCACTCCACCTGCAGCTGGTGGATAAAGGTTACACCACCCTCACACTCCACCTGCAGCTGGTGGATAAAGTTTACACCACCCTCACACTCCACCTGCAGCTGGTGGATAAAGCTTACACCACTCTCACACTGCACATGAAGATGGTGGATAAAGTTTACACCACCCTCACACTCCACCTGCGCTTGTGGATAAACTTTACACAGCTCTCACACTCCGCCTGAACTTGGCAGATAAAGTTTACACCACCCTCACACTCCACCTGCAGCTGGTGGATAAAGTTTACACCACCCTCACACTGCACATGAAGATGGTGGATAAAGTTTACCCAGACATCACTCTGTACCTGCAGTTAGTGAATAAAGCCTAAAGCTCCTCACACTCCACCTGCAACTGGTGAATTGAGCTTAAAATGTCCTCACCCTATGTCCTCAGCTGCTGTATGAAGCTTGCACAGACCTTACACTCCACTCACAGTCAGTGGATAAATCTTACACAGCCTTCACACACCACCTACCCTGGACTTACAAAGACCTTATGCTACCAGCAGCTGGTGGATGCAGTTTACACAAGGCCTCCCATGCCACCCACAGCTGGTGGATGAAGTTTACTTAGTCATCATATTACACCTGCAGATGGTGGGTGATTTTTACACAATCCTCAAATGTCACCAGCAGCGGGTGGATGAAGTTTACACAATCCTCAAATGTCACCAGCAGCGGGTGGATGAAGTTTATACAATCCTCACACGTCACCAGCAGCTGGTGGATGAAGTTTACACAATCCTCACATGTCACCTGCAGCTGGTGAATGAGGTTTACACAATCCCCACACGTGACCTGCAGCTTGCGGATGAAGTTTACACAATCCTTACACATCACCTGCAGCTGGTGGATAAGGTTTACACAATTCTCACACATCACCTGCAGCTGGAGGATGAAGTTTACACAATCCTCACACATCACCAGAAGCTGGTAGATGAAGTTAACACAATCATCACACATCACCTGCAGCTGGTGGATTAAGTTTACACAGTCCTCACATATCACCTGCAGCTGGTGGATTAAGTTTACACAGTCCTCACACATCACTTGCAGCTGGTGGATTAAGTTTACACAGTCCTCACATATCACCTGCAGTTGGTGGATTAAGTTTACACAATACTCACACATCACCTGCAGCCGGTGGATGAAGATTACACAATCCTCACACATCACCTGCAGTTGGTGGATGAAGTTTACAGAATCCTCACACATCACCTGCAGTTGGTGGATGAAGTATACACAATCCTCACACATCACCTGCAGCTGGTGGATGAAGTTTACACAATCCTCACACATCACCTGCAGTTGGAGGATGAAGTTTACACAATCCTCACATATCACCTTCAGCTGGTGTATAAAATTTACATAATCCTCACACATCACATGCAGTTGGAGGATGAAGTTTACACAATCCTTACACTACCAGCAGCTGATGGATGACGTTTACACAAGGGCTCTCATGCCACCCACAGCTGGTGGATGAAGTTTACATAGTCATCATATTTCACAGGCAGCTGGTGGATGAAGCTTACGCAAGGCCTCTAATGCCACCCACAGCTGGTGGATGAAGTTTACACAATCCTCACACATCACCTGCAGCTGGTGGATGAAGTTTACATAGTCATCATATTTCACAGGCAGCTGGTGGATGAAGCTTACGCAAGGCCTCTCATGCCACCCACAGCTGGTGGATGAAGTTTACACAATCCTCACACATCACCTGCAGCTGGTGGATGAAGTTTACACAATCCTCACACATCACCTGCAGCTGGTGGATGAAGTTTACACAATCCTCACACATCACCTGCAGCTGGTGGATGAAGTTTACACAATCCTCACACATCACCTGCAGCTGGTGGATGAAGTTTACACAATCCTCACACATCACCTGCAGCTGGTGGATGAAGTTTACACAATCCTCACACATCACCTGCAGCTGGTGGATGAAGTTTACACAATCCTCACACATCACCCACAGCTGGTGGATGAAGTTTACACAATCCTCACACATCACCTGCAGCTGGTGGATGAAGTTTACACAATCCTCACACATCACCTGCAGCTGGTGGATGAAGTTTACACAATCCTCACACATCACCAGCAGCTGGTGGATTAAGTTTACGCAATCTTCATTCATCACCTGCAGCAGGAGGATGAAGTTTACACAATCCTCACACATCACCTGCAGCTGGTGGATGAGGTTTACACAATCCTCACACTGCCATCAGCTGATGGATGAAGTTTACAATGGGCCTAATTCATAGAACTAACGTAAGATAAAATACTAAACTTACTACCATTTTGGTATTAACAGAAGGCACTTAGGGCCAGATGTAGGAGCCTTAATACCGGTCGGAAACGGCCGATTTCGGCCGTTTTTGACCGGTATTTGGCTTTTGAGATGTAGGGGGCATTTTATTTACAGAATCGGTATATTTACCGATTTGGTAAATATACAGAATCGGTAAAATACCGAATCGGTAAATTTACCGATTCTGTAAATCAAGATGTAGGTGGCACTGTAATCAGTGCCACAGGCCCTTACCGAATCGTTATTTACCATGGAATACTATTCCATGGTAAATAACGAATTCCAGTGTACATGCCCATCTGTGCATGTACACCTGTGCCATGTGGTACACAGACATGCCCTAAGGGCATGTCTGTGTGTCAAATGGCACACAAGCCAGAAACAGGGGAGCAACAGGGTGTCAAAGTGACACCCTGTCACCCTTGCAAAATCGGTAATTTTACCGATTCTGTAATTACAGAATCGGTATTTGCCATTGATTCCTATGGGCTTCAAGGCCCATAGGAATCAATGGCAAATACTGATTCTGTAATTACAGAATCGGTAATTACCGAATCATACAGATTCGGTATTTTTACAGATTATTTTACCTACATAGCAATTACCGAATAGTGAATACCGAATCTGTAAAATTCGGTATTTACCATTCGGTAAATTGCTATTACCTACATCTAGGCCTTAGTCATTTCGGTATTCACAGAAGAAGTCATTAGGAGTCCTAAAGTTAAGAGTCCTAACTTTACTACTCCTAAACTGAGAAAAATCCTAACTTTAAGACTCTCTGTATTCTCAGAAGGCCTCGGACCTGGGGATCTGGGTTCGAGTCTCGATAACAACGCCAAAACCTCCTGTGATTCTGGGCAAATCACTTAATCTCCCGTGCCTAAAATGAATGTGTCCTCATGCAACGTAACTGGTAATATGTAAAGAGCTCTGATAGCTGATTCGGTTCAGGTCTAGTTCGTGCTATTTAAAACACTGAAAAAAAAATTAAAAAATTACAATTTAGGACTCCTAAATGCCTTCTGTGAATACCGAAAGTCTTAAAGTTAGGATTTTTCTCCGTTTAGGAGTAGTAAAGTCAGGACTCCTAACTTTAGGACTCCTAAATGCCTTCTGTGAATACCGAAAGTCTTAAAGTTAGGATTTTTCTCCGTTTAGGAGTAGTAAAGTCAGGACTCCTTACTTTAGGGCTCCTAAATTACTTCTGTGAATACCGAAATGAGTAAGTGCCTTCTGTGAATACTAAAATGGTAGTAAGTTTAGGATTTTGTGAATCGGGCCCATAGTCATCATAGTCCACAGGCAGCTGGTGGATGAAGTTTACACCATTCTCACACTACCAGCAGCTGGTGGATGAGGTTTACACAGTCCTCGCACTCCACCTACAGTTATGGGACTCGCAGACCCTTTCCACCCACTGCTGAGCCCCAACTCCAGAGAATGTCATATTCTCTCCAGCTGGTGTTTTGACCTCGGGAGATCTCCTGGTTTCACTGCTGAAGCCCCCCTCGCACCCTCCCCCACCAGGAAGACATTGTATGCCCATGTGGAGAAGTGTGGCTCATTGGTTAGAGGAGGCATACCCTGAAGCTGAGGTCAGACCCGGGACCAGGGTTCGATTCCCGACGCGGCAGGGTCCTGAACCCAATTTTCCACAGACTCGATAATTCTCGCTTCGGTGCCCACACTAAGCACGAGTTCACACTATGCAGCTCTGGGCAACAAGCTTGCTTAATCTCCACAACAGCCCCCCACGGCGGGATGCCTGGCCTTCACCTTGGGGATGCCCAGTATGGGTTATCTCACAGGGAAAAACCAGGACGGGTTCCCAAGGCAAGCGCCGAGATGCCCAAGGGTACATCGAGCGCTATATAAGAACACACATACATACATACATATACATACATACCTGGTGTTGGCACATGGAAGGCTGTGACAAGGGGTACTTACTTCTGGTGGTAAGGGCAGAGATGCTGGTGACCTCTTCAAGGCTGCAGGGTTGGTACCTTCAGCGGTGCTTTACTCCCACTCTCAGCACTGACTGGTTCCACGCAGTCTCAGAGCCGTGCACCTCCACCTGGTGAAGTCTCCAGTGGGGGTGTCTCTCGCCTTCACTTAGTGTCTTTCCCGGTAGAAGTGAGGCTGTGGCACCTCTTCTCTAGGTCTGGTTTCCAGAAGCACTGATTTACTCCTCCTGTTGGTATGGTTTCCAGCAACAAGGTCTTACTCCCTCCCAGGCTCGAGCTCTCCGTCTCTCCTTCTGTTCTGCCCTCCTCCTGCTCCTGTTGTATTTATGCTCCCTGGGTCCAGGTGAGTCAGGGTGAGGTGGGAGTGTTGTGTGTATTGTGGGGGGAGTCGGCTAAACCTCTCCATTTGTTGCTTAGGGATGTGCCAGGCACTGCACCCATGTATGCAGGGCATTGAAGCTGCTGAGTGATGCCAGACCACAGATGCTGGCATGCCTGGGGTTCACAAAGAGCCTACAAGCCCAGGGTGGGGCAAGTTGTTGTCCAATCACATCCTCTCTAAGATTGACAGTCTGTCTTCGCTCTCTATGATCACCTGCCCTCTTGAACTGAGGTGAGGTTTCACCCTCCACTGGTAGTTGGACTGAGATACCATTCTTACATTCCATCTATAGGTGCCATCCACAGGGTGGAAAGCTGCCCTGGGATGGCCCGGGTATCTGGGTGGCTTTGGCTTGTTATATGGGGCAGAGTAATTATGGGGCAGAGTATTCATAGGACAGAGTAATCATAGGACAGAGTAATCATGCGGCAGAGTAATCACAGGACTGAGTAATCACAGGACAGAGTAATCACAGGACTGAGTAATCACAGGACAGGGTAATCACAGGACTGAGTAATCACAGGACTGAGTAATCATGGGGCAGAGTAATCATAGGACAGAGTAATCACAGGACAGGGTAATCACAGGACTGAGTAATCACAGGACTGAGTAATCATGGGGCAGAGTAATCATAGGACAGAGTAATCACAGGACTGAGTAATCATGGGGCAGAGTAATCATAGGACAGAGTAATCACAGGACTGAGTAATCATAGGGCAGAGTAATCATAGGACAGAGTAATCACAGGACTGAGTAATCACAGGACTGAGTAATCATAGGGCAGAGTAATCATAGGACAGAGAAATCACAGGACTGAGTAATCATAGGACAGAGTAATCATAGGACAGAGTAATCACAGGACTGAGTAATCATAGGGCAGAGTAATCATAGGACAGAGTAATCACAGGACTGAGTAATCATAGGGCAGAGTAATCATAGGACAGAGTAATCACAGGACTGAGTAATCACAGGACTGAGTAATCATGGGGCAGAGTAATCATAGGACAGAGTAATCACAGGACAGGGTAATCACAGGACTGAGTAATCACAGGACTGAGTAATCATGGGGCAGAGTAATCATAGGACAGAGTAATCACAGGACTGAGTAATCATGGGGCAGAGTAATCATAGGACAGAGTAATCACAGGACTGAGTAATCATAGGGCAGAGTAATCATAGGACAGAGTAATCACAGGACTGAGTAATCACAGGACTGAGTAATCATGGGGCAGAGTAATCATAGGACAGAGAAATCACAGGACTGAGTAATCATAGGACAGAGTAATCATAGGACAGAGTAATCACAGGACTGAGTAATCATAGGGCAGAGTAATCATAGGACAGAGTAATCACAGGACTGAGTAATCATAGGGCAGAGTAATCATAGGACAGAGTAATCACAGGACTGAGTAATCATAGGGCAGAGTAATCATAGGACAGAGTAATCACAGGACTGAGTAATCACAGGACTGAGTAATCATGGGGCAGAGTAATCATAGGGCAGAGTAATCACAGGACTGAGTAATCACAGGACTGAGTAATCACCGGACTGTGTAATCAAAGGACAGAGAAATCATAGGACAGTAATATATGAACTTTTAAGTCTTATTCTGACTTTGTTCTTATGTTGCTTTTCCAACTCCATTGTTTATATCTCTTCAGTATCCCCTTGGATATCAAACATAGGTCATATTGTATTGCTATGTTCATTGAGTTGCTTATATGTTCTATGTAAAGGACCAGCGAGGGTATGATTAATGGCATGGGGAGAATATGGAAAACCACTGGGCTAAGTATCTTGCCATTTATTTTTAAACTACCATAAAAATACAGTTGATTTAAATTGAAAAAATATATATTTGATAAAATGATGGAGAAACTGTACAAATGGTCTTCCCTCAACTTATCATGGTGGGGTAAACAGAGGCAATCAAAATGCAATAGGTCCACGGGTGCGGTAGGTACTGTCCATCTTACCTGTTACTTTTCATGAATCTTTTCTGCCAAAATTAAAAAAGTCCTTGCTAATTATTTAGAATAATTAGGCCCCATGGATTAAATATAGAATGTTACTGAGTTCAAAATTAGAAGGGGGGTTAAGTAGCTCATATTTTAAGAAATAATATGTTCTTCCTAATAGCATAAAGAGTTTATTGGTTTTCTAATCCAGATCCCTACTTAACACCCTGGTGGCTTTTACTCGAGAGAAATGTTACAGCGCTGTTTCTTTTACAAGCAATTGTTACTAAGGATTGCAAAAAAGTAAATTATATACTCCAAATCTCAGTACTACTAAAACTGCTCTACTCATTCAATCAATTGGAATCTAATAAAGCGAGTCGACTCACCTATGAGGGTCTCAAGGCGCTGGGCTATACGAAGGGGCATATGCACAAGGAGCTATCGCCGAATGAACGGCACTTTATCACAGCCAAAGAAATGAGCATCACACATACACATCCGAAGCAAACAATGAAACTTTATTGAAATTAACACAGAAATGAAATGAAGAAACATGGCGGCTCCCCTCGGGGCAATCCATAGGCCACAGCCCGCAAGACAAAAAACATGATAAGAAGGTGTGTCCTGCACACATCAAAGGACAGAGAGAGAGAGAGCAAAGGAGAGAGAGAGAAAAAGAGGGAAGTAGAGATAGAGAGAGAGAAGAAGAGTGGGGTAGAGGGAGAGAGAGAGAGAGAGAGAGAGAGAGAAGAAGGGAGGTGGAGGGAGAGAAAGAGAGAGAAGAAGATAGGGGGCGAGAGAGAAGAGAGGAGGGGGGAGAGAGAGAGAGAGAAGACAAGAGAGAAAGAGAGAAAAGAAGAGAGGGAGAGAGAGAGAGAGAAGACAAGAGAGAAAGAGAGAAAAGAAGAGAGGGAGAGAGAGAGAATGTGAACCTGAGCACCCAGGCCACACTGCTCACCTGCTGCCACTGGTGTGTCTCCAACCACTTGCCGGTATGTATAGCAGTACACCAGGTCACACATCAGAGTCAGAGCCATCATCTGAAACAGAGTTCAGATACATGACTGGCACAGTACACACACTTTCACAAGACAATATTGCTTGCCCGCCCGCCCATGCACACTCAGGCAGAAGCATCACAGCCCCTCCTGCTGCCCATCGGAGCATGCCCGCCCATGCCTACTCGGGCCTCACTGTTCACCTTCTGCCACCGGCGTGTAGAGAGACTGTCCCATATGTCACAAGCCTGAGGCCCGCGGACATGGCACCCTCCACACCATCCATCCACGCTGCAGAGGCCACCAGGTCTCACATCTGGTGCTGGGACTTGAGTACACCATAGCATAGTACATACCAGGGCCCCCGGCAACATCGCAGCCTGCACAGCAGCTCAGCCCAATGCGTGCCACTAACTCTGTGATCCCAGAAGCGAGGCACCATGGCGGTAGGCCCGCGCAGCCTGCTGGCTCGGCCTACACTTCTGTCCAGAACGGCACACAAATCCTGAGCAGTCCGACCACCGGGTCGGGGCTGCACACCCACTCAGAAGCTCAAGGTGCCGATGACTCAGTGCACCCAAAGTCTCCATCCTGTGGCGGGGTGCTTGTGCCGGTCACAATGCAGTGTGTGCCACAAACCCTGTCCAACCCCAGTCATCATCCCGTGGCCGGGTGCCTTTTCCGGCCACAATGCAGCATGTGCCACAAGCCCTGTTCAGCCCCAGTCAGCGCCACATGGTGGTAGGCCCCTGCCGGCCTCAAGGCCTCGGCTCCGTCATCCAGTCACCGCCGGCAGAGGGGTATGTGATGATAATTGCGGGGTCACATGGCCTGTGATGCCGGTGCTGGATGGGTGCTGTGTGCTTGCAAACCTGCCCTCAGGGAGTGGGTGAGACATGTTGACAACTAGACCAGTGACCAAAATACTACCAGTGAGTACATCTGCGAGGGGTAGCAATGAGGCCCCCCCTCGGAGTGTTAGCAGAGTGGTCTGGCCTGCCGTGTGCCGGAACAGCGCAGGGCTTGCAGAAATGACTCGTGGGCACTGGGCGTGGTTCAGTCCATGTCAGGACAAGAAAATGGCTGATGAGTGTGTCCCTGTTGTAGTGTCGATGGGACCAGGGACACAAATTGGTTTTTAGCACCCTCTGACTGGCATCCTACAGGATGAGCATTATTGATGCAAGGGAAATCACTGTCCATACATTCATCCACACATACATACATGAATGATGAAAGACATGACACAGCAGTGCATCACTGGATGTTTATTGCACATCCAGTGCAGTTCTGCTGCTGGAGCGGTACAGGGCAATGCTGAACACACTACACAATATGGGCCCGTGGAGGGCCAGCCATAGTCCATCCGTGGAAGACAAGTATTAAGCAAGAGGAGGGGTGAAGTCGGCAGTCTGGTCGCCATGTCATTGGTCCTCCAACAGGATGTGGCAGTCCATGTTGTTGTCCAAAGTGAGTGCATCTGAGTGAATCTGGGGTCAGTGGAAGGTCATGAGGCCATACGCGGGACCAACCAGGAACAGGCCAGGTGGCAGAAATGAATGCTACTGAGTCCTTCTGATCACAAGCCCATCCACGTCATCCTCCCTGGATGTGTGCTCTGCCCCACCTGTGGGTGTTGCTGTACCGGCTGCGGCACTGTGTGCCACTGGCACTTCAGGGGCGGGAGGTGGATTGTCGGCCGCACTGTGTGCCACTGACACTTTAGGGGCTGGAGGTGGATTGTTGACTGCACTGTGTGCCACTGACACATCAGGTGTCAGAGTGGTTATGCCTGCCGCAGTGGGAGGCAGAGACACTCCAGGGGGCGGAGATGTGGATAGTGTGGGGGCAGCGGCATTCTTCATCGCCACGCCTTGTGGCAGCAATGCCATGATGAGGATCTGCAGGGAATGGTAGATCCCAGCTACATTCCACTGATGTGCAGCGGTGGCTGCCATCCTTTCCGCCTCCATCCGCACCAGGCCCTCCATGAGCCTTTGCATGTGTGCCCGCTCACGGCTGTTATTGCTGCAGCCACTCTGAGCGGACACGTGTTCTTCTTTCCTTGTCATGACTCCAGCGATGTCAGTCAGGGCTCGTTGGAGACCATGGAGTGGGGCTACACACCCAAGGATGGTGTCAAGTTTGGTTGCCATGATGCCGAAGCCCAACCGCACCTGCTCTGCGGTCTCCCTCTTGCACTCCAGCACATGGCAGTGGAAGGCCATGTGTTGTTCCTGGGGGTCTTGGGGGAGTGCCGGCACTGTGAGGGCCTCCTGCTGGGTGCTTTGGGTAGTGGGTGGGGTCCCCTCGATGCAGCTGGGCTGCCCTGATCCTGGCAGTGAGTTGCAGATGAGGTCAATGATGTCTTGGATGGCTTGGGTATCGAAGCTGGTGTTGTCCTCCTCGTCATCAGTGAGGAGTGGCTGGGACTGCTCTGCAGGAGGTGTTGACAGTGCCTCTGCAATGTAAAGGGGAGATGGTGTATTACAATGTATCCACATGTATGTAGCCGCATGGTACATGTTGACATTCAGACAGCATGGCATTGAACATTGTGGCAGTCTGTAGATCAGGGCAATGACCCAAAGTCATTGTGGGTGTGCACTGTGCTCTTCTTGATTGTACATGTTTGCCATTGTGGCCCTCTCCACCCATCCCCTTATTACCTGGTGATCACTCACCATGTTGTAGTTGTGCTGTGTCTTGTCGAGCAGTGTCGGGTCCCCCGACTCCGGCCACAGTCTCCACACTGATGACTGTCGACACCAGCTCCTCCATGTCATCCAGCTCCAGCTGTAGCCCTGGGCCCCCACCTCCAGTCTGCGTTGCTGCCTTCTGGTTGGCAGAGAGTTTCTCCTTGGTCCTCCGCTTGATGTTATTCCATCGCCTCTTGGCCTCGTCCATTGTCCTCTTGTACTCCCCGAGGGCATTCACCTTGTCCACGATGTCCCGCCAGATTCCATTATTGGTGCCCAATGACACGTTGGAGGTGACGAACAGTTGTTGATGGTGTTCCATCACCTCTGTGACTAGGATCCTGTTCACCTGTGGACTGAACTTCGTCTTCCTCTTCTTCTTGTCCTTGACCTTCCCTGTCCCCGAAGTCCCGGGCTGGTTGTCCAAGGTGCTTGTGGGATAGCGTTCTTACTCTGCGCCTGCTTCGGTTGCCTCCACGGTGCTTGGGTGTTGGTCAGTTTGTGTTTGGGTGTCTTTTCTACTTTTATGGTGATTTTCCTGCCTGCCAGGTGTGTTGCAGGCCTTGCGCTGCTTATCGCTGGTTTCCTCATCCTGCTTTGGCCCACGCAGGTTATTTGGTGTTGTGGTTTGCGTTTTGTCTCCATCGAGGTAGTTGTATCGCAGACATTGTCTGCGGTTTCGGCAGACTATCACATGCTACCGCCGTGTTGTGAATTCCACGTTGTGACAGAGTTATTTTCCTGCAATATATGCAGCGATGTTGAAAGTTGCGTTACGCTACGGTAGTTATCACATGTTCTTGTGAATATACCCCTAAGTTTAGAAACAACAAGTAACAGAATTATATCTTCTAAATAGTCTTCTATGGAATAATCCTATGGTTATGTTGAATACTCCGATTTCTTTTCGGGAAAAATGGATCCATGCTGGTATATCATATATTTCAGATATGTTCCACTTTAATATGTTTTTATCTTGTTCTGATTTACAGGTTAAATTCCAGATTCCTGCTTTTGAATGGCATAGATATGTTATATTGTTCAACGCATTTCTCAATTCTTACAATAGTAAGATTCTCGATGTCCGGGTAAGGAACTGTTTTTTGCAATGCAGTGTTTATTTGGCCATATCACTTCTAAAACTAAAAAAACTGGTTTATGCATATTCTATCAATATATTAAAACTAAGTGAATTCCACAATTCAATTTTAGACAATAACTACTCTATGCAAATGCGGCAAAATCTATAAAAGTGTAATATTTCAAATTGGTTTCCATCCTCTCTGTGCCAGACCGATTCTTTCAAATTGAATAATTGCTATTGAACTAATTTTGTGTATTATAATGTAAAACTAATTAACAAACCAGAATTGTTCACCTATTACACAATTTGGGTCGGATGTATGGAGTAAAATCTCACAACTTTTTCATATTGACCATCCACTACATATGACATTATTATCGGTAAATTTTCACTTATTACATTTCCACTTTTGTGTATGAATGCTACATTATTTGATTTGTTCATTTCTTCTCCTATGAAACCCAGTACTATGAACTAAAAATCTGCTAATGATACATCTTCAATTTCCATGTGTTGTTGGCTATTATATATAAGCCATGGAATTGAAATCTGTTTTAATAAGAATGAAATTCCACTTTCTATTACATCTTTAATTTAGAAGATTCTGGATGTTGTTCTTAATATTAACTAATGTAGTACATAATAATATAAGATTGTATTAGATAATATTGCATAGGCAGGCCTCTGTATGTTTTAATTTTTATGATTTCTCAGTTAGATAGAATGGTACTATAGGTAAACATCTTTTTCTTCAGATTGTATCAGATATATTCTGTAATGGATGACTATTTTTGTGGTATTTTTTTGGTCTTCTTGTTCTTATATTTGACAATATAATAAAATATTTTGAACTAAAAAAAATAGCTACGCCTTGCACCAATCTAAGAGCAGTATTGATTCTGAAAAGGAGCATTGATTATTTTCTTTTAGTTTCTATGCTTAGCATTTGATACTAATTGGCATTTCTGTGTCTCTTGAAGTACAGCAATTGAAGATACTGCCCATTTCTGTCCATCTCTCCATCACTGTGGCCCCTCGGAGAGACATGTTCCATTACCCAGGCCTGGATTCTTGACTTTTCAACACGAGTGGCTTTGTTTTTATCGATATAAATGAAAGACTTCAAGGCCCATGATGCATTAGTCCTGTGTCATGGGTCACTTGCAATCTCCTTTCTCTCCTCCCTGGGCCAGATAGACATCACTTTTTTAAATACAGAAATGTGCAGCCCTCTGATTATTGTCCTCATCTGGAGTCTGTCCCAGAGAGCCGTGATTAAATGCCATGCTGTCCTTCTTCTATGTCACTGCAGGCCCTTTACCTCCATGATGGGTGACAACATACAGACCAGTTCCTAGGCCTGGGGCCAGGCCCAGTTCTTGGTTTTGAAAGTCTGCCATTCTTACCTGCTCTTGCCCACTCCAGGCTGACATACTCAGTCCATGGTGGGTGTGGAGAAGAGGCCTGAGTGACCTCTCTGGTGGCCTGTCATGGGATGGGGGGTTAAATGGCGGTCACACTTGTGTGCTTGGCAAAAAGTGAACTGGTATTGTCTAGAGAGCCTCCCACCAAGTCCTTTAGGACAACTCAGGGCTGTCGCCCATCTGCAGATCTTGGGGGTGTGACGCGTTTAACAAAAGTGTTCATCTAAGTTTCAATCAACCTCGATCATAGGTTAATAATTGTTTTGAAATGACCGGGTCCCAAGTCAGGCAGTTCTGCATGACTTTCTTCTGAAGCTGCACGCGGTCTGGTATACTGCCTGTGGGTGACCCAGAGCCACTGTAACCAAGGGTGTGCAACTTGTGGGGCAACGGGGGGTGGGGAAGGGGCTCAAGTATCCCCGCATGGGCGTGAAACTGAGTGATTGATCCTAATGCCCTGCATCAGGAACTTAATCAATGAAGCACGTGGTATGGGTGTGGTCAAGTGGAAGGCCACAAGCAAGTCTCAGAATCCATAAACAGAAATAAGAAGTTGTCTGTCGTCAAGGCATTCTCTTGGCAGGATGTTGCATTTGTTTCTTTAAAAAAATCTTGGAAAGTTTTTAGTTTACTGGGTCATAACAAAGGGACACTTTTTATAAATCTCTTTTAAAATGCTTCAATGTTTTACAAAGAGTTGGAAGCTGCTTGTGCTCACGTGTGCACAGAGCATCATGCAGATAGCACAAAACAAGTGCATATGTCTAAGATATGTTTATGTGGCATAAGTGTTTGAGGTCATTCAGTAGCGGGAAACAGTTTTTTAGGTCTTAGCTAGACAGCGCATGCTCTGTCTTGGAGAGACATGTTGTATTCAATATGTGGGTGTCAGCCCGCCCCTAGGCCTACCATTTGCTGGCTCTATCGTCACTCTCATATTCTTTCTCCCCATTTGTTCATGGTATGTATGCGTCATACCTCTTCCTGCGTTCCGCCCTCCCAGAGAACATGGACCAATTACTACTATCCAGCCACTGCTCCCATTTTTGGAACTGTTTGGGAAACTACTTTTTTCTTTTTTAAGATCATTTCACACGAGAGCTCATGTTTTCACCCACACCAAGCTCCGTTTCTGTAAACACTCCTGCATTTGAACTTTTGTTCTTATCTCGTCACATTTGCTGTGCATTCAAAGACTGAGGTCAAATTTCAGACGCTGTGTTCCGAGGGCGCCTCTTTACTTTTCTTTCTCTGACTTCAATGTGAAAGGATTTTTTTAAATAATGTCCAGGTTTTGCTTGTTTAAGAAAGTCTTCAACATTGCATCTAATGTATCTATTGTCTTCTTCGTGTCTGTAAAAAAACGATTTTAAATGACTCTGCTGTTCCCTCTGAGTCATGCAGCACACATGGCCTTGAATGCATTTGCACAGCAGGAATGCAAATGGGCAAGAGGAATTTTAAGGATCAAATTATTGTAAGAATATTGATGTGTTAAATGTGTTTGTGTTTGTGCGTGTGCGCACAGTTGCACCTGTGCGAATGCCAGAGCATAGACAATGGTGTTGCGCGAACCCTTTCCTTCCCTTGATATTAATTATAATATTCATAATCTGAACATGCATGGAATAAAAAAATTTTTGGGGAGTGCTTTCTTGCCGGGGCTGGATTTTGGCAGCTCGCGTCTTCCTTGCAGGAAAGGCACAGCAGAAAATGAAGTGTTTGTCTTGTAGCTCATTGTGAATGCAGAACACATCCTGACTGCTGCAGACCACTGCAAGAAACCCTGAAAAGACAAGAAAAATGAAGGCAGCCACAATCTTTTTTTTTGAGGACTGCAAGCCAGCCAGGAAATGTCCATTATTCTATTGGCACTGTCAGCATTAAGTTATTTCCTTCAT
Source organism: Lissotriton vulgaris (assembly GCF_964263255.1). NCBI lineage: Eukaryota > Metazoa > Chordata > Amphibia > Caudata > Salamandridae > Lissotriton > Lissotriton vulgaris. The sequence continues at coordinate 329,858,357 of NC_141686.1, forward strand.
TAAATACGATGTTCATTGTTAGACCTGGCACCTTGGCGTGAGTTTCCCTTCCACTTTTTGCTGGTGTGCCTCCGATGTTTTGCTGGTTTTCCGCTACTCAGGGCACTGCGCCACGGCCAACCCGTGCCGCAGTGCAAGTGCTCCCTACTGTAAATTGTACATGTGATTGATGTCCATGATTGGTTCATTGGATTTACTGTTAGTCCCTAGTAAAGTGCACTAGGAGTGCCAGGGCTTGTGAATGCCAATACTGCTAGTGGGCCTGCAGCGCTAGTTGCGCCACCCACAGAAGCAGCCTTAAGATGTGTCTGGGGTCTGCCATCGCAGAACCCGCGTGCAGTCTCGCACTGTCATGCTGGCTGGGCAAGTGCACCCACTTGCCAGCCTCTAAACCTTCCCTTAACTTCATATCAGTCACCCCTATGGTAGGCCTGAGGGCAGGGTGCATTGTGAGTGTAAGGTAGGACAAGCCCTGATGTGTGTGGCATGTCCTAGTAGTGAATTATAACTAAATTCGTATTTCACTATTGTAAGGCTACCTGCTTCCTTTAGGCCAGAACGGGCTGCTGGAATTATTACACTCTATAATCCCAGCAGGCTCAGGGAGCATGGTAGAGAGTCATGTTTAGTATGCCTGAACTCAGGATAATAAAATATTTCTTTTAGCAAAGTTTATTTTAATATCCTGTGTTTGCAAATGCTACTTTTAGAAAGTTAGCATTTGCTTGCCTAGCCATTTCAGCCCGCCTCTGCTGGTATGTGTATCTGACTGTCTGGGATGTGTGAGTGACAGGGCTGGGGGATGACAGGTGGTGAATGCGAAGATTACACCTTAGTGGGAGGTAGGAGTGCCCCTTGACTCGAAATCTAGCTGTGCTCTGCCACCACAATGCTGGCTCCACCCTCCTGGGGAGCGACTGATGACTCAGCCGGCACCTGGCCCAGGAAGGGCGAAGCCCCATCAACAAGGTACTTCTGGCTGCCCCTGTCCACACAATGCTGGCTCCACCTCCTGTGGAGCGTCTGATGTGCCTGCCCCTCACACTGAAAGCAGAAGCCGGATTGCACCCAACAAGGTACTCAAGGACTGAAAGTGGCTATGCAAAGGCCCCCCTGGCCTGTAAGAACAAACGAAATGCAGTATAAAAGAAGGAGCCTTGCTCCTTGTAAATTAGATCCGGTTTGTGCTACAGAAGAAACTCTGCCCAAAGAGAAGGACCTGGAAGATCAAGGAGGAGTGCTGTCTCTTGCCTGTGTCTGGTGCCTTGCAGCAGAAGGAGAGGAAAAGAAAAGACTACAAGAGGACTTTTGCTTTGTAAAACTTTGTGCGAAACTTTGCTGAGAGATCTCCAAGGGCTTGCTTGTGAACTTGCCCCCTGACCAGCGCCCCAGGACCAGTGGGCGCTACCCCCTGACAGAGGAACCACTGCGAGACGCTGTCTCCCCTCTGCAAGTCCCTCCGGGAAAAGCGGAGCGCGCTGTGACCATCGCGCTCCTCAGCAACGCTCTGGGAGCTGCCCTCCCTCTAAACAAAGTGACCGCCGCCTGCTTGGCCCAGAAGCATCGTAAAGATTAGCCCAGCTGATCCGAGCACAGTGACTGACCCCGAGCTGCAGCTCGCAACGTGAAGAGAGGTGGCGCCCGGTGCCTGCTGGTCCCCTTTGTGTCTTGTACCCCTGAACGCGCCGCCGCTGTCCGAGAAACAGCTGTTGCGTGGGGTGCCTGAACGTCGCCTGGATTGATAGAGGCCTGCGCCGAGGAGCGCTGTCCCCTACGTGCGCCCTCCTGATCAGGGCACCTGGAGGCGCTGGCCCCGTGCAACCCGGCCCGCACAGCAACGTCAACCCACGAGCCAGAGCCGAGCTGCTGCTCGCTCCAAGCACCGGACGGAAGACAACGCGACGCGGACTGCCGCATTGACCTGCGCCCCACCAACTCTCCCGCAAGGTACTGTTTCCTTCCCGCTGCCTCGCCCAGCCCTCGGAGCTGCGTGCGGAGCGCTCCCAAGGCCCCCGCTCTCTCTCCCTCGTCAAACCGCGCCCCGCCGCGCAGAGAGACCCGCGGACCGCTGGAGGAACCCTGGTAGACCGCCAGGGCCGAGAAAAGTACCGTGAGGAGCCCAGAATCTCCATTCTGGGGAAACCAGCTGAACAAGAACTGTTCTGAATCACTAACTGATTATTGCTAAAGATAAGAACTGTGGCAACCTAATTGAAAGTACACTGGAACCGTTTTCGCATTGAATCAAGACTGTATTTACAAGCCTGCTTGAAATTTATATAAAGATATATATTTTTACAAATACAGTTTGGTGTCCTTGTGTGGTGGGTTGGTTGGGATGGTGTAATATTGCAAATGTTTAACCCTATGTGCCCCAAAGATTAGCCTAAGACTGCTTAAGCCACACTACCTAGAGGGTAAGCAGAGGTTGTCTTGAAGGTAACCCTCAGCCCTGACGAGGAAGAGAGAGTCCCTGCTTGTCGCTAGTGCTACACTGCGCAACTAGAGACTCCCCCTTCCTACATTGGACGCAGCGGTGAGGATTTTCGAATTTACATTTGCAGTGTTTATACCTGAGCTTCTGACCATTGCACAGTGATTACGGTACAGTAACTTGGCCACAGGCTTGTTTTTAATTTTGCCAAGAGAAGATCCCTGGTGTAGAAACCATGCCGGGCACGAAGAGCCTGGATGGAGCGGAGTCCACGACCTCTGAGATGTTGGAGGTGGAATGGGATGCAGCAAAGCTGGATAATTACACCAGAAATGAACTGAAGTTTTTTTGCAAAAAGCTCAAGGTTCCACACGCAGGGTGTAGGAACAAACCAGAACTCTACAAAGCCCTGAAAGCCTGGATAGAGTCCAGAAAGACCCCTGAGGATCCAGATGCACCTGAGGATCAGAATGCAACTGAGGAGCAGGGTGCACCTGTGGATCTGGTGGATCTCGAAAAGCAAGACAGCGTGCACAGCTTTGGTAGAGGCCTGTCGCCAGAGGAGCTGGCAGACAGGAAGGAAACCAGGGATCATGAAAGGAAGTTGGCAGAATTAAAAATCCAACTGGAGCTTGAGACCAAAAGAATGGCTCTGGAAGAGCGAAAGCACCAGATGGATTACGAATTGAAAATGAGGGAGATGAATCTAAAAGAGAGAAGCTTGGATAATCCTCCCTCTGGTGGCAGCACAACGCCGGTGCAAGTAGAGTCAAGAGTGCACATCCCCAAAGATGTAGTTAAAGAGTTCTTTAAGGGGGATGACATAGGACAGTGGTTTAGGGCATATGAGGTAGCCATGTCCTCCCACCGGGTCCCTGACAAGGATTGGGGAGCGGGGTTGTGGGGAAGGTTCCTTAGCGAAGGGCGGGACACCCTGCTAGATTTGTCCATTGAAAACCAGAGATCCTATTCCCACATGAAAGAAGCTTTAATGAACAGGTATGGGCTTACCCCTGAAGTGTATAGACAGAAGTTTAGGGGGTGTACTAAGCGGCCTGGGAATACGTATGTGGAGTACGTGACTTTTTTTTGCAGAGCACTGGATGGTTGGGTGAAGGGTAGCAAAGTGAATGATTTTCAAGGTCTCTTTGATTTAATTGCATGGGAGCACTTGTCTGATCACTGTTTTCCTGAGTTACGCCAACCCCTGATTGATAGCAAGCTGTCCAACCCGAGGAAGCTTGCTGAGGAGGCGGACCGCTGGCTCAGCACCAGGGTCCACAAGGGTCCAGTGGGAGACTCCGCCAAGGGTGGGCAGGGTCCCCAGCAGAAGAGTGGAGGGGACAAGGGAAAACAGAAAGGGTTCCAAAAAGGCCCCCAAAGTAATCCCCAAGGGGACCAGCAGAAAGGTTCTCAGCCTCCCCCACCCCCAAAGCAGAATGGGGCCCCGACAGGTAGACCTGTTCCAAAGGGGCCCTTCAATTGTTTCAAATGTGGTGAACCGGGGCACATATCCAGTGACCCCAAGTGTCGCCTGTTTGGAAAACCTGCACCTACTGGTGCTCCGCCCCGTCAAGTGACTAGTGTTCACTTAGGAGAAGAAGTGATGGTCCCGGGGGGTGGAGATCCCGTTCAGATGACCCTAGTCTCACTAGGAGACAGCAAGATGGTCCCTACAAACTACCTGCCCTCTAACACTAAGAAATATGGGCAGGTGGTGATCATCAATGGTAAGGAAGCTGAAGCTCTTAGAGACACAGGAGCCAGTGTGACTGCAGTGAGGCAGCACCTGGTGTCTCAAGAGCAGGTTGTACCCCATGCCTACTGTAGGGTTATCAATGCTGATAATTCAGAGAGTCATTGTCCGATGGCTCAAGTTCCCTTCGAGTGGGGGGGGTCTCTGGTACTCTGCAGGTCTGTGTGAGGAAAACCATGCCTGTTGACTGTTTGCTAGGGAATGACTTGGAGCACTCCCCTTGGGAAAAGGTGGAGAAGACGACTCACCTGAAGATGGTGGGTCTACCTGACTGGGCGTGCGTGACCACCCGGTCGATGGCAGCCAGTAGGGGTGATCAAGAGGTCCTGGGGCCTGAAGGAGAGGCCCAGGAACCGGCCTTAGGGAGAAGGCGCAGGGGGCGCGGGAAACCGGCCCCTGAAGTTCCCACGGTCCAGGAGGAAGCAGACCTTGAGGGGGATGCCCTGGAGCCTACAGGGGAACAGATTGCCGAGCTGGGGGACCTGCCTGAGCTGACCCATTGGCAGCAAGAAGGAGGACCCTCCAGGGAGGAATTCTGCAAGGAGCAGAAAGAATGCCCTTCTCTCATGGGTATGCGGCAGCAGGCTGCAGACCAGGCCAATGGTGTTCAGGCCAAAACACATTACGTGTACTGGGAGAACGACCTCCTGTATTCAGAGCCTAAGGCTGCTGAACCTGGGTCAGCCCGTGTGCTGGTGGTACCCCAGAAGTTCAGAGCCTTCCTACTGGGGCTGGCTCACGATGTGCCTTTAGCAGGACATTTGGGGATGGACAAGACCTATGACAGGCTTGTCACCCACTTTTACTGGCCCCAAATGCACAAGAGCTCAGACGCTCATTGTAGGACCTGTCCGACTTGCCAGGCAAGTGGGAAGAGCGGAGGGAAGAATAAGGCTCCCCTCCAACCCTTCCCTGTGGTCGGTACGCCATTCCAACGAGTGGGTATTGACATTGTTGGGCCTCTGGACCCCAAGACAGCCATGGGCAACAGGTTCATCCTGGTCTTGGTGGATCATGCCACCCGGTACCCTGAAGCCATCCCTCTGAGGACAGTGACGGCCCCCGTGGTGGGACGTGCACTGATGGGAATTTTCTCACGAGTAGGATTCCCTCTAGAGGTGGTGAGCGACAGGGGGACCAACTTCATATCCAAGTATATGAAGCCCCTTTGGCAAGAGTGTGGTGTAACCTACAAGTTCACCACGCCTTACCATCCCCAAGGAAACGGGGTGGTTGAGAGGTTCAACCGAACCCTGAAAGGCATGATCATGGGCCTGGAAGGTCCAATGAGGCGTAAGTGGGACGTCCTCTTACCATGCCTGCTCTTTGCATATCGCGAGGTACCACAGAAGTCCCTAGGGTTCAGCCCCTTTGAACTGCTGTACGGTCACCCCGTGAGAGGACCACTGAGTTTGGTAAAGGAAGGCTGGGAGCAATCTCCCAGGAAACCTCCCCAGAATGTATATAGCTACATGCTGGCCTTCAGAAACCAAACCAGGCGCTTCAGACAACTTGCCGAGGCAAATCTGGAAGCCAGCCAGGAGGAGATGAAGCGGTGGTATGACCAGAATGCCACTCTGGTCGAGCTTCAGCCTGGACAAGAGGTGTATGTCCTGGCCCCAGTGGAACCCTGTGCCCTTCAGGATAAGTGGACAGGCCCATTTGAGGTTGTGGAGCGCAAGAGCCCTGTGACATACTTGGTGGACATGAAAACGCCCAGGAACCCTTTGAGGGTCCTACATGTCAACCGCCTCAAGCCCCACTTAAGAAGGTCCGAAGTGGGCATGTTGTTGGCAACTGATGATGGAATGGAGGAGGATTCGGAGCCTCTTCCTGACCTCTTAGTGGCCTGTGAGAAAGACGGGTCAGTGGATGGAGTTAACCTCTCACCCACCCTGACCCCCGAACAACAGGAAGACCGCCGCCAGTTGCTGGGGCAGTTTCCAGATCTGTTCTCCCTGGTTCCTAGTGTCACAGATTGGTGCGTCCATGATGTGGACACAGGAGACAGCTTACCTGTGAAGCATAAGGCTGACAGAGTGACTGACAGGGTCAGGGCCTGCATCAAAGAGGAGGTCTCCAAGATGCTTGCCCTTGGGGTGGTTGAGTCTTCCAGCAGTCCTTGGTCCAGCCCCGTGGTCTTGGTCCCGAAGGCTGCTGCGCCGGGAGCCACACCTGAACTCCTGTTCTGTGTGGACTACAGAGGACTCAATTCAGTCACCAAGACTGACGCGCACCCCATCCCCAGAGCTGATGAGCTCATTGATCGGCTAGGGGCTGCCAAGTTCCTCAGCACGTTTGATTTAACGTCTGGGTACTGGCAGATCGCCTTGACCGATGGGGCAAAGGAGAGGTCGGCATTCTCTACACCAGATGGGCATTTCCAGTTCCGGGTTATGCCATTTGGAATGAAGAATGCCCCTGCCACCTTTCAGAGATTGGTCAACCAGGTGCTGGCTGGGCTGGATGAGTTCAGTGCCGCCTACCTGGATGACATCGCGGTGTTCAGTGGCAGCTGGCCCGAACACCTGCGACACCTCTGGGAAGTGTTGATGGCCCTTCGCAGAGCAGGCCTCACAATCAAGGCAAGCAAGTGCCAGATTGGGCAGGGTTCAGTGGTGTACTTGGGACACCAAGTGGGGAGTGGCAAGGTGGCACCCTTGCAACCCAAAATTGAGACCATCCTGGCTTGGGAACCCCCCAAGACCCAGACTGCAGTAAGAGCCTTCCTGGGGCTCACTGGGTATTACAGGAGGTTTGTCAAGGGCTATGGCACGATTGTGACCCTCTTGACAGAGCTGACTTCGAAGAAGCAGCCCAGGAATGTGATTTGGACTGACACCTGTCAGAAGGCTTTTGACACCCTGAAGACTGCCATGTGCACGGCGCCCGTGCTCCTGGCTCCTGATTTCTCCAAGGAATTCATAGTGCAAACAGACGCTTCAGAGCATGGTGTAGGGGCTGTTCTTTCGCAGATGACTGAGGAGGGCTTTGACCAACCAGTAGCCTTCATCAGTAGGAGGTTACTTCCACGGGAAAGTAGGTGGAGTGCAATAGAGCGAGAAGCATTTGCTGTGGTCTGGGCGCTGAAGAAGCTAAGACCCTACTTGTTTGGGTCTCACTTCCGAGTTCAGACGGACCACAGGCCCCTCAGATGGTTGATGCAAATGAGGGGTGAGAACCCGAAACTGTTGAGGTGGTTTATTTCTCTACAGAGTATGGACTTTACGGTGGAACACCGCCCTGGCACAGATCACGCCAACGCTGATGGTCTGTCCAGATTTTTCCGCCTTAGTGATGTGGAACTCCCTGGGGAAGGGTAGTTCCCCCCACATTTCAGCTGGAGGGGACACGTGTTAGACCTGGCACCTTGGCGTGAGTTTCCCTTCCACTTTTTGCTGGTGTGCCTCCGATGTTTTGCTGGTTTTCCGCTACTCAGGGCACTGCGCCACGGCCAACCCGTGCCGCAGTGCAAGTGCTCCCTACTGTAAATTGTACATGTGATTGATGTCCATGATTGGGTCATTGGATTTACTGTTAGTCCCTAGTAAAGTGCACTAGGAGTGCCAGGGCTTGTGAATGCCAATACAGCTAGTGGGCCTGCAGCGCTAGTTGCGCCACCCACAGAAGCAGCCTTAAGATGTGTCTGGGGTCTGCCATCGCAGAACCCGCGTGCAGTCTCGCACTGTCATGCTGGCTGGGCAAGTGCACCCACTTGCCAGCCTCTAAACCTTCCCTTAACTTCATATCAGTCACCCCTATGGTAGGTCTGAGGGCAGGGTGCATTGTGAGTGTAAGGTAGGACAAGCCCTGATGTGTGTGGCATGTCCTAGTAGTGAATTACAACTAAATTCGTATTTCACTATTGTAAGGCTACCTGCTTCCTTTAGGCCAGAACGGGCTGCTGGAATTATTACACTCTATAATCCCAATAGGCTCAGGGAGCATGGTAGAGAGTCATGTTTAGTATGCCTGAACTCAGGATAATAAAATATTTCTTTTAGTAAAGTTTATTTTAATATCCTGTGTTTGCAAATGCTACTTTTAGAAAGTTAGCATTTGCTTGCCTAGCCATTTCAGCCCGCCTCTGCTGGTATGTGTATCTGACTGTCTGGGATGTGTGAGTGACAGGGCTGGGGGATGACAGGTGGTGAATGCGAAGATTACACCTTAGTGGGAGGTAGGAGTGCCCCTTGACTCGAAATCTAGCTGTGCTCTGCCACCACAATGCTGGCTCCACCCTCCTGGGGAGCGACTGATGACTCAGCCGGCACCTGGCCCAGGAAGGGCGAAGCCCCATCAACAAGGTACTTCTGGCTGCCCCTGTCCACACAATGCTGGCTCCACCTCCTGTGGAGCGTCTGATGTGCCTGCCCCTCACACTGAAAGCAGAAGCCGGATTGCACCCAACAAGGTACTCAAGGACTGAAAGTGGCTATGCAAAGGCCCCCCTGGCCTGTAAGAACAAAAGAAATGCAGTATAAAAGAAGGAGCCTTGCTCCTTGTAAATTAGATCCGGTTTGTGCTACAGAAGAAACTCTGCCCGAAGAGAAGGACCTGGAAGGACAAGGAGGAGTGCTGTCTCTTGCCTGTGTCTGGTGCCTTGCTGCAGAAGGAGAGGAAAAGAAAAGACTACAAGAGGACTTTTGCTTTGTAAAACTTTGTGCCAAACTTTGCTGAGAGATCTCCAAGGGCTTGCTTGTGAACTTGCCCCCTGACCAGCGCCCCAGGACCAGTGGGCGCTACCCCCTGACAGAGGAACCACTGCGAGACGCTGTCTCCCCTCTGCAAGTCCCTCCGGGAAAAGCAGAGCGCGCTGTGACCATCGCGCTCCTCAGCAACGCTCTGGGAGCTGCCCTCCCTCAAAACAAAGTGACCGCCGCCTGCTTGGCCCAGAAGCATCGTAAAGATTAGCCCAGCTGATCCGAGCACAGTGACTGACCCCGAGCTGCAGCTCGCAACGTGAAGAGAGGTGGCGCCCGGTGCCTGCTGGTCCCCTTCGTGTCTTGTACTCCTGAACGCGCCGCCGCTGTCCGAGAAACAGCTGTTGCGTGGAGTGCCTGAACGTCACCTGGATTGATAGAGGCCTGCGCCGAGGAGCGCTGTCCCCTACGTGCGCCCTCCTGATCAGGGCACCCGGAGGAGCTGGCCCTGTGCAACCCGGCCCGCACAGCAACGTCAACCCACGAGCCAGAGCCGAGCTGCTGCTCGCTCCAAGCACCGGACGGAAGACAACGCGACGCGGACTGCCGCATTGACCTGCGCCCCACCAACTCTCCCGCAAGGTACTGTTTCCTTCCCGCTGCCTCGCCCAGCCCTCGGAGCTGCGTGCGGAGCGCTCCCAAGGCCCCCGCTCTCTCTCCCTCGTCAAACCGCGCCCCGCCGCGCAGAGAGACCCGCGGACTGCTGGAGGAACCCTGGTAGACCGCCAGGGCCGAGAAAAGTACCGTGAGGAGCCCAGAATCTCCATTCTGGGGAAACCAGCTGAACAAGAACTGTTCTGAATCACTAACTGATTATTGCTAAAGATAAGAACTGTGGCAACCTAATTGAAAGTACACTGGAACCGTTTTCGCATTGAATCAAGACTGTATTTACAAGCCTGCTTGAAATTTATATAAAGATATATATTTTTACAAATACAGTTTGGTGTCCTTGTGTGGTGGGTTGGTTGGGATGGTGTAATATTGCAAATGTTTAACCCTATGTGCCCCAAAGATTAGCCTAAGACTGCTTAAGCCACACTACCTAGAGGGTAAGCAGAGGTTGTCTTGAAGGTAACCCTCAGCCCTGACGAGGAAGAGAGAGTCCCTGCTTGTCGCTAGTGCTACACTGCGCCAACTAGAGACTCCCCCTTTCTACATTCATGAATATCTCTTTAGCGGCAGGTACAGGCGTGTGTGCACAGGCACGAAGTCTGACTAGTTGTGACTTTATATTTCTCCACACCTCAATCTTGCGCAGAAGTGAGAGACAATAGTGTGTTAAATTTGTTACTAAATCTCCAGATTGAAGCCCCTGGCTGATGCATGAACTTTGTCTCTATTACAACAGTAAAAGTGGTAAAATGTTAACTACTGAAGTGCTTGGGGTTGCATAAGCTGTACGTTCACATGTGACTACATCACACCAGAGGCTCGGTTTTATTTTGCTTTCGAAGAACAAAACACGACTATCAAAACGTAGAATTAGTATTCCACAGCCATGTTTATTCATTTGATCCTAATGGTGTTGTACATTACTCGTCGCAAAGCAGGATGGGAAAAATACCAGTGCATAATGATGCACGGCCTGCAGCCGTACCCATGCGTGGCATGAACTGCACACACTATGTGTGCTTTCAAATAAAGTACAATCTGGTCTTAACTCCATTTCACAAGGTCATCCCATTTGTTAGAGGTGTCTAGGAGAAGTAGTCTTGGGCAGCAGGGGGCATTTGTTGCCCGAGTGACAGCAATGAACACGAGCTGCACACATCAGGTGGGTAGAAATGGTGTGGATCTGTGTATAGGGATTACGTGGCTGTTGTTGCCATTTTTATGTCTCGCCTAGACAGCGCATGCGCTGTCGCAAGACCTATAGTAAACACAAATATAGAGAGTAATTTATCCTGTTGCTTGCCATTGGTTGATTCTGGCATAGGTCTTCTTATCTGGCTTATGGTTGGCTTTTGATCCTCTATGTCAGTTCCATTTTGCTTCCGTTTTGCGGGACGCAGCACCAACCAACTACAGTTTAGTTCCGCTGCTGGCTGTTATCTATTCATTTAGGGACTACTTGTTTAACCTCTGGTCACTGCTTGTTCTAAACAGCTGCTCTTCGCTCCCTCTCGGGCGGCAGATGCCCCCACCTCCCTTCTGCTTGATGGGCTCTTTTCTTCGTGGAACCTGGGCACTAATAATTCCCCTGTCCTTCTTTAGAAGGGACTTCTGGAGCGTGAATTTTTTTTTGCAAGCGTTTTTTTTTTGTTTTCAGTTATTCTATAGCGCAAACTCAACCACAAGGTTTTGGAGTTCTTTGCATGAGCACAATGTTGAGCCCAAACCCATGCTGAGACTAAAATCAAGTTCCCCAGCTCCAAAGTCGGCAGCTCTGGACGTTGCGCCACATCCTCTGCTGCCAGTTACTCATTTACTTGTTTCAGGGTTTGTTATGGGTGGTTGTCCTTGGGCTTCTGGTGTTGTGCGGTAAATGGCGGTCTCCTTTCATGTGACTTACAGCCTGTAAGTGCCCTCTTTGTCCGAATATACCGGCACTTAACCTCAGTTACGACGAGGGCAATCTGTTTACAAGAATGATAGGCACTTCTGTTTCTAGGGAGAGAAAGAGCTCCCTGTCACGTCGCAGGAAGCTGTACATGATCTGTCCCAGTTGCCCGTAGAAGACGTTGTTTGTTGAGAAGATCTCACATATGTTTTGCAGAGAGCAGACCTTGAGTACATTTATTTCTCACTATTTTAGCTCTTTGAGTAATATTGAAGGAGGGTAAATAGCATTTTTTATTAAATAATTTTTGATTCTCGTAACTCACCGTTGATCGGTTGATGCAAATCTCTGTTGACTTATTTATTGCGGTACGCAGTTCTAATTTTTGCTGTGATGAATTGCTAGCTATGATTCTCGCTGTTATTATCTGTTGTGATATATTATTCTTAGCTGCCTCTTTCCCATTGTCACTGCCCAACTGCAACTGCCTGAGACCCACAAGAAGCAAACTGGTGTGGCGCTCTCATGCTCAAACTGAAATGGAGGCATACCTTTGTACGATTAGGGTTGGGCGGAATTTGCGTAATTGATTTACGCAAATCTCTGCTAAACAGTAAAAATCTATGCGAACACACGGAAATTCCATGAACACACAGAATTGCTTGTTCGCAATGCTTTTTTCCTGTTCGTGATTGCTGTTTGCATGCTAGGGGGGAAATATCTCATGAACACGCATTCGAGAACGCGAACAAGCAAAACATTTAGCGAAGTTGCGGGACACAGCATTTTGGACAATTTCGCGTTCTCCACGGAACGCAAAATTACCCAAATTCCGCCAGCGGAACGGAATTTACCGCCCAGGCCTACGTACGATACGTGTTACAGGGCATCAAAAGGTTTGTTTTAACTGCCTGGAAGCCGTTTCTCAACTACCAGTTACCTGCTCCCAAATAAAGTTGATGAGAAATGCACTTGAAGGAAATAAGCGGCCATAAGAGCAACTCCATCCTTTCCTAGAGCTGAATCCCCCAATTCTCAAGAAAATGAGTTCATCAATTGTATGTTAAATTGCTTTGCTAGAGCTAAGAGCGTATAGAATCCACATTAAACACTCAAATAATGCCACACTGACGGGATTTTAGAGGTGCCTGTTTTGTTGCACTGTCTTTGTCAGGGTGAATAGCGCAGCAACACATGGTCTCTTGTCAGTGGTGGCCATAGCGATTATTGTTTGGTTCTTCGTTTGATGAACGATTAGAAAGTGTAGTTCTGTCTAGATGCTTTAGTGAAAGGGGTCATTTGTAGTTGCATGTGGCAGGCTTGACACGTAAAGGATTATCCATGTTGTAAAGTGTGTGTGTGTGTGTGTGTGTGTGTATGTCTGTCTGTGTTAGATAGTGGTCATCTGAACAGAGCTATGTTACTCGTTATGTTTTGAGAACCTGTGTCTGCTGTCTGCCCAGACTGAGGCATGGTGAGCATTCTCCAGAGTTGTGAACTCCTGTTGCCTGTCCCTTGGTATCTTCAGAGTACAACAGTAGCCTTGTCGCATTCAGAGGAACAGAGCACGGGGTGATTCTTCTTTGTCCTCTAGCTCCATTTATTCTTTGTTTTAGTGTCACAGAAGTGGTATCGTTTGTAGGTTCTCGTTTCTATTGTTCGCCAGTGAGTGGCAGTGTAGCGCTTCTGGTTGTGCTCAAGCACCTCTTAGTGCATGTTCAAAACAAGTGACCCAGTTCAGACTTATATCTCTTGGTTGTTTGCTGAGGCCCTTGCAGCACAAATGGTCTTTGGGTTCTAGGTCAGCACCGATATGCGAGACCCGACTGGGACAATAAATAAATAGGCCAGGCATCTCAATGAACTTGTTGTGTTTGTTTCAATGGCAACATAGACAGTTAAAGGTGAGGCGGAGCACATACTTTTTACACCCTTAAATCAAGGAACAGACGAAGTTAAAGTCGAGGGGCCACCTGTCTCGATAGATCCAAAAATATAATTGCTTCCAGGTTGACAAGCAAAGTACAGATATCGTTCCTTACACCGTGTCTGAGCAGTAGTAAGGATTTTGAGCAGCCATAGAATGCCGCTGTGAAATGGTATAAAATGCAATCGGTCTCGTATTACTGAAAGTTTGAGCTAGTGGCATTGCACTTACTCATGCTACTGCTGAGATACTTTTTGGAGAAAAAAAATATCATTTGCCACGCCAATAACTCTAACTTTCTCAAATGCAAGACCTATTGCATTGCAAATGCTTGTTATATTTGGACGCAGGGCAAGGCGCTGTTTTTACTGCACTGATGGGCAACGCATAGCTGCTGCTGCTGCTGCTGTCTCTCGTTCATTAGGTCTACGCTACAGAGCGCATGCGCTGTCTCAAAGAGACTGTTGTATATATTTCCGTGGGCCTCTGCCCGCCCATAGGTCCACCATTTGTTTGTTCCTTGTCGCTCTCTGATCCTTCATTTCCATTGGTCCTTGGCATGCACTCGTCAAGCCTCTTCTTGTCGCCTGGAGGTTTAAGGGACATCTTTGCAGTACTGCATCGCCCACTGAGCTACCTTTCTGGCTTAAGGAAACAGAGTAAGTGAAATAAAATAAATAGAATAGATTGGACTGATTTTGTCAGACTGTCTGTCCCTTGATGCTGGGCATGGAATTCGCCGTTTAGCCTGTGTGGGGATAGGGTTTGCCATCATAAGGAGCGCGGACCATGTACTGTCATCCCGAGAATCCATATTTCTTCAGCGGGCTCGGCTAACCCGTGAAGAGTTTGAGATGATGAAACCCTCGGTGGGAGAGCACGTGCTTTAAACATCTGCCCAGGGTACAGGCATTATTTAGTGCAGGCCACTAATAGGCAAGATAGATTGTTACTGTCAAGGTTTCGATTTGGCAATGATCCTATCTTCTGGCCTCCCCTGGCGGCTCGGCTCAATCAGGATGCAAGTTGCCCTGTGGCTGCGACAATAGGCCTCCGCACGACACCCTGTCTTTTGATATGTTCTGCGAATATTATTGTATGGCCAGGAAGCAGTTGTTAGTTCCTGTGTTTAAACCTTCAACTTCACCTAGGTATGCCCTCATGCCCGGCCCTTGTGTACTTGCAGATGCGCCCTAGTGGCCATGGTTTATTTCCGTTTCTTGTGGGCTGCCTGGATGTCCGGCGCCTGTCAAATGAGACAAGAGCACCACCAAAATAGAATTGGACAATCTGACCACCAGAAGCCATTCCAGCGCTCCTCAACCTACAAGCCTATGAAAGGGCGGCCCAGTTACAGGGGGCACATGAGTGGGCGCTCACCTCTCAGCGTGAACCGTCGGATGGGAGGGCGGTGGACCCAGATGGCACATGGGTTGATTGTAGGGCAAGACCCCAGGGACCCTTCTCCCCAACAGATCTAGTGATGGAACTCTGAAAGAAAGGGACATAAGGTCTGGGTTGGGCAGGGAAGGTCCCATGTGGGAGCCAGATGTCCTGGGTGGACTCATGCGCCCGGAGGGAGGAAGGCAGCGGGATAGACTGCGAACTTCCAAACTGGGAGATATTTGGGATGGAGACAGAATCCTCCCATTTGAGGAACGTCAGCGCCAGTCTGAATTCCCAGAGGGCCAGCGTCTTCAATGTATGCAACTGCGACAACCTCTCCTAAGAGGCAGTGGGTGGCAGAGGGAACCCCTCTGGGGTAGTGGCTGTTGGCAGCTCCCTTACCCAAGTATGAAGCATCCCAGGGGTGCAGGGCACTCATAGTGATCAGCCAAACCCCCCCTCCCAGGCAGTGAAAGGCAGGTGGGATAAGGACCAGGGTATGTTGAAAGGAGGAGCACTGTACTTCTGATTGGCAGGGGAAAAGTACACAGGGGCATATTAGCAAGAAATTGCGTTATTTATCGCAAAACGGGCCTAGCATTGTTTTTTCTATCGCTGGATATGTTAGCGGAGAAAACATGCTATTAGCAACGTTTTTCTCCATTGTGCTAAAATATCTAGTGATAGCGGCGAAATGCGTGAATATCGCTGGAAATCCAGCGATATTCATGCATTAACGCCAATGGGAGCTTAACCTGACAATCCACCCACCATTGAATACACAGGTAAATCATCCTATTAGCAGGCGTTAGACTCAAGCGATAAACTTTTTTTAACGCTAAGCCTGCGTTGCTAATATGCGATAGCTGTGTTAGGGACAGCTTGCTAATAGGACGATAAAAATATTGCTGCTTCAGTGGGAAAAAGTCCAGCTAAAGCGGCAATATTGCCCTTGCTAATATGACCCACCGAGTTCTATTGCAAGCAAAAATAGGGTTCAGTAAAAAGGCAAACACATTCAGGTTGACCCTGCAGTGAGGGCAAATTTCCAACATTTGGGAACATATAAATGGAAGAATCCATGGCACTGTATGCTGCCAGCCCCTGACAACAAGCTAGGAAACAAGTAGGCTCTGGTGGATGAGTGGACCAATGAGTCCACTGCAAGGGCCTATGTTCTGACCTCAGGGTCACAGGTTCAAATCCCGGCGGGTCCACTCTTTCATTCTTCTGAGGTCGATAAAATGCGTACCATTGAGTTGGTTAACATCTGTTATTCAGCGCTGAGATTCCGTTCGGGGTGAACTTACGCTTTACAAATACACTTTATGTTATGTTATGTCACACTGTCAGTTGCCCTCAAGCGGTGTTGCGTTTCTCACTGTTCACAGGTGGAGAGTGTAATATGCGGTGAATGTATATATTTTTTGACCGGTGAACATGTTTAGACTAGCTAGTAATAAACTTTCACAAAAGACTATGAAACACTGGTGCACATTGACCTGCCTTTGAAATTGTTCAACCCTGCAGTTTGCACTCACGTTGCCGGGTGAATGTCCCTCGACTGAGGGCTGCAGACCCACCTGTGAGCTGCCTGTGGAGGGAGGGCTGCCCCCTTCATGGTGAATGGGCTAGCACCCCTGCTGCAGGTGGCATGTGGAAGTGGCCCAGCTCACATGCTAATGAGGCCTAATCCTGTCCATGACAGCGCAGAGACGCAGGGCTCGGCCTGTGACCGGGAGGGGCCCTCCAAGCCCGCCCTTTATCTTGACATGGAACTATTTTTTATTTTTATGGAGTTTTATATAGCGCAAACTTGACACGAAGGTTTATGGTATCAAAGCGCTTTACACGAGCACCAGTTGCGTTACATGAGGACGCATTCAGTTTTGTTGGGCACAACTAATGTTCATGCCCTGGGTTATTTACATGAAGCCCTGGGCACAGATCCCTTTTTTGTGAATTATATCACTCAACAGATCGTTTTTTCCTGTTTTAGGTAGAGTTCCGTGCCTACCGTAATGTAAAACTCTGCTCACATGCAACAACCAGACCCATGTGCTGATTTCCTGTGTGCAGACTGCGCACACATGACAACATTTTAGATCAGACAAATGGGAGATTTAGAAAAATAGTCAGAGTGTGTTTTCCTTCCATTGGACTGCAGACACTGCCTGAATCGGATCTATTGGTACCTGTGGCGACAGACCTTCAGCATTTCATTTTTGGCGGTTTAATACCAAAGCACAAACAAAAGCAGAGCTCTGAACTCTGGCAAACAAAAACAGAGTTCCTTAAAACTGCCAAAAATAAAATGTTGAGGCCTGTCACATGCTCTAATCTCCCCTCAGAGAATTAAGGAACAAAGCCTCATCCTTTTCATGCCAGAAGTGGAGATTGCAGTGTGCGTGACAGGCATCAACATTTTTTTTTTGGCAGTTCTACAAAACTCAGAATCAGGTTTCTGCGTGTATGAATGGGAGGCGGGAACCGGAGGCGGGAAGCGGTTCTATAGTCAATACCCACCGGAGCACCGGAGTACTCGTGTTACCTCACCCAGGGAAGCCGGGTGCATAGGTGTCGGGTTTCGTCATTGTTTTCAATGGCGTTCTGCTGCAAAGTGCTACTGGCGACCAAGTCGAAAGTGTCCGGGTGGATCCAAGGTTGATTCAAAGATATGCAGAACCTGAAAGCAGAGGGGACAGAGTCTGGGTCACTAGCCAGTGACCAGGAAGGCGATGAGAAGATGCCAACCAATGTTAGGTGATTTCAGGTGAAGAAGGTGAAGCTTGACTCTTCAGCCACGAGGGTCATGAGGTGTTGGTGGCAACCAGGAGCTGGATTTGAGCTGTCCCACGAAGGATGTCAAGTGCTGCAGGGTCGGTTTAAGGATTGGACCCAACAAGCCTTGGCAACAGCATCCCACGCAGGAAAGCAAAGTTTGTCTTCGGAGCAGACCAGCATGGTCTGAGGGACTCACCCTTTGGAGGGGAGGCAGGGCACATCAGTGGCAACCAGGAAAGCCCAAGAAACAGAAGAGTTACCTTCGTAGGGACCCACCAGTCGACGGACCAGGGATTGCAAAGGAGTCTCAAGCGGAAATGTTAGAAGCGGGCCCACGGAACACTCGTGGAGTGTAGGCCCACAATCTTTGCAGCACATGGTTCTCTGGAATTGGACTACAAGTAGCTCAATGCACAACTTCGGAAAAGCTCAGGAAGTTGATGCACTTGCAAATGTGCACGGTGTCCAGGAGTTCCGGTCCCACATCACTCGGAGGGCTGCGGGTCTCAGCTTTTCTGAGATCTCGTGTTCACCTCTGAGAAGTCTGGAAGTCTGTGTCCTGTGTCGCAAATCCGTCGGGATCCGACGGGAGCCTTGGAAATGCAGACCAGCAACATGCTTCTTTGGAGCCTGTTTGAACAGGGGAGTCACTCCTTGACCCCAAGGGAGATTCTTCTGTCTTCTAGTCGAAATAGAATGTCAAAGTTCCAGGATATATGTTGCAGAGTTTCGTCCAGGGTAACCTAAAGGCCTAAGGACTGGGTTCCTAAACTTATACTAAGTTTAGAGGTTGGACTTACTCTAGGGTCCCCCCTATGGGAGGACCCAGGGAGGGGGTGGTTACACCCCTTTCCCTTTGTCCGGTTTCACGCCAGAGCAGGGGCTGAGTGCCCCTGCAACCGGTTTGAACTGGGGTATGCAAAGGGACACCAAGTGTGCCCCCAGCACTGTCTGAAAAGCATTCTCTGAATGCACCCACCCAGCCACAATACACTAAAGCCTGTCTGGGAGGTGGTTAGTCCCCCTGTGACAGGAAACCTCTTGTCATGGCCTCCCCTGTCGGAGTTTCGTCCAGCAGCAGGAGGTCAAACTTGTGTCTGTGGCTGCAGCATCCATTTTGTGATGCTGGGGCTCTTTTAAACTATTACCGGTTAGATAAGTGTGTACAGGTCTTCTCCCTCTGGAAGGGTGGAATTCTACCCCCACTGCCAGGACTGGCGGGGGGTGGGGTAGGATTCCAAAGTGTTTGACACCAAACACGACATGTTTCCATGCAGCCATTCCAAAGTTAGTATTAACCGCGAGGTTATAATGCACTTAAGAGTATATGGTCTGGCTGCATCACAGAACAGCAGAGAAAAGGCAGAATCCTTAGGACTTGGTGCAACAAAGTTATGATATTCAATCAATCAGCATTTTCCATACCACCTAGTATCTATTCACTCATCCATCATATACACATTCAACAGTTCAACAGGATTGTACCATATAAATCGATGTATTGAGGAAAGTTTTTCCTTTTTAGATAAAAATAATGTTTAAAAGAGAGGGGTAACATAGACCCTATATTTTATAAGCACAATACAGAATACATAATGCTATAAAATTAACAATAATAAAAAAAATCAATAAACACTCACATATTAGAATACAATTCATTAAAAAACACAATAAAACAAACTTAAAGAGAGTACATAGCATAGACAGATTCAATTTTTCATTAGTTTGCTACACATCTGTTTTTCACCAATTATTTAGGCATGGATCCTACTATCAGCTACCTAATGGCCCTCGCCTTTTTACAGATTGTGTATTGCGATGAGCATCGACGCGTTTCGATGGTGGTTATTGTTAGACCATCCTTCTCTAGACCAAGCAGTATTTACTCTCTTTGTTCTAGGATATGTTTATCCTTATTTGAATAAAATCACTTTTACCACCTCCTCCAGTGGACCGTAGTAGCCGGCTCAGTACTAGTAAGAAGGTATAAAGTACTCTGGTATCTTTACTATATGGTGTATTATAAGATACTACAAATAAATGTGAATAAAAACTGTTTTTTTTAAATGGACTATATTCATACCTTGTACTGGTTGACAAATAATTCTAAAAACTTCTCAAGGAGTCTTGGATACACCTTGTCTGTGATCTCTGCCTCAAATTGCTTTATTTATCTATAGATAAGGCAGGGGAACAGACTTCCTTCCTGCGGGTGAGTTGCTGATATTAATGGGCGACTTGTTCCAATTTGGTCGTCCTCAATGGGTCCCTTTTAAACATTAGGATCGGGGGAAGAGCGTCCAGTGTTCCGTGCACTCTACGTCCTCGAGCAGAACAGCTACAGAGAAGTGATTCCGAAAGCTGCAGAGGGGGCCGGCTCATACATGGGCACCCTCTCACAAGAAACCAAGCACTCTGCTTCCAGGATTGATAAGGCCTGCTATAGGAGTGAATTAGAGGTTTATATGTGTCAGTGATATAATGTAGATATAGGTAACCTATATCTTAATAAGGGGTGCATGCACCACCTTACCCAGGCTGCAGTAGCAGTCCTGTGGTTCCATTTGGGAAGACTTCCCAGGGGTGGCATAATATATGCTTCAGCCCCTGGTAGGCCTCTGGGGTACCTATGCCCTGGGTACCTAAGGTACCATATACTAGGGACTCACAAGGGTAACCCATTAACGAATCTGGAGTGTACCTAATGCAATCAATTTAGAGAGGAAGCAAAAAGTGGGGGTAACCTTAGTATGCAGATCCTACTCTCCTATAACCTCAACCTACAACCCTAGGAAAGGGCGGTCCAGTTACAGGTGGCAAATGAGTGGGCGCTCACCTCTCAGCGGGTACCGTCGGATGGGAGGGCTATGGACCCAGATGGCGACATGTCTTGTTTGTAGGGCAAGACCCCCGGGATCAGACCCTTCACCCCCTCCCAGGCAGTGAAATGCAGGTGGGATAAGGACCTGGGTATGTTGAAAGGAGGAGCACGGTACTGATGATCAACAGAGGTAAAGTACACAGAGTTCTATTGCAAGCAAAAATAGGGTTCAGTAAAAAGGCAAACAAATTCATGTTGACCCTGCAGAGAGGGCACATTTCCAACATTTGGGAACATATAAATGGAAGAAACCATGGCACTGTATGCTGCCAGCCCCTGACAACAAGCTAGGAAACAAGTAGGCTCTGGTGGATGAGTGGACCAATGAGTCCACTGCAAGGGCCTTTGTTCTGACTTCAGGGTCACAGGTTCAAATCCTGGCGGGTCCTCTCAGCCTTTCATTCTTCTGAGGTCGATAAAATGCGTACCATTGAGTTCGGTGACAATAAACATCTGTAATTCAGCGCTGAGATGCTCTTCTGGGTGAACTCACGCTTTACAAACACACCTTATGTTATGTCACACTGTCAGCTGCTGCCACCGAAGGCGGTGTTGCGTTTCTCACTGTCCACAGCTCTAGGGTGTGATATGCGGTGAATGTATATTTAGTTTGGCCCATGAACATGTTTAGACTAGCTAGAAATAAACTTTCACAAAAGACTATGAAACACTGGTGCACATTGACCTACCTTTGAAATCGTTCAACTCTGCGGTTTGCACTCACTTTGCAGGGTGAATGTCCCTCGACTGAGGGCTGCAGACCCACCTGTGAGCAGCCTGTGGAGAGAGGGCTGCTTAGCTCCACTGAAAAAACGTCAAAGTAAACCTGGCAGCAAGAAGGCCTCATGGTTCAACGATGATCTCAAGAAGTCCAAGAAACTCTGCCGTTCCCTTGAAAAGGCCTGGAAAAAAGACCCAACCACCAGCACCAAGGACGCCTTCAAAACCGCCACCCGCACTCACCACCAACTGATCCGAAAAGCCAAGAAAACAGCATTCAAGGATCGACTTGACAACAACGCCCACAACAGCAAGGAACTTTTCAACATCGTCAAGGAATTTTCCAATCCCTCTGCCAACTCCAACGACATCACCCCCTCTCAAACCCTCTGCGACTCCCTAGCCTCTTTTTTCCACAACAAGATTGCAGACATCCACAACAGCTTTGACAACCAATCCGGAAACCAACCCACCCTACCATCTGCTATCCATCTTCCCCCCGTGAACACCCTTAACGCCTGGAACCCTATCTCCACTGAGGACACCATCCGCCTGATGAATTCCATCCACTCAGGATCCCCCACAGACCCATGCCCTCACCACATCTTCAACAAAGCAGACTCCGTCATAGCACCGCACCTCCGAGACGTCATCAACTGCTCCTTTAACTCCGCTACCTTCCCAGAAGACTGGAAACACGCTGAACTCACCGCCCTTCTGAAAAAACCAACAGCGGACCCCACCGAACTCAAAAATGACCGCCCCATCTCGCTTCTCCCATTCCCGGCCAAAGTCATCGAGAAAGCCGTCAACAACCAGCTCGCCGCCTTCCTCGAAGCCAACAAATCCCTCGACCCCTCACAATCTGGCTTCCGAGCAAAACACAGCACTGAGACCGCCCTCATCGCAGCAACAGACGACATTCGAACTTTACTGGACAATGGAGACACAGTCGCCCTCATCCTCCTCGACCTCTCTGCAGCATTCGATACAGTCTGCCACAGCACCCTTCTACAACGCCTCAATAACATCGGAATTCAAGGAAAAGCACTTGAATGGATCACCTCGTTCCTCACCGGAAGAACCCAGAGAGTCCGCCTTCCTCCATTCAAGTCCGAGGCCTCTGAAGTCATCTGCGGCGTACCTCAAGGATCCTCACTCAGTCCCACCCTATTCAACGTATACATGAGCCCCCTCGCGGCCATCGCACGCCAACACAACCTCAACATCATCTCTTACGCGGACGACACTCAACTGATCCTTTCTCTCACCAATGACCCCAGCACCGCCAAAACTAACCTACACGAAGGAATGAAAGAAGTTGCCGAATGGATGAAACAAAGCCGTCTGAAACTGAACTCAGACAAAACAGAAGTCCTCATCTTAGGTACATCCCCCTCTGCTTGGGACGACTCCTGGTGGCCGGAAGCCCTCGGAAAAGCACCCATCCCGACAGACCACGCACGGAACCTTGGCGTCATCCTGGATTCCTCACTCTCAATGAACAGACAAGTCAGCGCCGTATCCTCTTCCTGCTTCAACATTCTTCGCATGCTCAGAAAAACTTTTCGCTGGATCCCCACCGAAACAAGGAAAACAGTCACCCACGCTCTGGTCACGAGCCGACTGGACTACGGAAACACCCTCTATGCAGGCACCACCGCTAAACTCCAAAAGAAACTCCAACGAATCCAAAACGCCTCAGCCAGGCTCATATTAGACATCCCACGCAACGAACACATCTCTGGTCACCTTAAAGACCTCCACTGGCTACCCGTCAATAAGAGAATCACTTTCCGACTGCTTACCCACGCACACAAATCACTCTACGACATCGGACCAGATTGCCTCAACTCTCGACTGTCCTTCTACACCCCCTCCCGCCAACTACGCTCTTCCAGCCAAGCCCTCGCCACTGTACCTCGCATCCACAAGACCACCATGGGAGGCAGATCCTTCTCATACCTGGCTGCTAAAACATGGAACTCACTCCCCGCTTACCTTCGCCTCACCCAGAACCACCTAGCGTTCAGAAAGCAGCTTAAAACGTGGATATTTGACAAATAATCCCCCTCCCCTTCCTTAGCGCCTTGAAACCCTCTGGGTATGTAGTGCGCTATACAAATTTTTTTGACTTGACTTGACTTGACTTGACTTGACTTGACTTGACCCCTGCTGCGGGTGGCATGCGGAAGTGGCCCAGCTCACATGCAGATGAGGCCTAGTCCTGTCCATGACCCTCCAAGCCTGCCCTTTGTCTTGACATGGGACTGATGTTCATGCCCTGGGTTATTTACATGAATCCCTGGGGCAGCTCCCTGTTTGTGAATTATATCCCTCAACAGACCTTTGTTTCCTGTTTTAGGTGGAGTTCCGTGCCTACTGTAATTTAAAGTTCTGCTCACATGTGACAACCAGACGCATGTGCTGATATCCTGTGTGCAGACTGCGCACACATGACAACATGTAAGAGCAGACAAGTGGGAGATTTTAAAAAATAGTCAGAGACTGTGTTTTCCTTCCATTGGACTGCAGACACTGCCTGAATCGGATCTATTGGTACCTGTGGCGACAGACCTTCAGCATTTCATTGTTGACAGTTTAATAACAAAACACAAACAAAAGCAGATTACTGAACTCGGGCCACCAGTCTTCTGTTTAAATCTGCCAAAAATCAAACGTCGAGGCCTGTCGCGTGCTCTCACCTCCCTTCGTTGAATTAAGGAACAGTCCTCCCTTCCTGCCAGGAGTCATCCTTGGAGCCGGAGACTGCCGCGTGCAGTGACAGGGATCAACATTTTACTTTTGGCAGTTCTACAAAACTCTGAATCATGTTTCTGCGTGTATGAGTGGGAGGCGGGAATCGGAGGCGGGACACTCGCCCTGAGAGCGGGAGCCTCCTGCCTGAAGCGGGAGTGTTGGCTTGTACGTGAGTGCAAGGTATGGAGGTGATACACTTCCGTCTTGTGGTGTAAGGAAGGTTGCTGGGACCACTGGTATCCAATTTTGATTGCCCCTGGTATATATTTCGCAGACAGTGGAAATCTACTGTCTGCATTCCTGGTGCTGAAACTGCAGAAGACGCAAATTACCTGCTGCTTCAGCGCCGGGACACCCCTGCCTGGGGTAGCTGTCGCGCTTTATAAGCTTCAGTATTATTATTATTTTGAGCGACCGCGGCCAAGACCATTGTTGCTGTTCAGCGAGATCTGAGTGGTGAGGCCACTGTCCACCATCCCACACCCACTGACGGAGGCGCTGAAAGTGCGACAGCGAAGGGCACGCCACCAACCTCAGAGCTGTGCCCAGAGAACAGTAAACACGCAGTCTGGAAAGGAAGACAGAAAGAGGGTGTCTTGAACTCACTAACGATAAACCTCTATGTTAAGGAGAGAAACCATTGCCCATGTGAACTTTTCTTAAAAGACACAGGGCCTCATTTACAAGGAATCGGCATAGAGCATCACGGGAAGTCATTTTGCTGCACTGCCCTACGCCAATTAGAAATGGCTGGAATTAACCTTATTTACAAGATACGGTGCATTTCTGCCCTCTCGGTCCATGCGAGTGCACAATTTGCAGCCGAGCGCCAACTTAGGACCCTTGCACTGTGATGCAAGCGAGCGTGTGTTGTTGGCAGGATTGTTTTTGTGCACGAAGGGGCACCTTCCGCCACAAAACAGTCATGAGAGGCCTTTTCCTCGTTCTATAGGTGCTGCAGAATGAGGAAAAAAAGAGGAGAAATGTGAACATTTCTCCACGTTACGCCTGCTCTTGGGAGGCGCACGTTTCTGGCGCTGCCCCAGCGCGGGCAGTGTGCAAATCCATGGGTTTTGACTGGGAACACCCATGGGACGCCCCCCAGAGGCAGAGTGAGGCAGTGCAGGCCTTGGCGCTGCCTTGCGTCACTCCATATCTTTGAGGCCATTCACAGCCGCGCAGCGTGCCTTGGCGTGACATCATAGCTATGATCGAGAGGCCGGCCCCGCCGAAGCCTCATAAAAAGGGGGTGTTCTGGCGGCGCAGGCCTCTTGTAAATGAGGGGCACCGTGAGCCGTTCGGCACGCCACCAATCCTGATAGCTGCTCGCAGCTCCCAGGTGTGACCTCACACCTGTGCCTCACTCCTACCCTTGATCTCCCTTAGTTGAGGTGGACGCTGGAGAAACTGAGGGGCCGATTCACAAAGGGGCTCCCTCAAGGGGGGACTCCCTCTCCTGCTGAGTTTCTTCTGAACCTTCCTTCCTTGAAAAGTCACATTTCGTGGTTGATGACGTGTCATTCACAGTGACATCTTTATTTGACGGCTGCAGCCCCTGGAGGGAAGCTGGTTCCCTGCTCGCTGCCCTGCACTGTGGAGTGTAAAGCCAGCAGCCACAGGGAGTGACATTAACAGGGCCTCAATCAGAAGCCATTTATAAACGACAAATGGGCTTATTTTTTGCTGTAGAGGTTCCAGTGTTTACACCTGCTTTTCGTTGTTAATCTCATCAGAAGGAGCAAGAGACCACGGTTTAAAAGTAGAGACACCACATATTATAAGAGATAAAGTACCCCTGGTGTGAAGAATGAGTATTTCAAGTCAAGCAGATTTGTTGTGGGTTAAGAACAATTTCATCAGATTACGTATGGCCGAGCGTGAAGCGGATAAATTATGTAAACCCTCTGTGAGGGCTCATGTATTGATAACCCCATCTTTTGAGTTGGCTCCTTATTTGGCAGTGGTCACTAATTCTTTTCATAGGTGGCTACTGTCCAAATTTCGTTTTAACCAAATTTATATGGTTCTGCGGGACGAGAAAGACTGGTGTAAGCTCGAGGACTCGTCCCCATGCAAATGTGATGGTTTTTCCCCTCAGGATAATGCGCATTTTTTGTTCTTCTGTTCCTTTTATCACGAACCCCGTACTCGATATTTAAAATCAATTCTGAGGGAGTTGGGCTTCACGCAGTACTAGCCTGCGCTGTTATATTTACAGATGTTGCATTCCCCTTTGATTATGTATTGCACCGCTAGTTTTTTGGCTGCATCTGTTAGATGTAAGAGATCAAGGTTAAGATTGGATTCACAACTGAGGATAGATACTTGAATTCATGTTTACTGTAATGTTGAGTGCAAACTGCAAAGAATTCTGTGTAAATAATGCCTTTGTAACTTGTTTTTTAAATTCTATCTGCTGTTTAATACTGTATTAACTGTTTTTAAGATATATGAACGTATGATATTTGTTGTAGAATACTTTTATGATTTTAATTAATCGAATAAAGTGGACTTTGACTTGACTTGACTTGAGTATTTCAAGTCGCCTTTAGACTTGCTGATCGTATAAAGTTATAGCGCCTCGTAGCTTCATTTGTCCACAGAGCTCCTGAGTGACGTGTCCTGACCTTCTTATGCCAGGTGCTCTTTAAAAGATGTCTGCTGGTCCTGCTGATCCGGTTCCTTCCGGTGGCGGTTTGTGGCCAGTCACTCTGACTAGGAAGGAGGCCGCGGATCCTGACAGGGCATGTCGAGGCGAGTGTACCGGCCCCGCCCCTCCCCCGAGGGCCTTTCATTCCTTCCCTTTCACCCCGTTCAGCTCCACACAAAAGCAGCAGCAGCCTCGCCCAGCGCCTAGCGCCAGGGAGGCGGGAGGAGGCGCTTGAAAGGCTTCACTGAAGAAAGAACAGAAGAACAGGAATCAACAGCAGCCGATAGGACCATGCAAGAGCAGCGATGGAGTACAGAGAAGCAGTCAAAACATGCTGCATTCTTCAAAAATGTCTCCAAGCAATATAGCATTGTATGTAAAAACATGTTTTTAAGAGAAAGGAGAAAAACATGATGCGGAAGAGAAGGAAAGAAGAGGAAGTGAGAGGTGAAAGGGCGCACATTAAGGCGCATACAAGCAAAGATTAATGATAAATTCATACTTCCTAATGCACAACATCAAAGGGTATTTATTAATGCTATCCGCGAGTCACGCGGTTCTAAATGAGCACTTGTGGCTGCAGGGCTGAGAGATGGTCTGGATAAGGGAGATGTCATCGCTGCTATCTCATGTCTCGCGCCATCACGAGGTGCGTGGACGTGGCACGTGCGCTCTACAGCCTGTGATTGGACACCTGCAAACCAGACTCCGGCGGCCTCCAATCAGATCCTCTGTAAGGGATGGCCACGCGCAGGACCACCAGTTTCCCATCATTGACCTGTCCTTGGGTGTGTTTATAGAAGAAACATCAGATATCTCGCCCCAAACCTTAACCTAAAGCGCGCGCACATGGAACATGCACAGAACATCTGAAACATGTCGCTCTCCTCCTGCAGACAAGATGCAGTTGTTACCAGTGGAGAGTTTATACCTGTGAAGAGATGCAGGGGTTACAAATAAACTGTTGTAGGAAAAGAATAATAGGGCATGTTTACATTTTTTTCGACGTTCCATTATTTACAAGGCAGCATTAACCCCTTAACGACACCTTGTAAGGAGGCATTTATCAAGGAAAGGAACCAGCACTTTACCTGACAGCGCCTGATTGCGACAGCGGTCAGAGAACTACGAGCGGACCCGACAAGGAAGTCAATTTCCCGCCACCAGCCGCGCCACCGCCTCGGGACTGCAAATCCCGACAGGCTCAGCGGCGGCGCGTTCCCCCGACGCGGCATACGCGCCGGGAGGGGCAGTATAAATCAGAAAGCCCTCGGTGGAGCGGGGGGAGGCATTTATCAAGGCAAGGAACCAGCACTTTACCTGACAGCGCCTGATTGCGACAGCGGTCAGGGAACTACGAGCGGACCCGACAAGGAAGTCAATTTCCCGCCACCAGCCGCGCCGCCGCCTCGGGACTGCAAATCCCGACAGGCTCAGCGGCGGCGTGTTCCCCGACGCGGCATACGCACCGGGAGGGGCAGTATAAATCAGAAAGCCCTCGGTGGAGCGGGGGGAGGCATTTATCAAGGAAAGGAACCAGCACTTTACCTGACAGCGCCTGATTTCGACAGCGGTCAGGGAACTACGAGCGGACCCGCCAAGGAAGTCAATTTCCCGCCACCAGCCGCGCCGCCGCCTCGGGACTGCAAATCCCGACAGGCTCAGCGGCGGCGCGTTCCCCGACGCGGCATACGCGCCGGGAGGGGCAGTATAAATCAGAAAGCCCTCGGTGGAGCGGGGGGAGGCATTTATCAAGGAAAGGAACCAGCAATTTACCTGACAGCGCCTGATTGCGACAGCGGTCAGGGAACTACGAGCGGACCCGCCAAGGAAGTCAATTTCCCTCCACCAGCCGCGCCGCCGCCTCGGGACTGCAAATCCCGACAGGCTCAGCGGCGGCGCGTTCCCCGACGCGGCATACGCGACGGGAGGGGCAGTATAAATCAGAAAGCCCTCAGCGTCGCGGGACGTGAGCGGGACACCCGGGGCGAAGCCCGGGCAAAGGGCGGGCCCTCTACGGCCCTCCAAGGCCAGATATGGCCGGGCTGGGCCATCCCCTTAACCTGTGCTTCGGTCCCACACAGTCCTACCAGCCAGGATCATGCCTAAATCAGGAACTGAGGTGCAACCAACTGCAGAAGGGCCCTCTATCCTAGGACCTTTGGACAAATTCTTCTTCAAAGCAACAGGTGAAATTGATAGAGACTTGGCCCTGGTAGAGCGTCGTATTGCTCGGCGTCAATCCATAGAGCAACTTAAAAACATCATACTAATACCAGACCCGACATTTACCCCTGAGCCCATTCCACTTAATTCGACCTTAAAAAACATAGATGAGGATCTAATGAACACGGACAACGTCCCCTCAGTGTTCCAATCCTATTTCCCTCCAAAAAATGGATCCTCTCTCCCATCCCCATTAAAATCCGCAAACATCACAATCTCCGCACCCTCTGACCTTATTAATTTGGTTACTCCAAATTTGCCAAAGTTTGCAGAGTTTGTTCAACCTGACATAATAGAAATCCCTCCTTTGTTGGCCACACAAAAGGTAACCATGTTTCAACCTTTACCAGTTGTACTAAAGGTAGATAAAGTTTCACATTCTAAAAATCAACCCAAAAAGAAACATGTTATTATTCGATCTCCACCTAAAAAACGACGTAAAAGAGCCCCTATGAAAAGCATTCCTAAAACCCAAACATCGGCTAAGGACTTATTAACCAAAGAACTACTACAAATTGTAGAAGGAACACCCAGATTACCAAGGGAAACATTTACTTCCTGTGTCCCTCCTACAATCAAAGACTTTGTGGACGCCATGGAACACCTTGTTAAGGCTTTGCTAATACCAATACACGAGAGAGTGAAAAGAATAGCTACTCAACTTGACACTCTCTCAGAAACTCTGACCCAAAACCAACCAGCTAAGGGGGCCCCGGGACGCCGTCTCAAACTTATTATCTGGAGACAAAACAATCCACGACCCAAAACTTACAATCCTCAATGTAAAGCCCACTACATCGATTGCTGGGGGAACAAATCCCAAAATAGAAAAAATGACCAAAGCTCAAAAATCAAAGAAGCAACTCACTGCTTCAAATCAGCAAAAAACTCATTCTCCAGTTCCAATAAAGAAGACAGTAACCATCCATAATCCAGCCCCCCCTCCAAAAGTGTCTTCTGACACTCATTCAACACAAATTAACTCCCTCATAGCCTCAGCAAAAATGGGCAATGCACAACCCACCCCCGAAAAAACGATGTCCGCCGTCCAACAGGAAAAACGTGTAGCCAAAAGATATGTCGACTTACCCCCTGCCGCATCACAGAACGTCATCGTTCTAACGGGAGTTTCACCATTATCTACCACAGGAGGTTATGAAAACCATCATAGCCTAAAAAATAAGGTTATTTTTTGGCTTAGAGAAAATAGGCCCCTACCTCCTCACATAAACGGCGACATAATAATGGTAAGAAGAACTAACTGGGTCGGAATCCGCCCCAAAGATATTGAAGGGGACGTAGTAATTGTTACCTTTAAAGATCCAAGGGTTATCACACACATCACAGACTGGTTCTCTGGTTTTAACAGGGGTCCAATTTCGCCAAAACCCCTAGCTTACTTTTACCCTGAAGCGTTAATGCATCCTAAATTACATTAATTTAAATCTTATTACGACAAACCCACATCTGCGCATTATAGAAATTACAATCGAAGGTATGGAACAAGAGACCAGTCATTCCTTCCTTTTAATGATTACATGCAACTGCTGACACCACAGCATTACCCAGAGGGGTTTGCGCAACCCCTACCATTCTTTAATCCGTCCTGGAACTTACCTTGTCATAACTACTTTGAGTCGCTCTACGGGCTGGATGACGTAGAATGACTCCTTCAAGACAAGGAAGTAAACCATGATAACGGGAGATATGATCGTATAACTGATCATACCCATGCCATGCAGGACGATCCAGTAAATGGGACTAATAAAAACTCCCCAGAAAATGGGACAAGAAATAGAGAAAAAACTACCGAAAGGGGCAATGCCAGAAGACTATCTTGTCTTGCCTTAAATGCAATTGACAACTCACCCTCGACCCATAAGGCAGACCGAAATAACATGTCCAATTTGCATTTCCTCTCATGGAATTTGGCAGGACTCTCTTCAAAAATAGTACTACAGGACTGGACTGGCTAAAGGTTGTAAATCAGTACTCCATCCTGTGCTTCCAGGAAACCTGGGCGATCTCTCCTATCCACCTCCAAGGTTTTCAGACATTTCACTCACCGGCTGCCATGAGCAAACAGGGTAGACATAAAGGGGGATTATGCTCTTATATTAGTGTAGCAGTTGGTCATAGGATTAGGAAAACAATACTGAGAGACTCTTTCCAGGTAATCGCTATGGATATCGCCCCGTCACTGTTATTGTTAATTGTCAACTTCTACAACAACCTCACAGTAGAACAACTGGGGGCTGACTTGGAAAATCTCCAACAAGCACTGCAAAAGATCAAAGAATCCTCGGGCGGAGAGTGTGTAATAGTCTTTCTTGGCGATTTAAATTGCCATATCTGCTCAAACATTGTAAGAGATGATTGTGACATGTTTGTGACATATGATTCAGACTCTCGTAATGCTACTTTTAACCATTTCCTGCACACAAAATCAGGGGACCTATTTAACACTTTTGTGACCTCATTTAACCTACGTTTTGCAAATGAGCTTCTTCATACCCCATGCCCTCACAAACCAACCTTTCACGGCAGGGGCATGAATACCACCATAGATTTTATACTATTCTCAAAAACTCATGCGCCGCTAATACGAGACTGGAACACCCTCGACCACCCACACAGTGACCACTATCCACTGTCCAAGACCATCGAGCTACCGGCGGTTATCAAGAATCAAAATTCACACAAGGTTACCTATGAACAACCTATTAAAATGGGAGCAAAAAATGGATACTGTGTTAAATGGAATAAAATTAATCCAAACAACCGTCTCAAAAACCTAGTCGACATGAGGAGGGAGGAGATACATACTTGTATTTCTAATAAAAACAACCCCGATGACATCTGTAAAGCTTTCATTAAAATTCAGGTCACCTTGAAAGAACTTTTGACGAGACAGTTTAAACCAGGTCCCATTGTACATAAAGGATGGTTTGACACAAAATGTTCGAAGGCTTTGAAATACCTAAAGAACTTGCTGCGTGTCATACCCAAACCTCAAACAGAAATACGCCAGGCGAGAACTCAATATCGCCTGGCCATAAAAGATAGAAAAAGGGCACTCAAACAGGAAGCATGGCAGAACTTGGTGACAACATCGGAAATGGGGGATATGTCAGCTTTTTGGAGACTCATCAATTCCCCCTTGCCATGGGTAAAAATGCCCGAAAGGAACTTGGATATGGCAATAACTGGTGAGACGTGGGCGGAACACTTCCAGAAGCTATATACCAAACCCACATATCCCAATAATTTGGAATTAGAAGGTTTCCCCTCACCAATCTTAAATCCATCCCGAGAGAGTTCCTGCAAAATTATTTTTTCACTTGAGGAGGTGGAACTGGCGATCAAAGAAAGTCCAGCAGGGAAGGCACCTGGACCGGATGCAATTCCTGCAGATGTGTATAAGGCAGAAATGGAGTTCTGGGTACCTCTATTGACCTCTGTCCTAAACTCTATAAACACCGTTGATCTCCTTCCAACATGGGGAGAGGCAATTGTAATACCAATTTTCAAAAAAGGAGATAGACACTTGCCATCGTGCTACCGGCCTATATCCCTCCTCGATACCTTGATGAAAATTGTCGGACGAATTATCCTGAAAGATTAACCACCTGGTTGGAGGAAAAAACATACTGTCGAAATTACAATATGGCTTCCGGACAGGTAGAGGTACAATTGAACAGGTCCTCAATCTACATCTAATCAAGTCCAAATACATTGATATCAAAAAGCGCAGTCTGTACATAACGTACATAGACCTTACCTCAGCATTCGACTGCGTCCAGCATGTCCAACTATGGGACATATTAAATCAATTTGGGATAGATCCATCAATCCTTCTATTCATCAAGGCTTTGTACAGAGAAGCCGGAGCCAGAGTTAGATTTGGACTGAGGGGAGAGTGTTCGCCACGTTTTAATATCAATAGAGGGGTCAGACAGGGGTGCATTTTGGCACCCCTTCTCTTCTCCCTTTATATAAATGCGATTGGCGAGCATCTCAAAAACATCGAGTGTGATTTCCCCAAAGTAGGAGGACAACCGATACCAATCCTGCTATATGCAGACGATGCTGCAATTCTCCCACAGACTAGATTGGGTCTACAAAAGGCAGTTTCAGCGTTCACGGATTTTATGAATGATAGGGGCCTTAAAGTGAACATAGGAACATCTTATTCTATGCTAAGTAACAAAGGCCACAAAAAAACCCATGCCCCATCTTCATCGAGGGCCAAAGACTGGAAACAGTGGAGGCATTCACTTACTTGGGTATCTGTCTACATAAAAAATTATCTTGGAAAGCGGCAATAGAGAAGAGGAAACTTGCTTTTTTGAGTGCCATTGGCGGGCTCCGTGACTTTGCAGGCAAAATAG
Organism: Lissotriton vulgaris; assembly: GCF_964263255.1. Lineage (NCBI taxonomy): Eukaryota > Metazoa > Chordata > Amphibia > Caudata > Salamandridae > Lissotriton > Lissotriton vulgaris. The sequence goes on from NC_141686.1 coordinate 329,891,478, forward strand.
GGGGAAGGCCGGTGAAACAATTACTAACCATATATAAAGCAAAATGTGTCAGTACTGCTACGTATGGGGCAGGCCTTTGGGGAATAGACAAAAACATCTCACCGATACAAATCGTGGAAAATCAATTTGTAAGGTATCTCCTGGCCGCCTCAAAAGCAACCTCGGTGTACCAGATGCACATCGAACTGGACTTACCGTTTATAGCAGATATTATAAAATCTGAACCTCCACTTCTTTGGCACAAAATTTGGACTACCCCCGAGACTGATTTTAACAGAGAGGTGATTCAAGACATTCTAAATCTGGAAGGGGCCAAACATTCTCTATCAAGCTGGCTGGTCTATGTGAAAAAATTCTTTCTTGAAATTGGGCGCCCAGAATGGTTCACAGATCCTTCGTCATTAGAAAACATTACACGAAAATGCTTAAGAAAGACTCTAATGGCCCACCTGGAAACAGTCAGATGGAATAAACAAAAGCATTGTGACACTATTCTGGCGTATCAAAGGGTGACACAACACAAGGGTCTTCAACTATACCTTTCTACAGATTATTCGTGTTATTCAAGGATGCTGCTCACCAGATTCAGACTGGGTTCTTTCTTCCGATATGTAACATTTCCAACATGTAACGATTGGTCTCGGACTCTTTGCTCCTGCCCTTGTGACACTATATCTCAACAAACTAACATCCATACCATTCTCTTCTGTAAATACTATGGGTCATTGAGAAAAGCTCTATTATTACCCCTACTCAAGAGATGGAATCTCAGGTTGTGTAAACTTGCCTTTGAGCGTTTACAGGAGCTTGAAGATAGGGAGGTGATAACTAAAATGGAGCAGTTTTTAAAATTATTGATAAAATTTAGGAATACTTTAGACTGATACGGGTGAAAATAATCATCCCTGTTTTTAATTGTCGTTTTGTTAAGTGCAGTTTTTAATAGTCCTCGCAACAATGTTTTTAACATCCTATCGAGTACTGGATGACTTTTTTAACTGAAATCTTCCTTGTCTTTTTAATCACAATGTTTTATAAACTTTGTATAATAATGTATGCTTATATGATATTTTTCTGAATATCGAATAAAGCTTATTTTGAACTTTGAACTTTGACACCTTGTAAATAAACCCCCTTTCACGCAATGAAAGGTAGAGTGAAAGCAGCAGTAGAGCGAGCTCTCCCTGTCCTATGAAGGAGAGAAGCTTGCACTGCTACTCTGGCTCTACCTGTCCTCTGAAGGAGAGAAGCTTGCACTGCTGCTGCTCTACCCGTCCTCTGAAGGAGGAAGCTTGCACTGCCGCTCTGGCTCTACCTGTCCTTTGAAGGAGAGAAGCTTGAACTGCTGCTCTGGCTCTACCTGTCCTCTGAAGGAGAGAAGCTTGCACTGCTGCTTTGGCTATACCTGTCCTCTGAAGGAGAGAAGCTTGCACTGCTGCTCTTGCTCTACCTGTTCTCCGTAGGAGAGAAGCTTCCATTGCTGCTGCTCTACCTGTTCTCTGAAGGGGAGAAGCTTGCATTGCTGCTGCTCTACCTGTTCTCTGAAGGGAATAAGCTTGCACTGATGCTGCTCTACCTATTCTCTGAAGTGGAGAAGCTTGCACTGCTGCTCTGGCTCTACCTTTCCACTGAAGGAGAGAAGCTTGCACTAATGCTCTACCTGTCCTCTGAAGGAGAGAAGCTTGCATTGGTGCTTCGGCTCTACCTGTCCTCTATAGGAGAGAAGCTTGCACTGCTGCTTTGGCTCTACCTGTCCTCTAAAGGAGAGAATCTTGAACTGCTGCTCTAGCTCTACCTGTCCTCTGAAGGAGAGAAGCTTGCACTGCTGCTGTGGCTATACCTGTCATTGGAAGGAGAGAAGCTTGCACTGCTGCTCTGGGTCTACCTGTCCTCTGAAGGAGAGAAGCTTGCACTGCTGCTTTGGCTCTACCTGTCCTCTGAAGGAGGGAACCTTGCGCTGCTGCTCTCGCTCTTCCTGTCTTATGAAGGGAGAAACTTGCACTGCTGCTCTAGCTCTACTTGTCCTCTGAAGGATGGAAGCTTCTACCTGTCCTCTGAAGGAGAGAAGCTTGCTCTGCTGCCCTGGCTCTACCTGCCCTGTGAAGGAGAGAAGCTTGCACTGCTGCTCTAGGTCTACCTTTCCTCTGAAGGAGAGAAGCTTGCACTGCTGCTTTGGCTCTACCTGTCCTCTGAATGATAGAAGCTTGCACTGCTGCTCTGGCTCTGCCTGTCATCTGAAAGAGAGAAGCTTGCACTGCTGCTCTGGCTCTACCTGTCCTATGAAGGGAGAAGCTTGCACTGCTGCTCTAGCTCTACCTGTCCTCTGAAGGATGGAAGCTTCCACCTGTCCTCTGAAGGAGAGAAGCTTGCACTGCTGCTCTGGCTCTACCTGTCCTGTGAAGGAGAGAAGCTTGCACTGCTGCTCTGGGTCTACATGTCCTCTGAAGGAGAGAAGCTTGCACTGCTACTACTCTACCTATCCTCTGAAAGAGAGAAGCTTGTACTGCTACAGCTCTACCTGTCCTCTGTAGGAGAGAAGCTTGCACTGCTGCTGCTCTACCTGTCCTATGAAGGAGAGAAGCTCGCACTGCTGCTTTGGCTGCATCTGTCCTCTGAAGGAGAGAAGCTTGCACTGCTACTGCTCTACCTGTCCTCTGAAGGAGCGAAGCTTGCACTGCTGCTGCTCTACGTGTCCTCTGAAGGATGGAAGCTTACACTGCGGTTCTGGCTCTACCTGTCCTCTGAAGGCGAGAAGCTTGCACTGCTGCTGTTCTACCTATGCTATGAAGGAGAGAAGCTTGCACTGCTGCTGCTCTCACTCTACCTTTCATCTGAAGAATAGAAGCTTGCACTGCTGCTCGGGCTCTACCTGTCCTCAAAAGGAGAGAAGCTTGCACTGCTGCTCTGGCTCTACCTGTCCTCTGAAGAAGAGAAGCTTGCACTGCTGCTGCTCTACCTGTCCTCTGAAGGATGGAAGCTTGCACTGCTGTTCTAGCTCTACCTGTCCTCTGAAGGAGAGAAGCTTGCACTGCTGTCTAGTTCTACCTGTCCTCAAAAGGAGAGAAGCTTGCACTGCTGCTGCTCTCACTCTACCTGTCCTCTGAAGGATGGAAACTTGCCCTGCTGCTCTCGCTCCACCTGTTTTCTGAAGGAGAGAAGCTTGCACTGCTGCTCTGGCTCTGCCTGTCCTCTGAAGGAGAGAAGCTTGCACTGCTGCTCTGGCTCTGCCTGTCCTCTGAAGGAGAGAAGCTTGCACTGCTGCTCTGGCTCTACCTGTCCTCTGAAGGAGAGAAGCTTGCACTGCTGCTTTGGCTATACCTGTCCTCTGAAGGAGAGAAGCTTGCACTGCTGCTCTGGCTCTACCTGTCCTCTGAAGGAGAGAAGCTTGCACTGCTACTGCTCTACCTGTCCTCTGAAGGAGCGAAGCTTGCACTGCTGCTGCTCTACGTGTCCTCTGAAGGATGGAAGCTTACACTGCGGTTCTGGCTCTACCTGTCCTCTGAAGGCGAGAAGCTTGCACTGCTGCTGTTCTACCTATGCTATGAAGGAGAGAAGCTTGCACTGCTGCTGCTCTCACTCTACCTTTCATCTGAAGAATAGAAGCTTGCACTGCTGCTCGGGCTCTACCTGTCCTCAAAAGGAGAGAAGCTTGCACTGCTGCTCTGGCTCTACCTGTCCTCTGAAGAAGAGAAGCTTGCACTGCTGCTGCTCTACCTGTCCTCTGAAGGATGGAAGCTTGCACTGCTGTTCTAGCTCTACCTGTCCTCTGAAGGAGAGAAGCTTGCACTGCTGTCTAGTTCTACCTGTCCTCAAAAGGAGAGAAGCTTGCACTGCTGCTGCTCTCACTCTACCTGTCCTCTGAAGGATGGAAACTTGCCCTGCTGCTCTCGCTCCACCTGTTTTCTGAAGGAGAGAAGCTTGCACTGCTGCTCTGGCTCTGCCTGTCCTCTGAAGGAGAGAAGCTTGCACTGCTGCTCTGGCTCTGCCTGTCCTCTGAAGGAGAGAAGCTTGCACTGCTGCTCTGGCTCTACCTGTCCTCTGAAGGAGAGAAGCTTGCACTGCTGCTTTGGCTATACCTGTCCTCTGAAGGAGAGAAGCTTGCACTGCTGCTCTGGCTCTACCTGTCCTCTGAAGGAGAGAAGCTTGCACTGCTGCTCTGGCTCTGCCTGTCCTCTGAAGGAGGGAAGCTTGCACTGCTGCTCTCGCTCTACCTGTCCTCTGAAGGAGAGAAGCTTGCACTGCAGCTCTGGCTCTACCTGTCCTGTATTGGAGAGAAGCTTGCACGTCTGCTGCTCTACCTGTCCTCTGAAGGAGAGAAGCTTGCACTGCTGCTCTCACTCTACCTGTCCTCTGAAGGAGAGCAGCTTGCCCTGCTGCTCTCACTCTACCTGTCCTCTGAAGGAGAGAAGCGTGCACTGCTTTTCTAGTTCTACCTGTCCTCTGAAGGAGAGAAGTTTGCACTGCTGCTCCTGCTCTACCTGTCCTCTGAAGGAGAGAAGCTTGCACTGCTGCTCTGGCTCTACCTGTCCTCTGAAGAAGAGAAGCTTACACTGCTGCTGCTCTAGTTCTACCTGTCGTCTGAAGGAGAGAAGCTTGCACTGCTGCTCTGGCTCTACCTGTCCTCTGAAGGGGAGAAGCTTGCACTGCTGTTGCTCTACGTGTCCTCTGAAGGATAGAAACTTGTCCAGCTGCTTTCGCTCTAACTGTCCTCTGAAGGAGGGAAGCTTGCACTGCTGCTCTAGTTCTACCTGTCCTCTGAAGGAGAGAAGATTTTCCTGCTGCTCTAGCTCTACCTTTTCTCTGAAGGAGGAAAGCTTGCCCTGCTGCCCTGGCTCTACCTGTCCCCTGAAGGAGAGAAGCTTTCACTGCTGTTGTTCTAGTTCTTTTTGTCCTCAGAAACAGTTTGGGCAGCATTTCGAAATATTCCATGTGAATATTGACCACATTTGAGAGAGCTGCCCTTGCTTGTTGTCTTTCTACTGCTTCTTGTTTCTGTTGCTCTGTATGCAAAAGGATCCCCTCACCATGTAGACCACACAGTGTCCTCTCTGGGTGCTCACACCACTGGCTTGCTTGCTAGCGCCTCGGCACTGCAAGTCTCACTAGCTCCTCAGCACCACACTGTCTCACTATCGCCTCTGCCCCGCACCTTCTAACTAGCGCCTCTGAACTGCACATCTCACTATCACCTCTGCCCCGCACCATCTCACTAGTGCCTCTGCACCGCACGTCTCACTATCACCTCTGCACAGCACCATCTCACCAGCTCCTCAGCACCACACTGTCTCACTAGCGCCTCTGAACCGCACGTCTCACTATCACCTCTGCCCTGCATCGTCTCACTAGTGCCTTTAAACCGCACATCTCACTATCGCCTCTGCACCACACGTCTCACTACCACCTCTGCACCGCACCGTCTCACTAGCGCCTCTGAACCGCACATCTCACTATCACCTCTTCACCGCACTATCTCACCAGTGCCTCTGCACCGCACGCTTCACTATTGCTTCTGCACCGCACCATCTCACTAGCACCTCTGCACTGCACGTCTCACTATCGCCTCTGCACCGCACCGTCTCACTAGCACCTCTGCACTGCAAGTCTCACTATCGCCTCTGCACCGCACCGTCTCACTAGCACCTCTGCACTGCACGTCTCACTATCGCCTCTGAACCACCCTGTCTTACTATCGCCTCTGTCCGTACCATCTCACTAGTGCCTCTGCACCGCATGTCTCACTATCACCTCTGCCCTGCATCGTCTCACCAGTGCCTCTGCACCGCACGTCTCACTAGCGCCTCAGCCCTGCACTGTCTCACTAGCGCCTCTGCACCGCACCATCTCACTAGCACCTCTGCACTGCACGTCTCACTATCGCCTCTGCACCGCACCATCTCACTATCACCTCTGCCCTGAAAGTCTCACTAGCGCCTCAGCCCTGCACTGTCTCACTAGCGCCTCTGCACCGCACCGTCTCACTAGCACCTCTGCACTGAAAGTCTCACTAGCGCCTCTGCACCGCACCGTCTCACTAGTGCCTTTAAACCGCACATCTCACTATCGCCTCTGCACCACACGTCTCACTATCACCTCTGCCCTGCACTGTCTCACTAGCGCCTCTGCACTGCACCATCTCACCAGCGCCTTTGCCCGCACCATCTCACCAGCGCCTCTGCACCACACGTCTCACTATTGCTTCTTCACTGCAATGTCTCACTAGCACCTCTGCACCGCACGTCTCACTATTGCCTCAGCCCTGCAGTGTCTCACTAGCGCCTCTGCACCGCACCATCTCACTAGCACCTCTGCACTGCACGTCTCACTATCGCCTCTGCACCGCACCGTCTCACTAGCACCTCTGCACTGAAAGTCTCACTAGCGCCTCTGCACCGCACCGTCTCACTAGCACCTCTGCACTGAAAGTCTCACTAGCGCCTCTGCACTACACTGTCTTACTATTGCCCCTGCCCATATGTCTCACTAGCTCCTCTGCACCACACTGTCTTACTATCGCCTCTGTCCGTACCATCTCACTAGTGTCTCTGCACCGCATGTCTCACTATCGCCTCTGCCCTGCACTGTTTCACTACCGCGTCTGCACCGTACCATCTCACTAGTTCCTCTGCACTGACTGCACCAAATCACTAGCACCTTTGTAGCGCCTCTGCACTGCATCGTCTCAGTAGCGCCACCGCACCGTCTTACTAGTACCTCTGCACCGCACCGTCTCACTAGCGCCTCTGGAAGTGCCTCTGAAGCGTACTGTCTCACTAGTGTCACCTCTGCTCCGCACCGTCTCGCTAGCACCTCTGCAAAGCACCATCTCACTACTGCCTCTGCAGCGCACCATCTCACTACCGCCTCTGCAGCGCCTCTGCACTGCCTCATTAGCTCCTCTGCACTGCACCGTCTCACTACCGCCTCTGCACTGCACAGTCTCAGTAGCGCCTCTGTAGCACCTCTGCACTGCACCATCTCACTAGCGCCTCTGCACCGCACTGTTTCACTAGCGCCTTTTTGAGCTCTCAGAACTTGATAGCGGAGTTCACTTCTGTTTCTGCACGTGAAAGGGATGGGGGATATTTCAGGAAGTGGCGGAGAGAGGCGTAAGGCTTCCTTTCTTAATGCTTCTATCTGCCACTTTAGAAACGAAAGTATGCACCATATTTAGAATGATATTGTGCAGCCTTGCACGAGGCAGCACACATGGAAAAAGCAAAAACAAGGAGAAATAATTCATTTCTCCTCGTTTCGTCAATTTAAGACCAGGTTTATGTTTTATATGGTCTTTATTTTGGCGCTGTCTCCTATGTACGCTGCTCTAGTACATAGTGGGCAGCATAAACAATGAATGGGTATTGCAGTGGAATGCCCATTGGAACACTCATTGCCCTCTCATTTCACGTTAACCAAGGCGTGAAAGGGGGCCTTGTTTACAAAGCAGCGTTAAGCCACATTAAGTGGCTTAATGCTGCCTTGTAAATTAGGCTAAGTCCCTATTGCCACAACAATATCGATAAAAGTGACGTTCCCGTGGTGATAGGGGCTTGTACATATGCCTCAGGGTTTGAAGTTTATGAAACGTCGCTGACATAGGTCTCCACCTCTTGTGTAAAACCTGCAGGCTGTTCTGTCCCTTTGCCAGCCTCACTTTGGAAGCTTTGCCTGCCCAAAGTGACAGCGAAAATAGCATGACTACAAGCCCCACGATGCAACATTCTCATGCTTGGGAAGCAAGGAATAGCTGAAATGCAACAAAACAAATGTCACAATCAATCTGTGAAGATTTACACAGAGGACGGAACAATGTGGAATAGCAATAATATATAGAGATTCCTTTAACTGCACCACAACGAAACTTCAAGAGCTTAAGGATGCGGAAGGGATGTGCTTTTTACTTAAACTCACAGACTCCTTTACCTTTGCTGGTGCTTTAATCTATCGCCCCCCAGGCCCATGCAAAAGCTTTCTGGAAAGCATAGGAGAGGCACTGAGCCCCCTGGCTACGCGCTTTTCTAATTTCACTGTATTAGGGGATATCAATATCCATCTTGACTCCCCTACGGATACCTCAGCAACCGCCTTTAGGGATACCATGGATGTATTAGGCCTTACTATATGCGTCACACAGCCCACACATGAGGCGGGTCACACGATTGACTGCATATCAACTAACCTGCAAGACATTCAAATCAAATCCCATAAAATCCAAACCTGGACAGATCATACATTAATCCCATTTGAACTACCATTTAAAATGCTTAGAAATAATAAACTGGCAGGGAAAACTGTACACAGCAGTCAATTAGAATGGAAAGACGCCATGAAACACCCAGAACTGCTTAATATAGCAAAAGAACATGAACCTTCATGGTCAGGACAGCCAGAAGCTGATAATGACAACTTCAGGAAATGGATGTCAGACCTGAAAGCAATAGCAGCCCCGACTAACCGTAAACCTAGACCAACGGCTAAAAAACAATCAGCACCATGGTTTAACCCCATGTTAAAAATAAAACAAGGAGAGGTGCGTAGAGCCGAACGCAGATGGAGAACTAACTACTGCATCGAATACAGGAATAACTACAAATCAACCAGAAGCGCATATCATGCTCTGATTAAACAAGCCAAAACCAACTTTTACACCTCGGAAGTAGAAAATGCCAGAAACAAACAAAAAACTATTTTTAAAATTGTCAATAGTTTTAATAAACCCAAAATATTAGAACAAGAAATCCCGCCTTCGGAACATCTATGCAACACCATCGCAGACTACTTTGAAAACAAGGTACTAGCACTCACCAAGGATTTCATCACTTCTGAAGTTAGGGTAAATGAGGAAAACATGGAAAGAGACAGACTGGAAACTTTCCTTCCCATTAGCTTGGACGAGACCCATAAGGCTATCTTAGCTGCCAAGTCAGGTTCCCCGTTTGACCCATGTCCTCCGGCACTGCTACATATGATGGTCGAGGTAGTTAACCCTGTGATTAACAGTATTGTGAACTCCTCCTTGACCACAGCAACAGTCCCAGCTGAATGGAAGCTAGCGGCAGTTAAACCATTACAAAAAAAGCCTCTCCCTGACCCTACCACCCTATCCAACTTAAGACCAATATCTCTCCTCCCTATGCTGAGTAAAATCACTGAAGCCTGTGTAAACAAACAGATCACCAAATTCCTGGAAGGAAATGAAGCCTGGCATCCCAATCAATCGGGTTTCAGGGCTCAACACTCCACGGAAACTGCCCTCCTGCTCACCTCAGATACCATCCGCATGGCTCTGGACCAGGGTAAGAAGGCCGTCCTGATTTTATTAGACCTATCGGCGGCCTTCGACACTGTGTCACATGCCATCCTGATTAACAGACTTGAAACCTCTGGCATCTCTGGCACAGTGTTGGAATGGATCAAAAACTTCTTCTTGAGTGACAGGAGACAAGTAGTTACTCTCGGAGAATTTCGCTCCAAGGAAAAATTAATAAAGATGGGCGTCCCACAGGGCTCAAGCCTCAGCCCGACACTGTTTAATGTCTACACCGCCCCTTTAATTAAACTAATATCGTCATTTGGAATTGATGTAGTGGCTTATGCCGACGACACTCAATTGATATTAGTGCTGGACAAAGACACACAGGAATGGGAAGAAAAACTTAAAAGCTGCCTCACGGCAACCTTCGATTGGATGAAAGTCAATCATCTAAAATGCAACACAGGCAAGACAGAAATCGTGCCAATGGGCCCAAATAACAACTTTACGCCCAAAACCTGGTGGCCAGAAAAGGCAGAAATCCCACCGAATACAACTCAATCGGCACGAAACCTAGGGATTACATTTGACAGCAATCTTTCTTTCAAGCAGCAAGCCTTGAAAGTGGCAGGCAATTGCTTTGCCATCATTAAAGGACTCAGGAAGTTTTTCGACCTTCTTCCACTAGAGGCTAGGAAGACGGTAACAGTCGCTTTGGTGACGTCGCGGATAGACTATTGTAACAGTCTATATGCAGGTACTACAAAAACCACCACACATAAACTTCAAATGGTGCAGAATGCCGCAGCTAGGTTAGTCCTTAAATGGCTGAAGAAATCCTCCGCATCATCTGCACTAAATACTCTACATTGGCTCCCAATAAATAAGAGAGTCCTATTTAAAATGCTGATCATTACCTTTAGAGCCACCCATGCTCTGGGACCAAAATACCTACAGCAGAGATTTGCCAGATACCATCCTTCTCGCAATCTCCGATCATCTAGCTCTAATTTCCTGTCAGTACCTAGGTTCAGGCTTAGCACGAGAGGTGGCAAATCCCTACCAGTACTCGGAGCAAAAGCGTGGAACACTCTTCCCCCCTCCCTTCGTGCCCTAGACAAGGAAAAAGACTTCAGAAAGGGACTGAAAACCTGGATTTTCAAGCTACAGGACACCTGTGTTAGAGCACTAGTGTAACAGTTGGGTGAGTTTCCATCCCCACCCTACCTGTTTCCTTTATCTCTGAATCAGCTTTTTGCGCCTTGATGCTCCTTGGAGTGACTGCTGCACGGTACAAATGCTATTTTACATTACATTACATTACATGTGCTTGCACCGTTCTTCCTCTGGCCATCAGCGCCTAGAGGCGGCTGTGATTCTGATGGCACTCTACTAGGGTAGTATGTGTTGCACTGGAGGGCTGCCAGGGATACAGGGTTCTCCTCCCAACCCTCTGACAGCTCTCTGTTTCCCATCGCTGTCAACCCTGAAATGGAGGGACATGTCCGACCCCTCGAATGCCAGGAACCGTCTCCCTGGGAGCAGGGGTATAGCGCACTGAAGGGCATATTTACAAACCGCTATCCCCACCACAACGTCACTTTCAATGACGTTGTGATGGTGATAATGGCTTCACCTTATTTACAAGACAGTGTTGTGCCACTTAATGTGGCACAACACTGCCTTGTAAACAAGGCACTCTTTCACGCTATGCTTAGCGTGAATGGGGCGGGCAATGTGTGTTGTGGTGGGCGTTCCTCTGCAACACCCATTGATTTTGAGGTTGCCCCTTAGGGGTAAAAAGGAGGTAGCGCCAAAGTTAAGACCAGGGTAAACATGGTCTTAAACAGGTGCAACGAGGACAAATTCTTTATTTCTTCTTGTTTTTGCTGTTTCCATGCGTGCTACATGGAAACAAAGAAACGCCAATGATTGTTTATATGCAGGAAGGTCCCCCTTCCTGCGCATAAACAATCATTTTTTTGAAGAAAAGCTGTTTTGCAACTTCTATGTTTGCCACATTGAGCAGCACACAAAGCAGTTACAAAACGGCATTTCAAGATTGTTTATGTGCATAGGAGGACTCAGCAACAATCCCAATTAAACAGTTGCAAAGCCCCAAGGTCTTCATTTACGAGAAGCTTGCACTGCCGGAGCAGCCGTGGAAACCTCTCAATCATATCTGAGGTGGCACAAAGCCACCCTGTGCTATGGAGTCACTGCCTTCCTAACTCCGCGTCTCGGAGCCGTTCCATGGGCCTTGCTGTGGGTGTTCCCATTCCACATTGAGGGATTTCCAGACCGCCCCTGATCTACAGCATCATGTAAACCCCGTCACAGCGACAAAAACTGATGCCTCCCAGACATTTCTCTTTGTTTTCCTCTTTCCATGTATGCTGCTCTCTGCAGCACACATTGAACGAGGAAAATGCTTTTTTATACAGTAAGGGGCCCCTTCTTGCACAAAAGCAATCATGACAGCAACACAGATGCACTTTCACCATGGTGCAAGGGGGCCTGCATTGGAACTTGGCTGCAAAATGTGCGCCAACACTGCTGAAAGGACAGGAATGTACTGTATCTTGTCAATAGATTGGCGTAGGGCAGCGCAGCAAAATGGCTTTAGGCGCTGTCCTGAGCCAATGCTTTGTAAATGAGACGCCAAGAGAGCAAACGCTTCGAACCAGGATAGACGATCCATTCATCAGAAGTGCTGCGTGCAACGATCCCCACCTTGACCAACAGGTCTCTCACATGTGTGCTCCATGCTGCTTGAAGGAAAATGAGATCAAAAACCACAGCAACGTCCTACTGAAAATACCCACTTGGCAGGCATTTATGGCTCAGACATTGGAAGCGAGCAGCGAGAATGTATCGGGGTCACTGCACTGCCTCGTCCAATCCACCCACTTCTATGTTCCGAAAATGTGAGATACTGTTTTTCACTGTACATCACACAGATGTTAATCAAATCAGTGCACGTTTTTATATCCAATACTTCAGTTTCTGTGAGAAATCCTATTATTTATGAAGTCAAGTAGAAGCCCCATTCAGGCAGCAATCAATGTTCTTCTCAGGGTGAACCATAAAAGTCACTAAATAAAACTGTGCACAACCCTGGGTAGCTTGGCACAAAAGCAGTGAGACCTGACTTAGAAGTAATGTGTAAAGTATTTATGCAGCACACAAACCACAAGAAAGAGAAAACGCAAGAAAAATCCTAAACAAATTTTGAAAATTGTAACAAATACAATTGCATCAAAATGAGTTAAATCCAATCAGTAGAACCGGAATTATGAATTCTTAAAGTTTTTATTGAAATCTAGTACCTAAATAATCAAAGCACCATTCACGGGTAATTGTTCAAGACCGGGTCAAAGGCAAAAGTTAAGGCCGACTGTGCTGTATTGTGGATCGGATACCTGGGGTGGATTGGCTCCGGTCTCGGCTTACTTCGGTCTTAGAAAAAGTTCTGCAGAAAATTTCCAGAGAAGATAAAGTTCAGTGGGGCAAGGCAGCAGGCTGGGTCCAAGGTGGAAACATTAATGCCAGGGAGCCGCTAGGCAAAGTCTCGGTAAAGCTGTCAATGATAGCAGGAAAATCTCTGAGCGAGAAAGGCTGGATTTCCTGACCAAGGAGATTGTTGTCATCGATGGGGGCCCGTCATCATTGAACCTGGGGAAGATTTTTACCTTTGGACTTTGACAACTTTATGGAAGTTGAACATTTCCAGTGAGATGAAGCTGCAGGGGGTAGCAGAAGAAGGATCCCTGAGGCCGGATACCATTTCCAGGAGGTCCCACTGACCAGGATTTGCTGATGTGGAGAAGAACATAGTGGGAGCTAGTGCGAAGTCAAGATGACTGGCGTTGCACCTTTAGCAGATGGGCTGGCTGGTAGTCATAGCCACAGAGTTTTATTGAGGGCACATATCACCCAGAAGGGTCTCAATGCGCTGCAACGATAGCCGGTGAAGGCAAAGATAAAAACTGCTGAAAGCGGGGGGAAAAGTAAGTGGTCAGAACAGCTAAAAACGGGGGGAGAGGTGAGAGGTCAGAACAGCCAGGTATTAAGCTTTTTTTTAACTGCTTATGATCCGAAATAGTGCGAAGCTGCAGTGGTAGGTCCTAGGCTTCTGTAGTTCCTGATCTTATGTCAAGTCTCCAGGAAGTTTTTGGTTGAAAAATGTCCTAGCTTTTGGAGAGTTACTACCAACACCATTACTAAGGCCCCAGGATCCAGGGGCACCACTTGCGGTGTTAGGACTCACTCCAGTAGAGTCCAGCTGCAGCGTTTAAGGGCTCATGAGCTAGTTATGACTCTGTAGCTCACAAAGAGGGCCAACCACCTATCCCTTGGAGTCACTTTGGTGGCCCTGGGTTCAAGGAGATAGTTCAGTTTTCCTTCAAGCAACAATGCAACCCTTAAAGCAGCAGGTAATCCTCTGGTAACAACAAATCAGTCCTCTGGTGGCAAGGCAGTCCTTCTGAGTGTACTGAATAGATGTGTAAGGGTCCAACATTTATACCTTGTGCCAGCCTTTGTGTGTGGTGGAAGACCCTGTCTTACTCCCATGTCTGGTTCTGGAAAGCTCTTCTATTCCATCGTCAAGGCTTCAAGAAGTTTTGGGAGCACAAACAACAAGTGTCTGGTTACTTTGTGTGTGCTTCAGGCATGCACCTTTAAAGTGCAAGTGGAGCAGTGCCCATCCTGCCCACACCTAGTCCCCTTTGTGTCACTACCTTGGAGTAATTCACAAACTCCAACAGCAGAGTCAGATCACATTCATGTGATCCAGGTTACTGGCAGAAGGCACAAATAGTTAGTCCAAGAAAATGAAATCTTTCTAAAAGTGGAATTTTCAGAATTGCGACTTAAAATCTGTCTTTGCTATTAAAGATGATTAACAATTTATTAGAAGTTAGACATGCTATCCGTATCTGCTCCCTATCCAATGTTAGCACTTATTCAATGCAATAAGGTGAGGATCAAGATACCTGGTCATGCTCAGAAGGCATTTTCAAGTTTTTCTTCTCCAGACCAAATCTCATGGATCATGTGGTGGTCCTTGATTTGCTATGCACCGTTTCAGAATTTACCTGTAGTTGTGCTGAACTTACCTGGTAAGCTAGCTTTCCATTATGCAGTGTCGTTACTTCAATATTTATTTTTGTAATACTGCCCTTTGATTTAATTTGAATTCTGTTTTCTTACACTTTCTTTACTGTGTCTTTGTTTTGCTTTAGAAAGGAAGGGGGCTATTCTAGGTATAGTCGTGCCTTGCTATGTGAAGCATTCCATCAGGATGTTGTAACGTCATCTAGGTGCGACAGCAGCTGTCTGGGCTCCGGTGCCAACAGTGGTCATTAAAGATATTACTTCAAGTAGCAAACCTCTTGGCTTTCTTTCAGATGCCTAATAATTGTAATTTTATTGTATTTGTAAAGCACATACAAACCCTGACGAGGCGTTGTAGTGCTTTTCAGGTGAGTAATACACTACTCTGGAACGCCAAAAGCATTAGTGGTGGATTCGTTTAGGGAAATATGAGTATAGTATGACTATTACTATTAGTATGTGGAGGTGCCAGCTAATTTGAGCGGGACATGTCACTCTGTTAGTTTGTTTAAATAGAGTAATGGAGGGATAGAGGAGGGAAGAAACCCAGTAGTGTTAATTAGGAGACCATAGTAGTAACATGAGGTTGGGGATGAGTAACGGAGATTTGGAGGAGGGAAGAGCCTGTAGAGAGGGATCGGGCAGAAAGAGAATCAGAGTAGAAAAATGAGGTTTGGAATCAGCCAAAGGAGAGATGACATAAGGCAGAATTTATTAGGGTTGTTTGGGAGGTCATAGTAGTGAAGTGATGTTGGGGGTGATCCAGGAGGTGTCGCGGAGGGAAGAGTCTTGGAAAGGTTAATTTGGAGATCATAGTATTAAAGTGATGTTTGGGGAGAGATAGGAGGTGTAGCGGAGGGAAGAGTCTAGGAAAGGTTAATTTGGAGATCATAGTAGTAGAAAGGGTTTGGGATGAGAGAGAGTGAAGACAGAGGATACACGGATAGAGGTGGAGGGTGATGATAGGACGGAGTAAAGCCTTTGAGAGAGTATTTTTTCATGTACAATGTGGCTTTGTGTTGTGTTGGTGATGTTTGGATGTGTTGATGGTATAGGACAAAGTTCTGCATTGTGTGAGAATGTAGGTGTCATAGTGTCATAATTGGGGTAAAGCTGTGTGTAGGTGTGGTTTGTGGGGTTCAATACACATTAAAATCTGTATGAAGTTTGTGTGCGGTGCATGAGTGGAATGTCCTTCCTGATATTGTGTTTGGATGTTGGCTGATGTGGAGGGCATAAAGTGGTAGCGTGTCAGTAAAAATGAGACATTATCTTTAGCCTGAGGCCCGACCCAAACAGGCAATTGCCCTGGTCTTCTCTGCCCTTAGCTTGATGCCCGGGCTGAGATGCCCTGGGACCTATGCCTAAAATTGCCCAATTGGCCAATATAGCCCTAGCCGTAACCAATCAGAATCCTAACCCTAAACCCTAGAGCCGATGGGAGAACAGACACTATTAACCAATCACAGCCCTAACCCTAAAAGCCAATCAAAGCTAAAGCCCTAATCACTAAATCCAATAGGAAACGATAGCCCTAGTAGCCAATAAGAACCCTAGCTCAAACAGCCAATCAGAACTCAAACCTTAGGCCCTCAGTCCTATAGAAGTACTAGTCCTAGCAACCAATCACAGCAACAGATACAACAACACATAGAAAACATACATAACAGCCAAGTGACCTTAAACCCAGACTGCTGTGGCAGAGAGGTGCTCCTCTATGCGGAATCTCCTTGGATACAGACAGGCACAACCCACACTTCCTGGCTCACAGATTCTACTTTTCAGGTAAGGGACAATTTTGAAGCCACTAAAATACTCCTTTTGCATGTTTAAACTAATCACTTTTCAAGCCAAAAACAAGCGCTGTATGCACTTTCCGAGCACAGTTTAAAACCACAGAGCAGATTAAGCCATCACCTAAACACACTCTGGTTAGCCACTGAGGTGCATGGGTGGCGAGGCTTAATACAGTCTTTGTGAAAAACTAGGAGGGAAACGCAGCCAGTCACAGGTAGACTTTGGACTTGTTGACTCAAAATCCCTGCATGCAAATCCCTCATTTCACTCATCCCCACTAGCAGCTGTGAGCAGTGGCCCACTCTGTGTCAGAGAGCCCTCATTGCAGTGGGCCCTCAACACCTACGACTGAAAGTTAAAAGGGGGTATGAGGGTCTGAGTAAATCTTTCATTCAAACTGGTCCGTCAATCATCAAAACCAAACGTCTAAAAGGCCCATTTTCCGGAAGTTCTGAAGTTCATCTCTAGAGATAGCGCCTGCCTGTCCCTGCCTCTGGGCGGATCTGTCGGGTGAGGTGTCGAAGACTATAGTCTCCTCCCAGTAATACCATCCTGTCTGAGGACCCACCAACCTCTCGTACCGCCCTCCGGAGGAATCCCTCCTGACCCTCGTGTGGGACGTGGACTGAGCCTATGGTGAGAGTGCGCATCCCTATTGTGAAGGAGTAGGCTAATAGTTGACCCTCATGGTCAGCTTGTTTGAGACCTAGCTTCCCAAGAAAGAAAGAAGAGAGCAGAAGGGCTGCCCCTGCTGTCTTGGTGTTCATGCACGAGAACATTTGTTGGAGGAATTTCTTGGAGCGAAGCCTATGGGAGTCGCCGGAAAGATGGTGTGTCTCCTGAAGGAGGCAATCATGTGGCCCAGACGGTTGTTGAGCCCTTTAATTTTCAAATTGAGGAGCTTAAGACAGTTTGGCATGTTGACGGTCAAGGAGGGAATCTAAGAAAAAATACTGCTATTGTAAGGCAGAGCTATTGTGGATCTCATAGGGACAGAGCAACAAATCCATATTTGTGACAAAACCTAAAGCCAGCATTAAGGGTCAGATTCAGGGAGCATGGGGAGACCAAACAATCCCAACATAACACAACAAACAGTCAGCATTACACGCATAGTACTACGATTGTCCTGGGTGGCAAGTTCCAGGGGAGAAGGGTGGACCAAGTCGAGACATCATGGCCATCCCCGACCCTCCCAGGCCCATCACCCCCACAGAGAAGCTATGGAGGGACCCAGAAAGATTATCAATTAAAGTGTGCCAGGGGATCAGTTAAGCTGCTGGGGGTACAAAGTCCACCTCTACTCTACTGAGGCCAGCACCGCCTGTCGTTTCCTAGCAATTGTCTCAGGGTCTGGATGCAGCCGAGTTGTAGATTGGCCCATTGTCTTCTTTCTGTGAAAATGATGTTCTTTGCAAGAACTGGTAGTCGATGGGGGGCCCTCTAGAGGATCATCCGTGAGATTCAGCAATTGACGAGCCTCCTGTACTGAACTTGTTTGGTGGGTTTTGCCATTTATGTGGAAGATAAGTCGGAACGGATGGCCCCAAGAGTATGACACTTTGCTGTCTTGCAGGTGAGACGTGAACAGGCGGAATGCCTTCCTTTTTTTGCAACGTGGAGGCGGCGAGGTCCTGGTATAAAGTATGTTAGTGCTTCTGGTAATGGATTGGGTGGCTATCCAGTGCCTTTTGGAGGATACATTCCTTCAATTGATAGTCATGTAGACATGTGAGAATATCGGCAGGGGGAGCCGGGGAGGGCCTCCTTGGCCCCACTTGATGGGTACGATTGAGCTTATTTTCCATGTCTGCAGTGGTCCCGGAAGGACCTCAAGAGGCTGCCAATGAATGCTTCAATGTCCTGACTTTCTGCTCCATTCGCAATGCCCCTAATGCATTCATTGTTGCGCCTTGATTGGTTTTCTAAGTCTTTGGCATGGGCCTGTAGGTTCAAGTGCTAATCTTTGAGGCGGATCACCTCCTGTTGGAGTTGCTCGATCTCTTAGTCTCTGTTTGAGCTTTGGTTTCCAGTGTGTCCACTCTGTCTCTCTGTACGTCTACATGACTTTCTCACCTCTCAGTGCTCCTGTGCTAGTTCTGTCTTCATGGTTTCCAGTCCTTCCCGTAGTGAGGCAAAGAGTGTTTCAATAAAGGAACGGGTGAGTGGGGCTTGTGCGTCTCCCAATTCATTGGGATCCTGCGCTTCAGGCGGTTGCTTGGCAGTGGCAGCCGATTTTATTAGGAGTTCGTTGACTGAACGGTCCTTTTTCCCCTTGGTGGCCGCCATTTTAGAGTCTTGGCTATTGGGGTGGAATGAGGTAGGTATTGCTAGTGGTGTCCCCATCTGTTTTTACCTTAGGGTGCTTCCCGCTAATTAACTATTGGCGATGCTGCGAGATCGTTGGCCGAAGTTGGATAGGTCCCTGGTGCAGCGCCAGGAGAGGCGCAGGAGCGAAGAAGAGACCACTCCATAGCCCAGGATGTAGCCTTGTGATGCATGAGAATGGGCCGCAGCGTATCGTCTTCAGGACCTAAGCTGCCGAGCAGTATCCCCACAAAGATGCCCCAACTTGCAGGATCCCACCTATGGGAAGCGAGATATCCCGGTGCGCCAGTAAGACATTTTTATCGCCTATGTGGCAAGGCCCATACAGGATTGCTCCCCAGGCCTCTTGATGCAAACCATGGCCTCTGGCAGCACTGTCTTCCCCGTTGTGAGGTTGGGATCAGGGCCTCCCCCGCCTCTCTCGGTCCTGGACTGTTTAATTCTCCAAGGGTTGGCAGTCTCACAGGGAGGTGCAAGATATAGGGCTCAGGTAGGCCGCAGATTTGTTGTAGGGGGCACATAACTCACCCTCCTGTTGTGCACCAGAGGTGGTGTCCTTCCAAGGCCCTCTCCTGTTCCTCAGTTTTGCTTCTACCTGCTGGATCAGCCTCTCCGTTACAACATTTGGTATCCTCCCACAAGCCCTCAGTGGCTCAAGGATGTCCTTGCTGTCGAGCTGCATGATCCCCTGCTCCACCCTGCGGGGTGCCCGCTCCAGGTCCTCTGTGAGAGCCAGCCCACCGGGCCCAGTGCTCGTGCCCGGTGCAGCGAAGCACCTGGGACGAAAAGGTGGCCTCTCGCCGATGCGAGTGACCAGGGCAGGCCTGCTCAGGTCCCGGTGTGGTGCGCCAGGCCTGGAGCAGCCCGGTGCATCGGCTGGTGGGCTGTGCTGCACCGTTCTTTTCAATACTCCACCTCCCGCATCATGAGGTGCGGTGCCGCGTTCATCAGGGCCGTCGGAGACCTGCGCAGACAGCACCACCCGACCCGCGACAAGCCTCCGCAAACAGCTGGGTTAAGTCCACCCAGATCCCTGGGGGGCAGGGGAATATGCCAAGCCCAACGTCTCTCGAGTGCGGCCTGCTACCAAACAGTACAGCACCAACTGCTCCTCCGGGCTGGCTTTGTGCTGTGCGATCGTCGCTGGGCTGCGCTACCCTGGATCCGGCAGGCCCCACCGCACTCCTTTCTCGGCCCCCCAAGCTCCCCTCTGGACTCGGATCTCGTGTGCTTGCCTTCAGCACTGACCCCCCGGCACTTGTCTAGGGCTGAAACAGTTCTTCTGGGCCCAGCTAGTAAGTACTTAGGGAGTGTGCCCGGGCAGTCCGGCTGAACATCGTGCAGGCACGTCCTACTCGCTCGCCATCTTGGCCACGCCTCCCTGAGACATATTTAAAAGGCTTCTAAAGTGGGTGGCACATCCGGTGCTGTAGGCCCATTAGTATCACCCAATTTACTGGCCCTGGATTCATGTAGTACCACTTCACTAGGGACTTACAAATAAATGACAGTTGCAAATTACGTGATAACCAATTTTTAAGTTTTAAGGAAAGAGCACACGCACTTTAGCAGAGATCAGCCAAAGTGCAGGAATGAAGGCAACACGTTTTAGGGAAGACCACCCTAAGGCTGGCAGGTCTAAACAAGCACTTTACCTGGAACAACTGATTGCAGGAAAAACTATCTGGCTGTATAGTTGCCAAGGTAACTTGTTTCAGTCACTCTCTCTTCTGCATACTTTTCACCTGCCCTATCTGTCCCTACATCACCCCACGTCACACAAACACAAAACCACCACACCAATGCACACAAGTATCAGAGATAAATGCTCCACATCACACTTTGCATACACCTCCCTCCCACATAACACACACCACTTCCACCAAAAGACAACACAGGAAACACAATGTGGTATTGATGTATGCACTACAACATACACACACATTTCTATCCATGCAAAATACAGAAACCCAAATGCATTACTCAACACCCACCCACACTCACAAAACAGAATCACTCATAACAAATGCACAAGACAGCGTAGAACAAAAACACTTAGCACACCACACACTCAGAACATAGCTAAATCATTTCTTCAAAACAAATCACTCACACACACCACACCATGCACTCATAAAAACACAAAACACACAGAGAAGCAAGCCACATCAATGCCCAAATTGGCATTAAATACAGGTAAAAATCTGTAATTTAGCAGCATGAACTGGTTTACCAAGCCTCTCTTCCTGGCATTCATTTGTCAGTTCCAATCAAAGAGGGAAGCTATAGTTCTCAACCCCTTGTTGTTGTGGGCTTCAGAGATGCTGCTTGCCTGCACTCATCAGGCTCTCCTGAATTGCTAGGTCTTGCCTATCAGACAATGCAAGCTGCGTGGCTTAGAGCCTGCCCGTTATTTACCATTGGTTGGTTTTATTGTCACTCTCATGTGCTTGTTTCTTATTTGATGACTTGCCTTACTCATCTTCTGTTTGTTCTTACCCTGGAACATTACCTCTTTGCAATCCTTTTGATTGGCTTCTATCCTCCCATTACTCACATTTATGGAACTTGTGTACATTCAGCACGCCATGAGAGTGCATGCGTTGTTTAGTGCTTCTCCTTCGAGTGCTGCTCCCACTGCCCCCAAATAAACACTGTGTTGCTCCCCATTTATTCCAAGAGGGATATTTTTGCTGGGTATTGCTCAAGAGCATGTTTTAAGGGTTGCGTTGGTTTACTGCCTGCATTCCACATATATTACGTAAAATCGCAATGACCTGAGCACCATCACACCCAGGAGAGCCACAGGACCTATGCACCATCACACACAGGAGAGCCACAGGACCTGCACACCACCACACCCAGGAGAGCCACAGGACCTATGCACCATCACACCCAGGAGAGCCACAGGACCTATGCACCATCACACCCAGGAGAGCTGCAGGACCTACGCACCATCACACCCTGGAGAGTCACAGGACCTATGCACCATCACACCCAGGAGAGTCACAGGACCTATGCATCATCACACCCAGGAGAGTCACAGGACCTATGCACCATCACACCCTGGAAAGCCACGACCTGCGGACCATCACGCCCAGGAGAGCCACAGGACCTATGCACCATCACACCCAGGTGAGCTGCAGGACCTATGCACCATCGCACCCGGGAGAGCCACAGGGCCTGAACACCATCAGACCCAGGAGAGCCTCAGGATCTGCGACCAGGAGAGCCGCAGGACCTGCACACCATTACGCCCAGGAGAGCCACAGAACTTGCGCACCATCACACCCAAGAGATCCACAGGACCTATGCACCATCACACCCAGGAGAGCCACAGGACCTATGCACCATCACACCCAGGATAACCGCAGGACCTGTGCACCATCAAACCCAGGAGAGCCACAGGACCTGCACACCATCACACCCAGGAGAGCCACAGGACCAGCGCACCATCACACACAAGAGAGCCACAGGACATGCGGAGCCTCACACCCAGGAGAGCCGCAGGACCTATGCACCATCACACCCAGCAGAGCCACAGGACCCATGCACCATCACAGCCGAGTAAAAGCCACAGGACCTGTGTACCATCACTCTCAAGAGAGCCGGCAGACCTGCACACCATCACACCCAGGAGAGCCACAGGACCTGCGGACCATCAGACCCAGGAGAGCCACAGGACTTATGCACCATCACACCTAAGAGAGCCACTGGACCTGCGCACCATCACACCCAGGAGAGCAACTGGACCTATGTACCATCAGACCCAGTAGAGCCTCAGGACTTATGCACCATCACACCTATGAGAGCCACAGAACCTTCTCACAGGAGAGCCAGAGGACCTGCGCACCATCACACCTAGGAGAGCCACTGGACCTGCGCACCATCACACCCAGGAGAGCAACTGGACCTGTGTACCATCAGACCCAATAGAGCCTTGAGGTAATATGAATTTTTATGGTCAATTGTGTCCCCTATCGTAGACCCCAACGGCTCCATGTACGTGCTTCAAGTACATGTATGTTCCCTCCACAACCAGCTATGAAGACGCAAATACATTTGTGTCCAACGTTAACATGTCCTCTTTCAGATCCACCATGAATGGATTGAATATTCAGTTCCTAAGTATGCCTTGCCACCGTCTTTACATGGTGTACTTTTCACGTTTTCCTAGCTCTGGCGAGTTAGGCCCTGTTTTCTGCCATTCAAGCCTTTTTCTGTCTTCTGCCTCTGGAAGCTGCATCTGTATCCCTGACCTTTGTCTTACTCCCTGCGCGGCTAGCGGTGCCTGGCTCTGCCTGCTTGCCTGCCAAGACTGTATTCAGCCTTCAAGTTATCTGCTCCGCTCCTCGAAAATACATTCCTGTCTAGTAGTTTAGGTAAACATCCTTCCCAGCTGCAGAGCAAAGGGCCCGGCCTTTCTGTCTCCATGCAAGTAATTCATAGCTCCCGTTACCATGGTAGGCCCATGGCCCCCTTGCTTTACACGTAGACACGTAGTCGCATATGCACGCACTAGCAGTCAGTATAGAATAGCCTCTGCCCGAGAGACCTTTCCTTCTAGATAATATAGTTCCTCAAACACAAGATACCAGATATGATTTGGGATTAGGTTGTTCTGACACGCCAGACTTCTGTCTCCACATGTAAAGCTAAATGTCAAGTCCCCTTCACCCTCCAGTTACACGTCAATTACACGTCATGCTGCTGCGCGCGCATCTCTGCCACATATTTCTGCTGACACTGCAGGATTCTTCTAGGGATCCACCCACTTGTGACACCTCTATGTGACGTTTCTAGCACACACCTTTGTGTACGCCCTCGTGCACGCCTTCTGATTACGTATTGTTACGCACTTGTGTTCTTATCTCGATTCTCTCAGCTGTTACGCCTTCTGAACCCATCACCACTGTAATGCATTGACTATATATATGATGTACTGTTAATAAAGCATTGTAATTCCCTTCCTGAACCCTCGTGGTGATGGAACATGATACCTGGTTCGAACCAATTCCTTTTTAAGGAATAAAACCCATATAAACTCAGATGCCACGGACTCTGCCTCTTATTTTTGACTGAGTTATTCTTATTGAACTTTACCGCATAAATTAAGTATAGGTAATTTAAATTTACCACATAATTGGCGCCCGAATAGGGACCCCTCCCCCACCTTACGCGCCAGCGGTGCGTTGCAGGCCCGGTCCCCTGCCACAGCGCTGACGGACAACTACGCGTACCCGCAGGATTTCCTGTATCTCCCTCAGGCCAACGGAGGTGACTGAGGCTGCGATCGACACCCAGACGAGGCGGTGAGGAGTGCGGAGGATCCCGACCAGAGCCCAGCCGAGAGAGCAAGGTCCGAGGTATTCAGAGGCCCACCAGTTCCGAAGTTCCGAAGTACCTACGTCGCGAGTTGAGTCGAGTCCAGTCCAGTCGAGTCCAGGGTCCAGTCCAGTGTCGAGTTTCTGAGGCCTTCCGATTCCGTGCTTCCCGGTGAGTACCGTTGCTGGGGACGCATCTAGACGGGTGCATTAATTTGTGTCCGGTCAAGACGGGTTTGGGTACGCAGACCCGGTCTGCACTGTTGTAGCAGTGTATCTGTACTGTTTAGCAGTACATCCAGTATTAAGTTATCTAGTTAATGTCCGCTTCGAAATGTTTTAAATGTGTTTTTATGTCGTGGTATGAGTGATTGTCTGATCTTCATTACTGTGTTTATTGTATTGCGTGTGTTCAGGTAAGTATCGAGTTATCAAGCACTGAGTTTCGAAAATGCCGCTATTCTCCAAGTTACGACAGATAGGAACTAGAAAAGGGATTCTAGAAGAGGCAGTGCCTGTTCCACGTAGGGACACTCCAGGGCACTTTATGTACCACAAGCATGGCTTAGATGCCGTATTATATCTCGACTTGTGGGTGGACTACACCAAAGATTTAGCAGAGAATCAAAGATGGCCCGTTACAGGGACGTGGGATGCCGAGTGCATCATGAGAGTAGAAGAAGCATTATGGAAAAAGAAAGCCCGACAGTCACAGAAAGATGCCATTGAACTATGGCGGAAAGAATCGCACAGGCGCACAGAGAAAGCACTCCGAAAAGCAGAAAAGAGTAGAGAGGATTCCGAAAAAGCCAAGGAAAATGAACTACTAGAGGAAGGAGAACGAGTCAAAATAGAACAACACGACAGACAAAGAAGTGCACTTATGACAGGATTGTATCCAGTCCTGGCCGAGGGCCTGCCCAAGGCGACCCCGGAAGCACCGAAAGATCTGCCCCCTCCATTGGTTCCGACTAAATTACGTCATAAGACCGCAGCAGAGATTTTCCTTTCTTCGTATTTAGACGATGTAGCACCCGCATATACCAATGTTCCACCTGCACCTATACCACCCCCTAATAACCTTCCCCAACGACAGATCACTCCCCCACCACTTCCTGCACCCCCCATTAACAATATCAATCCGCTTAACCCTTTTGGGCCTGATACGGCCCTACCAACAGATCATGGTCAAGCCTCCGCTTCAGGAGGTGCATCAGAAGGTTTCCAGACCCCGCCACCAGTACATCGATTAAATACTAAAGAACTAGCAATGAAAAAGCGAAAGAACTTATCACATACTGTAGATATGACCCCATACCAGGCAAAGATGGTTGCATGTTATTAGCCTCAATACGTATAAGACGTGCTGCAGACTTTTTAGTCCTGTTTCCAGGAATAAAAGCTAATCTGGACAGGATATATCATTTTGTTCAGACGCGGGAGGGTCCGGAATGTGTTCACGGGGCCATGGCGCAGCAGAAAGTAGACATTCAGAGCCTACTATTGAGATTCCTCATAAACTGTTTCATAAGAGAACGAGACCGGCCTGGTGTAAATGAAGAAGAGATGAAGGTATTAACTACGTGGGGTCAGAATATTTCAGACGGAAAACATGATAAACAAAATTGTATAGAGAGCATGTACAGAAAAATTCGTAAAGAAGTAGTAGTATTCCATGCAAAAGAAAAAGAGAAAGCTGAAAGGGAAGGAAAATCAGACGAGAATAAATCCTCAGAGGATGAGCCAGAGACAGAGCCAGGAGATAGAGGAACGATAGCATATTTAGGAAAGGGTAGATCCTTTAATAAACCGATACGTCCAGAAAGCAAGAGACTTTTTCACTCTGCTATGTCAAATCCAAAGACCCCTGAACATCTATTTCAGGCTACCGATAAAATACTGCAAGAACGAATGGGGTACCATGTACTCAATTCCATGGATGAACAAGAATTAGCAAGGTCAGCAGTACAATGGGCTGACAATTCTGATAAATACGGTGATGATGCATTAGCGCAGACCTTTTTGAATCTTTCACCAGATGAACAGCGACTAGCTAGTATGTATATGATACAACACCTCCTTATATTGTATAAGAGCCAACATTCTGATCCAGGTCCCTTACCTGATGTATTAATAGAGTTACTCATGAATAGATGGAGTGGCCTGGGTACCGATTTAATTAAGCTTATTCTAGAACATCGACACAGATATAGTGCTTTCCTGAATCCACTGTTTGTTTCAGCTCCACCCCCAGAAAGAAAAATGTTTTACATAGACAGACAAAATCCCTTGCGAGAAGTGCATCCAGTCAAGAATGAGGATAATACCTTTAGACGCGTGTTTGTGTACACGCCCATAACTAAAATGGAACTATTAGAAATGAAGAAATTAGTGCCTAGTCACGATAAAGACCCTGCAGGTTTCCACCGTGAAATCAAAGACATGTTACTCATGGGTGAGTATACCTATCCCGACATCATGAAAATATTGAAAGTATTATTGCCTGCCGGTATTTACGAGAAACTAAAAGAAAAAGAATGGGAGGTGGGAGAGCAAAAGATTGATTGGGCTGCATTAGCGAACGAAGAAAATACTCGAACCCCAGGCCTAGGGCTTGGGGACAAAACTAAAGCGTTACCAGGATTGTTAGTACAAGTTTTGCCACGTTTATTAGCAACGAAAAAGGAGGACTGGGATGCAATCTCAGCCTGTAAACAGAAACCCGATGAAGACACTAGTGATTTTTATTCCCGATTTGAAAAATGTTTTGTTATTAATAGTGGCCTGAAACCAAGTAGCGAGTCATATCCACATCTTTTTGTATCTAAGTTAGTCGAGAATTCCCTGCCCCAAGTTAAGAATCGTGTACTGAAAGTCGAGAGCACCTGGCAAGCAAACACGCCTTCACAGATGTTACAAATGTTACAGTACCACCAGAACAGAATTAGGGAAGAACATGATCACGAACAAAGACGTATGAAAGACACGAAAATGAAAATGTTAGTTGCTCAGTCAGTCCCAGCTGATGGTCAGAGAAAGGGCATGACACAGTCCAATAATTCAGCAGCTCCTGTTAAAGGGACATGCAACTATTGTAAACAGCCAGGTCACTATATAAACGATTGTGCAGTTTTGAAACACAATATAGCTACAGGTAAAACTAAAGAGAGACCGCTCCTACCTAGACCAGATCAGGTCCAACAACAAGTACCACAGAATGCACAGCCTATGCAGACTTCACAACAGACAGTACAGACCGTAGCGGTACCACAGCCACAACCGATTGCCGCAACACAACATGCAACTCAACAGATGTACCAGTATGCCCAAACTGATTATCCCGATTATCAGCGATACACATGAAACAGCCTAGAGAGGGAAGTTGGCTTGCCTCTTATTGAGGTTCCTGTAGATCAAGAGGGTCCTTACGTACATAGTCAGGTATTAGGTAAAGATAGAAAGTTTTTGATTGACACAGGGGCAAGCAGAACAACGATAAGTCACGACGAGGTTCCAGGGGCACCCCTCTCAGGCTCCCAGAATGTTTCCCTTGGATTTTCAGGCAAACCTATTGTAAATGAAGTATCACAACCAGTACCTCTTTTAGTTGGTCCGTTGTCTCGCACTACAGATTTGTTATTAACGAAATCATGTCCAGAAAACTTGTTAGGTATCAAGACACTGAAAGCTCTAGGAGCTGTGATTTGCTGTTCTCCGGAAGGAGTTAGACTGTTTTTACGTGACTTTAAGGGTCACTATGTGTTGAGAGATATTGATCCCAGATTACAGAATGTACCTGCACATTTATGGGTGCAAGGCCCCACTGATGTAGGTTGTATGCACATTACTCCATATCGTGTCACACTTAAACCAGGAGTTGTATTACCACGAATTCGACAATACAAGTTACCCCCAGATGCTGTAGTGGCTTTACTGAAAATCATTGACGAGCTCATTGCACAAGGAGTGGTTGTAGAAACCGACTCGAATTTATGTAATTCTCCTATCATTCCAATTCTTAAACGCACTGATCCAAATGCACCCCCAGTTTATCGATTAGTCATCGATTTGCGCGAATTGAATAAATGCATTGTACCACAGTATCCTGTGGTCCCAGATATCTCGTCTCTACTGACAGCTATTGATTCTGAGGCAACGTTCTTTACTGTAATTGATCTGAAGAACGCCTTCTTTAGTGTCCCAATTGATCCGGAAAGCCAATATCTCTTCGGATTCTGTTTAAATGGTCGACGCTTCAAATTTGCACGCGCACCTCAAGGATTCACAGAAAGCCCCAGCATCTATAGCCAAGCACTGAAAAGACAACTTGACAGTATTCACATGCCTGATAACACTGCCCTACTTCAGTATGTCGATGATCTATTGATCACCGCTCGAAGTGAACGTGAATGTGAACTAGCATCACTGACGGTTTTGCATTTCCTGGCTGACAAGGGGCACAAGGTGTCCCCTTCGAAGCTACAATTCTGTGTTCAGCAAGTGGTTTACCTTGGGCACTTGCTGTCCAAAGGGGGGAGACAGCTAACACCTGACCGCATCCAGTTAATTGTAAGCATGTCACCACCCAAGACACAAAAGGAGGTACGGGCTTTTATAGGCCTCACTTCTTACTGTAGACAATGGATCCCTCAGTATGCATTTCTAGCCAAGCCACTCATACAGTTGACAACACAGGAGGCAGCGTCTTCGACTGTCCTCCCATGGACTCAGGAACATACACAAGCTTTTGACGACTTAAAGAAAGCCTTATGTCAAGCACCAGTTTTAGCGACATCATGTTACAGCAAGCCTTTTACACTTTTTGTCACGGAACGCGAAGGTACTGCATTGTCAGTACTCACTCAGGATCAAGCAGGTTCACACAAACCGTGTGCCTACTTTTCTAGTACATTGGATCCAGTAGCCCAGGCCTTGCCTGCGTGCTTGAAATCAGTTGCAGCAACAGCTCTAGCAATCAGACAAAGTGATTCAATAGTGTTAGGACATCAATTGACAGTACAAATTCCACACTCCGTGGAAGTTCTTTTAAACCGAACACAGACTCAACACTTGACTATAGCACGACTGACAGGTTATGAATTGACATTGTTTCAGCCACACATAGAAATCAGACGTTGCAATACATTGAACCCTGCTACACTTCTGGCATTAAGTGAGACAGACCCATTGGCACATGATTGCATTGAAGTCATTACCATCAGGACGAAACCCAGACAAGACTTGACAGACACCGCATTACCAGATCCAGACCTGACACTTTATGTGGATGGTTCATGCATGAGAACAAGTACAGGAGAATTAGTGGCCGCATATGCAGTCACGACAGAAACTGAAGTCATAGAAACGAATTGTATTGACACCCTGTCAGCTCAAGCAGCAGAGCTCATCTCTCTGACACAAGCCTGTATTCAAGCCAAGAACAAGAGAGTGAACATATACACAGATTCCCGTTATGCATTCGGAGTTGTACACGACTTCGGAGTACTCTGGCGAGAGAGAGGTTTTTTGACTTCTCACGGCGCCAAGATTCAACACGGACCCCTTATTCAAGCTCTGTTAGACGCAATACATTTGCCTACAGCCATCTCCATCATGAAGTGCAAGGCACATACGAAAGTCACTGATATCATTTCCCAGGGTAACGACCTGGCAGACCGAACAGCCAAGTATACAGCTCAGACTCAGACTCACACAACTGACCTGACAAAGACAATAGTCCAGACACCGACACATTGCATGACAGTTAAGGATCCCGCCCTAGATGTAATTGACATACAGACACATGCTACACCAGACGAAATCAAGAAATGGACTGAACTAGGAGGGGTCCAGACAGAACAGGGATGGATGACGAAGGGAAAATCTACATGGTTTCTCCCCGACTCTATGGTTCAAGTTATCATTAACACAGTACACAGTCCAGCGCATTTAGGAGAAAAAGCCATGTTAGACAGTATTCAAAACCTTTGGTTCAATAAACATTTACGAGCAGCAGCCAAACAGAAAGTGCGTACTTGCATGATTTGTTGCCAGTTCAATCCAGGAAAAAGCATTCCCGTAGAGCAAGGTGGATTTCATCCTCCCGATCACCCTTTTGAAGTCCTCCAGATGGATTATATCCAGATGGAACGCTGTTGAGGATTCAAATATGTCCTCGTAGTTGTATGTGCACTCTCCCGTTGGACAGAAGCATATCCAGTCCCAGATTACACTGCTCCGACCACTGCCAAGCAGCTGGTTCGTGAATTCTTCCCACGGTATGGTTTGCCCCGTATCGTATACTCAGATAACGGTCAGCCATTCTCGTCCGAGGTTATGAAGCAGGTATCACTCCTGCTAGGCTATCAGTGGAAGTTCCACTGTGTCCGACATCCCGAGGCAGCAGGTCTCGTGGAGAGACACAATCAGACTCTGAAAATTTGTCTTGCTAAGATCTGTAGAGAGAAAGGTGTCGACTGGATAGTAGCTTTGCCAGTTGCACTCTTTAATATGAGAATGGTCGCACACTCCAGAACAGGGCTATCCCCGTACGAGGTGGTCTTTGGTAGGGCACCGAATATGTGGGGGATGCCTCTGCCGAGAAAAATAACTGATGTTGATTGTAACATGATGTTGACTGTAATATGCTGACAGATTACCTTGCCTCCTTGATGTCTGCACTACAATCATGTCGTTCACAGGTCGCTGCAGCCTTTCCCGACAACACCGAGGTGAAGCCACATGAGGTTGTTCCGGGGGACGTTGTATTCGTGAGGAACTTTGACAGAAGAAGTCCGCTGGAGCCCCGTTGGCAGGCGCCGAAGCTAGTACTACTCACAACAAGGACAGCTATTAAAGTCGAGGGCCGCAAGGGCTGGCTATACTCGAGTCATGTCAAAAAATTCCATGGACTGCCGCCAGTTTCAGACTCCCAGCCCGGCCCTCCTCCACAGACTGACTCAAAACTCCCCCTGGTAGAGAAAACTTCTTCTCAAGAGTATAAACTGAAATTGAGGTCTAGCAAGTCAGACAGTTTAATTGTTTAAGTCCTCCCCTAGGTGAATCGGTTAGACAAGTCTCTGACATGTATCCCCTAGACCCCAATAGAGAGAGAGAGATAGACAGAAGCAGCTCAAGAAACGTGCATATTGTAAATCCCTGCGTAGTCACTGTATTGTGACTTTACTGATTATGTTTTTTCTGAGTCTTTTGATTATTGCTGCAAGTATACTGTTACACTTATATTATCCTATTCTCAAACGTGCATATTCTTCTGCAAATAACACTGTCGAGCACACTTTTAGTGAATTACCCCCGCATGAGTTGTCTTACCGACTTGCGCTGTGCAACAATACATTCATTAGTATGTTACATCATTCCCATCAGACCAGCAATGCTACCAATTGTTGGATATGTGGCCGACTCCCTCCCTATCAGAAATACAAGGGAGTTCTGCCCCTCTTACCGTACCCGTTCACACACAATGGTTCCTGTGGTGCATGGTTTAGTTTGATTAATTCCTTAGATTCAGATTCTGTAGTTTACCAGGGCAACTGGGTATGGGGAAACCTGAACACTGTTTTGCATAAAGTATGTTTTCCTGACAAGGAGGGTCTTCCCAAAAGGACAGGAACTGATCTAGAAAATGAAGTATATGGATTAGGTAACTTTACACTTAACCTCATGATTCTGAATGTCCAGTCCGAAGCCGATTCAGTCTTACCCGCTATGTCAGTATTACCAGTCAAAGGTGAATTATGTGTCAGAAAGAATGGTTCAGTACACCTAGGCCATAGTACATGTACTACTGTGATCGAATTCAGTGATAAAGGCAAGTCTACATTCAAGGCTTCCCGACATTCCTATTTCGTTTGTGGTCATACAGCATATACACGTTTACCTCTAGACTGGGATGGTACCTGTTACATTGCATTCCTTCTGCCACCTGTTTTTCTAGCCCCTCCTGAATATCATAGGGATTCCCATCTAGTACACAACAGATCCAAGAGAGATCTCCCGATTGTCGACTACACTGAAACGGCATGGGAGCAATACACAGACTTCAATAAAGGCTTCTTTCCCTACTTAGGTACTGTCTCCAATAGTAAACTGATACGTAAATTAACCAGAACCCTTGAAGCTGTAGTGAATGAAACTACTTCCGCCCTAGGCAACTTAACAGAGGAACAGTCTGCTATGAGACTTGTTGTTCTTCAAAATCGTCTTGTCCTTGACGTCATCCTGGCCGATAGGGGCGGAGCTTGTAGAGTCATCGGATCGAGCTGCTGTGTTTTCATTCCAGAAAACGCGCCATCAGTATATAGAGCCATAACCCGTCTTCACAAAATCGCAAGTCAGATACACCAGAATCCAGGCACCTGGACTTGGTCCGGTTGGTTCTGGACCACGTTGTCGGCCTGGGGATGGAAAGTCCTATCCTTCCTAGGAATAGCCCTTCTCATAGTATTCAGTTGTTGCCTATGTCTGCAATGTGATTTAGAAAAGGGGGTGGTGATGAACAGAGTGTCTGAGTTAAACAGACCACTCTTACCCAGTCCAAAGATCAGGGCTTGATCCATCACCGTTATTTATCTCACTGCCCCATCCCAGCTCAGAACCTGGCTATATGCAAATCAGTCTGTCCCTGGCCCAGTGCATCATGGGAACAGGGCAGACTAAACTACCAAGCCAATTCTTCACCAGACTGCACTGGGACAGGAACAGACTAATTTGCATACAGCCAGGTTCTGAAACTGGGATGGTGCAGTGAGCTAAAAAACGGTGTTGGATCTAGCCCTGATCTCTTGACTGGGTGAGAGTATTCTGTTTAATTCAGAGACTCTGTCCCTCACCACCCCTTGTTGTAAATATTTTTGTCCACCCTAAGCGTGGAAGGGTATACTCAGATGTGAGTCCCTTGCTCATTGCACCATCAGGATTCAAGCAAGCCGGGCCGAAGACGGCTGTAATGCCAGAAACCGGTCCCCGGTAGCTTGTTTCCTTCCCAGTGTAAGAATTGGCTTTTGTAGTTTGGTTTGCCCTGTTCCCATCATGCACTGGGACAGGAACAGACTAATTTGCATACAGCCAGGTTCTGAAACTGGGATGGTGCAGTGAGCTAAAAAACGGTGTTGGATCTAGCCCTGATCTCTTGACTGGGTGAGAGTATTCTGTTTAATTCAGAGACTCTGTCCCTCACCACCCCTTGTTGTAAATATTTTTGTCCACCCTAAGCGTGGAAGGGTATACTCAGATGTGAGTCCCTTGCTCATTGCACCATCAGGATTCAAGCAAGCCGGGCCGAAGACGGCTGAAATGCCAGAAACCGGTCCCCGGTAGCTTGTTTCCTTCCCAGTGTAAGAATTGTCTTTTGTAGTTTGGTTTGCCCTGTTCCCATCATGCACTGGGACAGGAACAGATTAATTTGCATACAGCCAGGTTCTGAAACTGGGATGGTGCAGTGAGCTAAAAAACGGTGTTGGATCTAGCCCTGATCTCTTGACTGGGTGAGAGTATTCTGTTTAATTCAGAGACTCTGTCCCTCACCACCCCTTGTTGTAAATATTTTTGTCCACCCTAAGCGTGGAAGGGTAAACTCAGATGTGAGTCCCTTGCTCATTGCACCATCAGGATTCAAGCAAGCCGGGCCGAAGACGGCTGAAATGCCAGAAACCGTTCCCCGGTAGCTTGTTTCCTTCCCAGTGTAAGAATTGGCTTTTGTAGTTTGGTTTGCCCTGTTCCCATCATGCACTGGGACAGGAACAGACTAATTTGCATACAGCCAGGTTCTGAAACTGGGATGGTGCAGTGAGCTAAAAAACGGTGTTGGATCTAGCCCTGATCTCTTGACTGGGTGAGAGTATTCTGTTTAATTCAGAGACTCTGTCCCTCACCACCCCTTGTTGTAAATATGTCTGCAATGTGGGCCAGCGATTTGCGGCTTGTGCGCCACATCATGTATTCCTCATTCAGGTCCACGTTCAAAATCCCGTAAGAAGAAAGAAGAGCAAATGATGTTACATGAACAAATTGATAGACTAATGAGGATTGATATATCATGAAGGGTCCGTAGGGGACAAGGAGGGAATGAGGTAATATGAATTTTTATGGTCAAGCTCCTCTCTCACGAGCCGAGTGGTCGCTCCCAGTGTCCCTGCAGACACCTGGTATCGTAGCGCTGCTTTGCCTAGAAAGCTGCATTTCATCTCGCCTGCTGTGTGCTCAGTTTCCGCTTTGATTAATTAGCGCTGTGTTTTCATTGATTGTGCTGCTTACAACGTGCATTGACTAGAAAGCTGCATTTCATCTCGCCTGCTGTATTGACTAGAAAGCTGCATTTCATCTCGCCTGCTGTATTGACTAGAAAGCTGCATTTCATCTCGCCTGCTGTGTGCTCAGTTACCGCTTTGATTAATTAGCGCTGTGTTTTCTTTGATTGGGCTGGTTACAACGTTATTTGCGCGTTTGCCTCCAGCGCTCCGCTCTGCTCCCCCCTCCGCCTCCATTTTGTTTGTTGTTGTCGTCCTCGTGTGCCCGCCCCGCCTCCCAGCTGAGACGCCATCGCCCCTCCCCCTCCACTCTCCATATATGACAGTTGTTCCCGCGTGCAGCGTTTACGCGCAGCGACCGCGCCCAACCCGCGCCGAAGGTGCGCCAAAGGTAAGCCCGTCTACACCCGTCCGCGCCTGGACCGCGCCCAGCGCCAGACCCCCTGCCCCTCGCGCTGCCCAGCCCTCCCGCATTACCTACGATGCCGCCACCCTCCTAGCCCTTAACCCCGGTCGCGCCCCCAACTGCGTCCAAGCCGCTCCTGGACACACCCATGGACCTTTCTCTTGCTACTCCTGCAAATTCAGCGGCACCGACAACATCTCCGCTACGACCACACCACAGATTCCCGACCCCAATCACCTACAATGCATCCTTCTCAACACCCGATCGGTCCACAGGCACGCTATTGACCTATGGAATCTACTAGACACCATCTCTCCAGACGTAGCCTTCCTAACAGAAACATGGATGAACGCTTCCTCCACCCCAGACATCACCATTGCCATCCCTGAAGATTATAAGATCACACGCAAGGACCGTACCGGCCACACAGGAGGAGGAATCGCTATCGTCCATAAGAAATCAATCCGCATCTCAACCAGCTCTGACGCCAACCTCGCCAACTCCGAACACCTTCACTTCCAGATCCACATCGACCCCAAGACCACACTCAGAGGCACCCTCCTCTACAGACCACCAGGACCCCGCGCAAAATTCAGTGAAGACATCACGGACTTCATCACTCCACACGCGCTCCCCTCCAAAGACTACATCCTTCTGGGAGACCTCAACTTTCACCTTGAAAAGATCAACGACCGCAACACCACCACCCTCTTGGACAACCTCGCCAACCTCGGACTTAAACAACTGGTCACTTCCCCCACCCACATCGCAGGCCACACACTCGACCCCATCTTCACCTCCAGCAAACATGTCTCCTTCGACCACACTACGGATCTCCTCTGGACTGACCACAGCTGCGTTCACTTCACCTACAACAAGCCAAAACCCACCAACCACCTCCAACCAACTCTGCAAAGAAACTGGAACAAAATCACCATCGACCAGATCTCCTCATCGCTCCTTCTAAACACCCCAGCCCACTCTTCTAACCCAAACCAAGCCGCCGCCAACTTCACCCTTTGGTTATCCAACACCGCCGACACCTTAGCACCACTGAAAAAACGTCAAAGCAAACCTGGCAGCAAGAAGGCCTCATGGTTCAACGATGATCTTAAGAAGTCCAAGAAACTCTGCCGCTCCCTCGAAAAGGCCTGGAAAAAAGACCCAACCACTAACACCAAGGACGCCTTCAAAAACGCCACCCGCACACACCACCAATTATTCCGAAAGGCCAAGAAAACAGCATTCAAGGATCGACTTGACAACAACGCCCACAACAGCAAGGAACTTTTCAACATCGTCAAGGAATTTACCAATCCCTCGGCCAACTCCAACGACATCACCCCCTCTCAAGCCCTCTGTGACTCCCTAGCCTCATTCTTCCACAACAAAATCGCAGACATCCACAACAGCTTCGACAACCAACCCGGAGACCAACCCACCGAACCATATGCTGAACATTCTCCCCCCGTGAACACCCTTAACGACTGGAACCCAATCTCCACTGAGGACACCATCCGCCTGATGAACTCCATCCACTCAGGATCCCCCACAGACCCATGTCCTCACCACATCTTCAACAAAGCAGACTCCGTCATAGCACCGCATCTCCGAGACGTCATCAACTGCTCCTTCAACTCCGCCACCTTCCCGGAAAGCTGGAAACACGCTGAACTCACCGCCCTTCTGAAAAAACCCACAGCGGACCCCACCGAACTCAAAAATTACCACCCCATTTCGCTCCTTCCATTCCCGGCCAAAGTAATCGAGAAAGCTGTCAACAACCAGCTCGCCGCTTTCCTCGAAGCCAACAAATCCCTCGACTCCTCACAGTCCGGCTTCCGAGCAAAACACAGCACTGAGACCGCCCTCATCGCAGCAACAGACGACATTCGAACACTACTGGACAATGGAGACACAGTCGCCCTCATCCTCCTCGACCTCTCTGCAGCCTTCGACACAGTCTGCCACAGCACCCTTTTACAACGCCTCAGAAATATCGGAATACAAGGAAAAGCACTTGAATGGATCACCTCGTTCCTCACCGGAAGAACCCAGAGAGTCCGCCTTCCACCATTCAAGTCCGAGGCCACTGAAGTCATCTGTGGCGTACCACAAGGATCCTCACTCAGTCCCACCCTCTTCAACGTATACATGAGCCCCCTCACGACCATCGCCCGCCAACACAACCTCAACATCATCTCTTACGCGGATGACACTCAACTGATCCTTTCTCTCACCAATGACCCCAGCACCGCCAAAACTAACCTACACGAAGGAATGAAAGAAGTGGCCGAATGGATGAAACACAGTCGTCTGAAACTGAACTCAGATAAAACAGAAGTCCTCATCTTAGGTACTTCCCCCTCTGCATGGGACGACTCTTGGTGGCCGGAAGCCCTTGGAAAAGCACCCATCCCGACAGACCACGCACGGAACCTAGGCATTATCCTGGATTCTTCACTCTCAATGAACAGACAAGTCAGCGCCGTATCCTCATCCTGCTTCAACATCCTTCGCATGCTCAAAAAAACATTTCGCTGGATCCCCATCGAAACCAGAAAAACAGTCACCCATGCTCTGGTCACGAGCCGACTGGACTACGGAAACACCCTCTACGCAGGCACTACCGCTAAACTCCAGAAGAAACTCCAACGAATCCAAAACGCCTCAGCCAGGATCATATTAGACATCCCGCGCAACTAACACATCTCTGGTCACCTGAAAGACCTCCATTGGCTACCCGTCAATAAGAGGATCACTTTCCGACTGCTAACCCACGCACACAAATCACTCTACGACATCGGACCAGAATGCCTCAACTCACGACTGTCCTTCTACACCCCCTCCCGCCAACTACGTTCTTCCAGCCAAGCCCTCGCCACTGTACCTCGCATCAACAAGACCACAATGGGAGGTAGATCCTTCTCATACCTGGCTGCTAAAACATGGAACTCACTCCCCACTTACCTTCGCCTTACCCAGAACCACCTAGCATTCAGAAAGCAACTTAAAACGTGGATATTTGACAAGTAATCCTCCTCCCCTCCCTAAGCGCCTTGAGACCCTCTGGGTATGTAGTGCGCTATATAAATTCTTTGACTTGACTTGACTTGAATTGTGTCCCCTATCGTAGATCCCAACGGCTCCATGTACGTGCTTCAAGTACATGTATGTTCCCTCCACAACCAGCTATGAAGACGCAAATACATTTGCGTCCAACGTTAACATGTCCTCTTTCAGATCCACCATGAATGGATTGAATATTCAGTTCCTAAGTATGCCTTGCCACCGTCTTTACATGGTGTACTTTTCACGTTTTCCTAGCTCTGGCGAGTTAGGCCCTGTTTTCTGCCATTCAAGCCTTTTTCTGCCTTCTGCCTCTGGAAGCTGCAGCCTGGACCTGCATCTGTATCCCTGACCTTTGTCTTACTCCCTGCGCGGCTAGCGGTGCCTGGCTCGGCCTGCTTGCCTGCCAAGACTGTATTCAGCCTTCAAGTTATCTGCTCCGCTCCTCGAAAATACATTCCTGTCTAGTAGTTTAGGTAAACATCCTTCCCAGATGCAGAGCAAAGGGCCCGGCCTTTCTGTCTCCATGCAAGTAATTCATAGCTCCCGTTACCATGGTAGGCCCATGGCCCCCTTGCTTTACACGTAGACACGTAGTCGCATATGCACGCACTAGCAGTCAGTATAGAATAGCCTCTGCCCGAGAGACCTTTCCTTCTAGATAATATAGTTCCTCAAACACAAGATACCAGATATGATTTGGGATTAGGTTGTTCTGACACGCCAGACTTCTGTCTCCACATGTAAAGCTAAATGTCAAGTCCCCTTCACCCTCCAGTTACACGTCAATTACACGTCATGCTGCTGCGCGCGCATCTCTGCCACATATTTCTGCTGACACTGCAAGATTCTTCTAGGGATCCACCCACTTGTGACACCTCTATTTGACGTTTCTAGCACACACCTTCGTGTACGCCCTCGTGCACGCCTTCTGATTACGTATTGTTACGCACTTGTGTTCTTATCTCGTTTCTCTCAGCTGTTACGCCTTCTGAACCCATCACCACTGTAATGCATTGACTATATATATGATGTACTGTTAATAAAGCATTGTAATTCCCTTCCTGAACCCTCGTGGTGATGGAACATGATACCTGGTTCGAACCAATTCCTTTTTAAGGAATAAAACCCATATAAACTCAGATGCCACGGACTCTGCCTCTTATTTTTGACTGAGTTATTCTTATTGAACTTTACCGCATAAATTAAGTATAGGTAATTTAAATTTACCACAGCCTCAGGACCTATGCACCATCTGTGAGAAGTTGGCCTGATATGTAGTGTTTCCAATTCTGGAACCACTTGGTATCAGTCCAAACAAACCCCAAAGATGTCAGGTTGTAAGTCAACCTTGTAGACAAGCTATCCTAGTGGTAGCATGGACTAAGCAGCCTTAAAGGCTTAACTTAAGAGGTCGTGTTAAGCGAGCTGTTTTACCACATACAATCCTGTAATCAAATGAAAGGACACCACACAAGTATATATTATAAAAATATATGTATTTATTTCTAAATTACTCCCCAGTACTCTTTATGAGGAAAGGGGCACAAGCGTTAAATCAAAAGCACTGTTACACATATAAAGTTGCACGTTTATGGATGAGGGCGGGTGGCCACTCAGACCATATATCAAAAAAGTGGTATAAGTAACACTTTACGAACAATGGTTAGGCCTAGGGCCTAGAGATTCGCTGGGAGCAGTCAGGACAAGCAATGAAGAAGTCGGGAGTAGCCCACAGGAGACGGGTGCAGCACGGAAAGTGCGGCGCGCACCAATGCACTGTCAATGGTGCGTAAAAGTCAGTTAAAGTGAATTAAAAGATACTTCCGCTGAACCTAGGAACACAAAACTTTAGACACAGACCCTAGAGGTGTGTACCAGTGTAAAGACACCGGCGTTGCAAAGTTACCTCACCCACAGGCCGTGGGTGCACAGGGTCGAAGTGGCGTCGGGTTCTGTCACGCAGGTTCTTGGTGCTTGGAGCTGTTGCAGCTGCAGGCGCTGTGAAGCAGAAGTGTCCGGTGCGATCCAAGGGTGGATCGATGTAGAAAAGTACCTGAAAGCAGAGGGGACAGAGTCTGGGTCACTCAGCAGTGACCAGGGTGGAACCAGGACGGAACCAGGCAATGTCGGGCGCAATCAGGCGGTTGTCGATAGGCTTCTCTCCGCTGTCACGTGGGCTCTGGGGCATCTGCGACGTCCAGGAGCAGGTCACGATCTGTCCCACGTAGGCTCTCGCCGTCAGCACCGTCGGCTTGAAGATTGTAGCAAACAGCACTTGGCAAAAGCAATCCACGCGGAACCGGGAGATTGCTTATCACTCGAACCAGGAGGGTCAGAGTGGGTGCTCCTTTTTACAGGAGCTGGTGCAGATCTGGAGCAACCAGAAAAGCAAGTCGAATTTCAAAGTTCGTCGGCACAGGGGCCACAAGCCAGCTGGCAAGTGACCGGGCCAACGCGTCGAGCGCACACAAGCAGAAGGGCCCCACGCAGCACTCAGCGAGTGTGGAGGGGTGAGCTTTGGTGCAAGTGGAGCTCGGGGCTGGGGCTTCTCAAACCCCGGTGTACAGCTTCGAGGGTCACTCGTGGGCCGCACGGTCAGCGTCTCGTGGCCTTTTCAAGATGGCGTGCCCCACGCTTCCGGTCGCCTCCACGGGTCTCAGCTCTGCAGGGACTGTGGATCGGGCAGGTAGAAGGCAGGCAAGCTTAATCTCGTCGATCTCTGTCGCTCGAGTTCTGGCGGGAACTGCAACAAAGCAAGGGTCGAGGGCTGGATGGTGCCTGTTTGCACAGGGTGGTCACTCCTTGACCACAAGGGAGATTCTTCAGTCTTCTCACGTCGTGTAGAAAGTCGAAGGGTCCAGATTTCGTTTCTTATGTTTCTTCAGGATGATCTGCGGTCCGTTGGGACTGCTCCCCCTCTTATTCGAATCTAGGGGGTTGGACATCCTGCTAGGTCCCCTCCTATGGGTGGGACCCAGGAAGGGGGTGGTTACACCCCTCTCCTTTGATCCTGGCCGCGCTGGGACAGGGGCTGGGAGGCCCCAGAACCGGTTTGGCCGGATCCTGCAAGGGGCAGCCTTGTGCTCCCCAGGCAGTGTCTGGTTTCATTGAAACCTCCCTACTCCAATCCACTATCTCCTGTCTGGGGTGGTTTGACACCGCCCTGTGACAGGAAACTCTTTGTCCAGGCCTCCTCTGCCGGGTTTCGGTCAGCAGCAGGAGGTCAGACCCGTGTCTGTGGCAGGGGCATCCATTTTGTGGATCTGAGGCTCATCTTAAATCAACCGCGTTTCAGTAAAGTAACATGTCTTCTCCCTCTAGAAGGGTGGAATGCTATCCCCGTCGCCAGAACTGGCGAGGGGATAGTATTCCAATTCGTATGACACCTTACACGACATGTTTTGATAAAGCCAAACCAAAGTTGCTATATAACCGCGAGGATTATAATGCGCTTAAGAGTATATGGTATGGCATTATCCCGGATCAGCTTAGGGAGTTGTTCCCGACAGCTGCAGACAGGCTCAGCTCACGCCAGAGCACCATCTCACATAAAACCACGCACTCTGCCTCCAGGATTGATGAGGCCTTCCATAGGAGTGGCTTACAGGCTATATATGTGTCCAGATATAGGTTTAGATATAGGTATACTATATCTAAGCAAGGGGTGATTACACCCACTTGCCCCAGCTGAGTGATCAGCCAGTTGTGTCAATTTAAGAACCAGCCAGGGGTGGCAAAAGCTATGCTTCAGCCCCTGGTAGGCCTTGGTGGCACCTATGCCCTGGGCACCTATAGTGCATGGTACAGGGGCTGACAAGGAGTCCATTTCCAATTGTGGTATGTACCTATAGCACATGTATTACAAATTTAGAGAGAGAACAGCAGGCTGGGGGTCTGATTAGCAGGCCCACAGCCTCAGTAAGTCGAAAACCAGTGAAGCAAAAAGCAAAAATTGGGGTGACCATAGGATAGCAGACCCTACTCTCCTACATAACCCCCCCCCAAACGCAGGGACATTAAACTTAACCTTGACCAGATAAGTCTTCATGTTCTAAGTGGAAGTACCTGGAGAGACCATCTGCATTACCATGGTCAGTCCCTGGGCGGTGCTCCACTGTAAAGTCCATCCCCTGTAGGGAAATGGACCACCTGAGCAGTTTGGGATTTTCACCCTTCATCTGATTTAGCCACAAGAGGGGCTTATGGTCTGTCTGAATTAGGAAGTGAGTACCAAACAAGTATGGCCTCAACTCCTTCAGGGCCCAAACCACAGCAAAGGCCTCCCTCTCAATAGCTGACCAACGTTTCTCCCTGGGGGTCAGCCTTCTGCTAATAAAAGCAATGGGCTGGTCTTGACCATCTTGATTAAGTTGTGAAAGCACAGCTCCCACCCCCAACTCAGAAGCATCTGTCTGTACAATGAACTGTTTGGAGTAGTCAGGACTCTTCAGGATAGGTGCAGAGCACATGGCCTTCTTCAGGTCATCAAATGCCTTTTGACAGCTAACTGTCCACTGAACCTTTTTGGGCATCTTCTTGGATGTCAAGTCATTCAATGGTGTCACAATGGACCCATAGTTCTTTACAAATTTTCTGTAATACCCAGTCAGGCCCAAGAAGGCTCTGACTTGTGTCTGGGTAGTTGGAGGAGTCCAGTCCTGTATGGTCTGGATCTTGCTCTCCAGTGGTTGAACTTGACCCCCACCTACTAGGTGGCCCAAGTACACAACCTTGCTCTGCCCTATCTGGCACTTAGTAGCCTTGATAGTCAGGCCTGCCTTTTGCAGGGCCTCCAGAACTTTCTTCAGGTGGATCAGGTGATCCTCCCAGGTGGAGCTAAAGACAGCAATATCATCTAGATATGCTGCGCAAAAGTCATCCAACCCAGCAAGGACTTGGTTCACCAACCTTTGGAAAGTGGCAGGTGCATTCTTCAAACCAAAGGGCATTACCACAAACTGATAATGTCCACTAGGGGTAGAGAATGCTGTTTTGGCTTTTGACTCTTCAGCTAGTCTGATTTGCCAGTAGCCAGCTGTCAAATCAAATGTGCTCAGAAACTTGGCAGAAGCCAATTTATCAATGAGCTCATCTGCTCTTGGAATGGGATGAGCATCTGTCCTAGTGACAGCATTGAGACCTCTGTAGTCCACACAAAACCTCATTTCTCTCTTCCCATCTTTGGTATGAGGTTTTGGCACAAGGACCACTGGGCTAGCCCATGGGCTCTCTGATGGCTCAATCACTCCAAGCTCCAACATCTTTTGCACCTCAGCCTTTATACAATCCCTGACATGGTCAGGTTGCCTGTAGATCTTATTCTTCACAGGCAGATTGTCACAAGTATCCACCTCATGGGTGCACCAGTTAGTCTGACTGGGTGTGAGTGAAAACAAATGTCTGTGGGCCTGCAACACCTGTCTGCAGTCCACCTGTTGCTGCTCAGTGAGGCTGCCTGCCAAGGCTACTCCATCAACTGAACCATCATCAGGGTTCTGGGAAAGCAGGTCTGGGAGAGGGTCACTCTCTTCCTCCTGTTCCCCATCTGTGGCCATGAGGAGACTCATGTCCTCCCTGTCAACAAATGCTTTCAAACGATTGACATGGAGCACCCTGTGGGGGCTCCTAGGGGTGCCAAAGTCAACCAGGTAGGTGACTTCTCCCTTCTTTTCAATGATAGGGTAGGGTCCAGTCCATTGGTCCTGGAGAGCTGCTGGCCCCACTGGGTCCAACACCCACACCTTCTGCCCTGGCTGGTACTCAACCAGAACAGCCTTTTGGTCATGCCAGGCTTTCTGTAATTCCTGACTGGCCTCAAGGTTTTTGGATGCTCTCTCCATGTATTCAGCCATCCTGGAGCGGAGACCAAGTACATAGTCCACAATGTCTAGTTTAGGCTTTTTGAGAGGTAACTCCCATCCTTCCTTCACTAAACTCAGTGGACCCCTTACAGGGTGGCCAAACAAAAGTTCAAAAGGGCTGTAGCCAACCCCCTTCTGTGGGACCTCTCTGTAAGCAAAGAGCAAGCAGGGTAAAAGGATGTCCCATTTCCGCCTAAGCTTCTCTGGTAACCCTTTTATCATTCCCTTTAGGGTCTTGTTGAACCTTTCCACAAGCCCATTGCACTGTGGATGGTAGGGTGTGGTAAACTTATAGTTTACTCCACACTCTTTCCACATTGCTTTTAAGTATCC
The DNA here is from genome assembly GCF_964263255.1 of Lissotriton vulgaris. Taxonomy (NCBI): domain Eukaryota; kingdom Metazoa; phylum Chordata; class Amphibia; order Caudata; family Salamandridae; genus Lissotriton; species Lissotriton vulgaris. Next base: position 329,935,235 of record NC_141686.1, read on the forward strand.
AGACATGAAGTTAGTACCTCTGTCTGAAAGAACCTCCTTTGGAAAGCCCACTCTGGAGAAAACTGCAATGAGGGCTTTTGCCACCACAGGAGCTGTGGTGGTCCTCAGGGGAATTGCTTCTGGGTACCTGGTGTGAGGTTCCGTGACAATTGTAAGTGGTGTTTTCGACTCGCACGAATATGGTCGAGTCTGGTATCTATGAACCGCAAATGACGAGTTTAGTAAGTGTGCGCAGTTTCGCTGTGCTAACTTAAACCGTTCGTTTGTTATGTGGGTTTCTCATCTGTACCCACGGGTTCCATCTTAGATACGGCATCCATTTTGTCTCTTGCCCTCAAGTAGCCAGCGAACGGACGCTGTCCGCTTCGCGACCCTGGGACTCCCAAGATATTAGCGGAAGACACATGTCCTTTGAAAGTGTCTTTATGACGAGGGGGTTGCTGCTGTAAGGCAGGTGGCGCCGCTCGAGGCTCATCTTGCCGCACGGGCTTATTGTCTCAGCCGTGCATCTCATTAGGCACGTCCCTTTGATGCTTGTATCTCGTGTTTCTCGATACCTCCCCTTTTACACCCTTTCCGATCTCCCCACTGTCTCCGTCTTCCTCTACACCTGTCTTCGTTCCTATTTCGATCTACTTTACTGCTGATTGGAATTTGCTAATGGTGGGAAGATGGGTTTTTACAGTTGGGAACCGCCAAATGTTTCCGCACTTATGTTCCGGACCTTGTGTGTTCCAAAGTGACCAAAGCGACCCCTCTGAGAGCAAAATGTGGGAACCGGGTTGTAAACTTTTGTGTATCATGTTAGCCTATGGGTAGAAACTGTATAAAAGGAGCGATCCACAGAACCAATTTGAAGCAGTCTCCCCGAACTACACTCGATGTACTTCCTGTGACTTCTGTGTTCCCTGCAGCAAATAAACCTTGACTCTTTGACGCCGAAGGAAGTGTCCCGTGTCTCTGTGACTTGTACGCCGGAGCAGGTTACCCACGAAGGTTTCAGGTGTTGTGCCCTGGCACCGCTGGGTCCAAAAGAACCCAGTCCTTCAGTTGGCGCCCAACGTGGGGCTGCATCAGTGGTACCGGTCCAAGCCCGACGATCGTGAGGAACTTCGTGTGAAATCTCCGAGGGAAGGTGCACTCCGCTTCATCGATCCTGTTGTCGAAATAAGTGGCCCGACGACTTTTCCCGCGAAGATTCCCGCCTCCTGACGGCTGCGACTGACTGCTGCCCTGACTGTAGACCTGTTTTGGCGCCTGGCGTAGACCTTGGTATAGCGAGACGATTGACGGGCCTTCCTGAGGACGCCATTGATCTTTGAGTTAAGTATTTGGTGGGTCGCTCCCAGAGTTCTTGGTTGTTGACACTTTAGCGGGTGTCTTTTGTTGTACACGCTGTATGAGTGTTTTTGTCGGTGACACTTTGCTAGCGTACTTTGTTGTTGTATTATTTGACGACTGCAGCCGCCAAAAACCGAGGGTTTTGTTCTTTGCTGGGACTTGGTAAATCCCGTAACCCTTGAAGTTTGTGAAACTCGGCTAGTGTGCAAGATGCCTGGTCGCAGTACTTTGTTCAGTTGTTTCAGACCTTGTGGTGCGGATTCCCTGCTGGAGGACTCATGTCCGATACCTCCGGTTGGAACTCCTACTTATGACTTATATAGCAAACATGGGCTAGGCCCGATCGCTTTTAATGATTATTGGATTAAATATACAAAGAAAGACGGTGATCTTCGTTGGCCACCTCACGGTAGCTTCGAGGCATCAATCTTAGATAATTTAGAAATAAAGTTGTTCGAACGTAAATCAAGGCCGGCCATGTTTGATGCCTTTCGGTTGTGGCGTAAAGAAGCCCGACAGAAAGAAATCAGACAGAATAAACGTAGTCAGCGAGATAATGCTGCTACTATAGTGAAGAAAGCTGAGCAGTTTCAGCGTGATAAGGAGGATAAGGATAAGGAAGTGTTTGAGAGACTACAGCGTATGTCCATAGATAAATGCTATCCTGCTTTGCCTACGGAGTCGGATAAGAAGGAAGAGGCAGTTGAGGATCCTTTAATGTCCTATCTTATGAAGTCGCCACCTCCGTACGTACAGGGTACCACAGCTCCTGTGGTCCCTGCCGTACCTGTTCTTCCACCTGTTATTCCTCCACCAGTTCCTCAACCTGCACCCGCTCTTCCGACTGTTCCTGCTCCTTTACCTGTTTCTATTCCTACTGCTCCTCCGCTTCCACATACTCCTGCTCCCGCTACTGCTCCTGTGTTGTTAACCCCTGTTGCTGCTACTGTCTCTACTCCTTCTCTTGTTAGTCCTGTGTCTTACTCTTCTCCTTCTACTCGTAATCGTAACTCTCCCCTTGCGACAAACTTCTTTCACTCGCTCGGACCTGTTTTTGGGTCTGCTGGTTCTGATGGTCCTCAGAGACGTAGTCAGCTTCCTGGTAATAGAGAACGTGTTGCGCTATATAATATGGCGATGGGTTGGATGATAAACCCTCTTAGAAATCCACCTCGTGTTGTCCTCGAAACGTTTGATCAATTCAACATACCTACTCAGAGATATGTGTTTGATGAAATGTGCAAGTTCCTCCATGATCAGATAGTGGCCAATGCGCCTGACGAGGTGCTGACCGCCCTGTCTGAACTTCGGCTTCAGTTCGCAACTGGACTGATAGTCGATACTAATGTCCGACGTGCTATTGAGCGATTGCTATCTCTTCGTCCCGCTCCTATTCCTCATGCATTGTTTGTTGAGGATATTGAACAACAAGACGACTCTGGCCAATATCCTATGCGTGAAGTTCCGCCAGTTTGGGTACCAGCTGATAATACTAATGCTGCCCAGCCAGTACCAGCACATTTCCAGAGAGTGTGGATACACCTCCCATGGAAACGATCGGAAGTGCTTCAGGTGAAACAATCTTTGCCCGATCCTCGTAAAAATCCTACTGGGTATTATAAGGAATTATCGCAGCTCGTAGATGCTACGATAATGAATCTTGCCGATATCGATATGTTGTTTGGCAACGTTGTACCGCAACCGGTATGGGCTAAGATTCGTCATCAAGATCACGCAAATGAATTAGGTGGTGATTGGGCTGCCATTACAGCGGCAGACGCTGGACAAGTGGCTGCTACTAAACCCGATCAGTTGATTGCTGAACTCCCCCAGCGAATCATTACATTAATGAAATCGCTTATGCCAGCTACGAAGGTAAATTGGGACAAATTGTCAGCCTGTAAGCAGAAGAAAGATGAGAGTGTTTCCGACTTCTTTACGAGGTTCGAGGAAGCATTCATTGATCATAGTGGACAGGATATGGGTACTGAGGGTGGACAGAGGTTGTTTGTGGATAAATTCGTGTCGAACTTGTTGCCCGATTTGAGCAATAAATTAAAGAATTCAGAAAGTGCGTGGGCCGTTTCTACCTCAGCTCAGATATTGGCTACGGCACAATATTATGAAAATAGGGAGAAAGAAGAAAATGACCGTGCTGAGAAAAAGACGAAAGAGCTAAAAACTAAAGTGTTGTTACAACAAGCGTATCCGCCGCGTTCTAATCAGAATGTGCCTCAGCAGAATAGATCACAGTCGCAATCGAATCGATCGCAGCCGCGTAATGATTCCTCTTTCCAAAGATCTTCACTAGGGTACAATCAATGTGCTTATTGTAGACAGGAGGGACACATTAAATTCAATTGTCCTGCTTTAAATGATCGTAGTAGTGGTAATTCGTCTAAAGGAGGTCGTGGTGGTTCACAGCACGCATCACGTGGTAGAGGTCGTGGTGCTCAGAATGATCGCTCTGACCATTCATCAAATTCTGATAACTGTTTTGATCAACGTGGATCATCACAAGGACGATCTGCGCAGTACAATGTAGACGATTATTACGTCGATCAGGGAACTGACGATAGTAATTACTAGGACAGCCAAGGACAAGGAAAGGGAGTGGTATCAGTTCCGGTTGATCAGAGAGGGCCTTACGTCGCAGTTGCTACATCGGGCGTCGTTGAGCCTTTTCTGTTGGACACTGGTGCAGCGAAAAGTTCTATCATGCATTCGAAACTCCCTGGCGCACCTTTGTCTGGCTTAACAAATGTTTCCGTTGGATTCTCTGGCGCCCCCGTTAGCAATCCAGTTTCGCGCCCTTTGCCCCTTAAAATTGGGCCACGTGAGCTTGACGCTCCATTGATTTTAACTACTGGTTGTGGTGAAAATCTTTTGGGTCTGGATTTGCTTAAACGTTTGTATGCAACTTTGTATTGTTCTCCTGCGGGTGTAAAGCTTACGTTCGGAGAGAGGGTAGTCTCTCCCATGTATTTGTCCCTCGACAAGCTTCCACCGGAATTAGATTCTCTTCCTGCGTCTTTGTGGGCGACGGGTCCAAATGATGTGGGCCTACTTGATATCTCCCCTTATGTTGTTCAGTTGAAGTCGAATGTGCGATTGCCACGTATTCCCCAGTATCGTATCTCCCTTGATGGTGAACGAGCTTTGTTAGCGATCATCTATGACTTGATCGAGAAAGATGTTATCGAAGAAACTCGGGGAAACGTGTGCAATAGCCCTGTATTGCCCATTCTTAAACGTACTGATCCTACCAAACCGCCTGTTTATCGTTTTGTTATCGATTTACGGGAGGTAAATAAAATTGTGGTTCCTCAATTCCCTGTTGTGCCTGACATCACGGCGCTACTGACTCTGATTCCAGCTACAGCTTCATGGTTTTCGGTGATTGATTTGAAAAATGCATTTTTCAGCATCCCGATTGCCGAAGAGAGCAGGGACCTTTTCGGTTTCTCTCTTGGTGGACGTAGCTTCCGGTTCAAACGCGCTCCTCAGGGCTACTGTGAAAGTCCATCGATTTACAGTCAAGCCTTGAAGGGTCAACTGGATGCGTTTAGGTTGCCGGTTGGTGCGGCTTTAATCCAATACGTCGACGACTTATTGGTGGCTGCTGATACTCAGGACATTTGCAAAATTGCTACAGTGTCGTTGCTGCAACATCTCTGTGAGTTAAATCACAAGGTGTCACCTTCTAAACTCCAATATTGTTGTCAAGAAGTAACCTATCTAGGTCACTTATTGTCAAAGGAGGGAAGGAGATTGACCCCAGAGAGAATTGCAGCGATTGCGCGAATGGCTGTGCCACAAACCCAAAGAGATGTGCGTGCCTTTCTAGGTATCACGTCGTACTGTAGGCAGTGGATTCCTAATTTTTCATTGCTAGCGAAACCATTGGTGGCTCTTACGTGCAAGGATGTTTCAACTCCTTTACCATGGACGGACGAATGTCAGAAAAGTTTTTCTGAATTACGTGATTCATTGTGTTCGGCTCCTGTGTTAGGTACCCCTGATTACAGCAAACCGTTCACGTTATATGTTCACGAGAGGGAAGGTTGTGCTTTGAGTGTCTTAACGCAACCTTTTGGTGGTAAGCAACGTCCATGTGCATATTTTTCCTCGACCTTAGACCCAGTAGCTAGAGCATTGCCGAGTTGTTTGAGAGCAACTGCGGCAGCTGCGGTCTCTATCCGACAATCAGCAGGATTGGTCATGGATAATATGCTTACGGTGATGGTTCCGCATGCAGTCGATACTCTGTTGAATCGAACGAAAACTCAGCACTTGACGAGTGCGAGGTTGTCTGGGTACGAATTGACGCTCTTGGCAAGCCACATTCAGATAAAACGTTGTAATGTCCTAAACCCGGCAACTTTGTTACCGATTAGTGCAGAGTCAGATGAAGTAGCAGAACATGACTGTTACTTGCGGACAGAAGAGGAAACAAAAGGTCGTGTGGACCTTAAAAACACCCCATTGGAAGACCCGGACGGCACTCTGTATGTGGATGGGTCATGTTTTAAGTTGCCGAATGGTGATGTGACTACCGCTTATGCTGTTGTAACATTGAATACTGTTGTTGAGACTGCGAGATTGAATCAGAATTCTGCCCAAGCTGCAGAGCTGATTGCTCTCATTAGAGCATGTGTATTAGCAAAAGGTAAACGTGTGAATGTGTACACCGATAGCCAGTATGCTTTCGGTGTAGCGCATAGTTTTGGACGATTGTGGCGAGAACGTGGTTTTTTGACGTCGCATGGCACGAAAATACAGCATGGCCAGCTTGTGAACGATCTGTTGGATGCATTGACTTTGCCTGTACAAGTTGCGATTGTTAAGTGTAGTGCGCATCGTAAAGTGACGGATGATGTTGGTCGTGGTAATGCGTTTGCAGATGAGATTGCTAAGGAGACTGCCCGGAACCTTAGCACTCGAATGTATGTGACGAGTTCGGTTAGGTGGCCTGCAGAATCAAGTGTGTGTGAGAATACCATGGAGAGCGTGAAAGCAATTCAGAATGAGGCCACCGACACTGAAAAGATGAAGTGGAAAGAAAGTACGGGAAAGTTGGATGCGAATGGTTGCTGGATTGATTTGTCGGATCGGAAAAGATGGATGTTACCGGATGCGTATGTGCTGGCCGTTGTGACAATGGCACATGGGTTAGCACATATTAGCGCGAAAGGTATTTGCAAGTTGCTGGCTGATGTGTGGAAGAATGATGGCATTACAAAGTGTGCTGAACGTCTGGTGAAGAATTGTATGGTGTGTATAATGTACAATCCTGGCAAAGGAACCCCAACTCCCCCTGGCAGTTTTGCTCCTCCTTCGTATCCCTTTGAGGTGATCCAATTGGACTTCATCCATATGGAGCGATGCAATAACCTGAAATACGTTTTGGTTGTGGTTTGCGCATTCTCCCGATGGATCGAGGCCTATCCCCTCAAAGACAATACTGCTTTGTCTACGGCGAAAATCCTACTGAAGGAATACTTTCCTCGGTACGGAATGCCTAGAGTCGTGTGGTCAGATAACGGAAGTGAGTTTGTTGGAAGTGTGATGAAGAGTGTGTGTAAGGGCCTTGGAATTAATCAAAAATTCCATAGCGCCAATCATCCCCAGTCAGCTGGATTGGTTGAAGGGTACAATGGCACCCTTAAACTAAAACTAGCGAAGATTCAGGCTACGACTGGACTTTCGTGGCCTGATGCTTTGCCTCTAGCATTACTGTCAACTAGGGCGACTGTACACTCCCGAATAGGGCTTAGTCCCTATGAAATAGTGTTCGGCCGTCCTGCGAATGTGTGGGGGGTTCCTAGGCCAGGAATATTCTCTGATCTTGAGTATCCGATGTTGATTGACTACTTACATGACTTGACTGCTAAACTGAGGTTAATTCACCAACAGGTTTACGACGCCTTGCCGACGCAGACGGAGGGTCCAGGCCACCAGCTCCAGCCCGGAGAGTGGGTAGTTACTCGTAACTTCTCACGCAAGACTAATCTGGACCCCCGATTCACCGGACCTTACCAGGTGCTCCTGGCCACGAGGACTGCCGTTCGTCTTGAGGGACGGAAAAATTGGGTACATGCTACCCATTGTAAGCGAGTCCCTATTTCTTTGTCGGCAGACCCGTGGGTAAGGAAAGGCATTGCGTCAACAGAAACAGAAACATTGCCGGCGTTTGTACCTTTTAGCGACGCACAGCTTGTTGGAGAACCCTCAGCGCAGCAGAAAGCCACTGTTGAACACTTGTCAGCAAAAGACTCAAGACCAGATCAACGAACTGATCAACAGGACGCTGTCTCTTCAACGGATCCTTTGTTCGACGAGCAGACACGTCCCGGGAAACATCGATATTCTTTGAGATCTCACACTAAGGACAAATAAAATTTTTTCTTGCTTTGCTGAAATTGATAACTGCAATATCCTCGTTTCCCATGATCAATTTTGAACATTCGTATTATTGAAAGTTTTTGTACATATATCAAGCTTCTTCCTTGTATCTTTTTCCTTCCACAGCTGAGAAAAATTGTGCTAATATATACATATTGTGTATTAAGGGCCGTAGGGCCGCGCGCGTACTTCCTTCTGGACAGTAGGTCTTGACGCTAGGTTAAAGGCCGTCGGTTCCTAGGAACTCCTGGGGATTGACTATTGCTGCACAGAACGAAGTGCGTCAAGAAACGTTGCGGACGGTCGTAGGGAATGGCATTTTCGAAGCTGAATGATTTGGAAGTAGCTCAGGCGTATAGAGTCAAGCTGCAGCAACTCAGTCGTACTAAATGTTTTGTATTTCAATTGTTCGTATTGTTTTTAACTGCTTCTGCATTTTTGACGGGTTGGGTGTATTACACTATGTCTTACTTCTTACTTCCTACCCCTACTCCTACTCCTTACCCTAACCTTACTTCTACTGCTTCTCCCCATTCCTTTCATATGTTACCGGAACACGAGCAGGCTAGACGTGTAGAATTCCGCAACAATTCCTTTATTCAGCTCCTCCATCAGCATCAGTTAGTGGTTAACACTACTAATTGTTGGGTGTGTGGGTTGATGCCACATACTACGGGTAAGGGAATTCCATATCTGGCATTACCGTATAGTTCCCAAGGGTCAGCTCGAGCATTCCAGACAATGTTTCGAAGCGCACTGGGTTTCCACCCCACTCAAGAACAACGTTCCCCCAACTCTGGTCCTACCTCGTATCAGAGGCTGCTATCAATGGCAATAGAGGATATGGAAGATGAGATCCATGATCCTTTTCTTATCCCTAAAGAAGAGGTACAAGCCTATAGGGTACTAAGCAGAGGGGAATATAGTATGTTCACTGGTGAAAAGCAGCTTAAAAGCTCGCCTCCAATATGGGTCGTACCCCACACTGGTAATCTTTGTCTTATGGGTCGTGGCTCGCACGCCCCACTTGGAGCAAGTGCTTGCACTGAAAGTTACGTTCTGCCAATAATCTCGTCCCCTGTGTTTCTGGCTGCCAAGGGTACCTACTTTATCTGTTATGATCGTGCATACACATGGTTGCCCGCAGACTTCATGGGCTCATGTTTCATTGCAAATCTGTTGCCTCCGACGTTTACTGTAGATGCCGATTATCATAAGACAAGAGTTGTACGAGGCGTAATTAGCGAAGAGGATACTGCCGGTCAAGAGGCAGGAGACTTTTTCAAGGGTTTCCTCCCGTTTTGGGGACCTATGGTTAATAGTAGGAACCTGAGACAGTTGACTCGAGTGGTAGAATCGACAGCTAATATTACTGCCAGTGCCCTTGGTAATATCACCACAGAGCTTCAGGCGGAGAGACTTATGACGTTACAAAACCGTATGGTTTTAGATGTCGTCTTGGCAGATCGCGGTGGGGTATGTAGAGTGATCCATTCGAGCTGCTGCATTTTCATTCCAGATAATGCTCCTACTGTCTATCAAGCCATCTCGAAGTTGCATAAGATCTCCGAATCCATACACGTGGATGTAGGGGATTGGACGTTACTTGGATGGTTTTGGGGCCTGATGTCGACTTGGGGTTGGAAGATTCTGATGATCATCGGGGTTGTGGTAGTGTTCCTGTTCACGTGTTGCCTTTGCGTGCAGTGTGGTCCTGCCTTATGTGGCCTCTGTGCTACAACGTGTATGAGACAACCATCTGTTACCAAGGGGACTCGGTTGGACAGAGCTATGCTACAACAACATCTCGATGGTCTGATGAATATCGAATATGATTCCGACTAGTGCTTGCCTACATGAGGGCAAAAGGAGCGTCTGAGGTTCCGTGACAATTGTAAGTGGTGTTTTCGACTCGCACGAATATGGTCGAGTCTGGTATCTATGAACCGCAAATGACGAGTTTAGTAAGTGTGCGCAGTTTCGCTGTGCTAACTTAAACCGTTCGTTTGTTATGTGGGTTTCTCATCTGTACCCACGGGTTCCATCTTAGATACGGCATCCATTTTGTCTCTTGCCCTCAAGTAGCCAGCGAACGGACGCTGTCCGCTTCGCGACCCTGGGACTCCCAAGATATTAGCGGAAGACACATGTCCTTTGAAAGTGTCTTTATGACGAGGGGGTTGCTGCTGTAAGGCAGGTGGCGCCGCTCGAGGCTCATCTTGCCGCACGGGCTTATTGTCTCAGCCGTGCATCTCATTAGGCACGTCCCTTTGATGCTTGTATCTCGTGTTTCTCGATACCTCCCCTTTTACACCCTTTCCGATCTCCCCACTGTCTCCGTCTTCCTCTACACCTGTCTTCGTTCCTATTTCGATCTACTTTACTGCTGATTGGAATTTGCTAATGGTGGGAAGATGGGTTTTTACAGTTGGGAACCGCCAAATGTTTCCGCACTTATGTTCCGGACCTTGTGTGTTCCAAAGTGACCAAAGCGACCCCTCTGAGAGCAAAATGTGGGAACCGGGTTGTAAACTTTTGTGTATCATGTTAGCCTATGGGTAAAAACTGTATAAAAGGAGCGATCCACAGAACCAATTTGAAGCAGTCTCCCCGAACTACACTCGATGTACTTCCTGTGACTTCTGTGTTCCCTGCAGCAAATAAACCTTGACTCTTTGACGCCGAAGGAAGTGTCCCGTGTCTCTGTGACTTGTACGCCGGAGCAGGTTACCCACGAAGGTTTCAGGTGTTGTGCCCTGGCACCGCTGGGTCCAAAAGAACCCAGTCCTTCAGGTGGCATGATCCACTACCACCAGTATAAATCTGTGCCCAGATGCTGTTTGAGGATCCATGGGACCCACAATGTCTATTCCAACTCTTTCAAAGGGTACCACCACCACAGGTAGTGGTATCAGGGGGGCCTTTGTTGTGCCACCTGACTTACCACTGGCTTGGCAAGTGACACAGGAGCGACAAAACTCCTTGACATTTTCTGACATGTGAGGCCAGTGAAAGTGTGGAACAAGCCTGTCCCAAGTCTTATTCTGGCCTAAGTGTCCTGCAAGGGGAATATCATGGGCCAAGGTAAGAAGGAAGCCCCTAAACTTCAAAGGTATAACCAACCTCCTGGTTGTGCCAGGCTTGGGGTCTCTAGCCTCTGAATAAAGGAGTCCTTCATCCCAATACACTTTATGGGTACCTTGAGCATTCCCTGCAGCCTCAGCAGCAGCTTGCTGTCTGAGGGGTTCAAGTGAAGGGCAATCTAATTGGGCCTGCCCCAGGTCTGCCCTTGAGGGTCCCCCTGTCCCCAGAAACTCAACCTGATCAGGTTCAAGCTCCTCAGAGACAGTCTCCTCTTGGACTGCAGAATCAGTTTCCTGTGAAACCTGATCCTCAACCTGGGGCAAGTGGGAAGGCACAGCCTTAACCCTCTTGCTCCTTCTCTTGGGTTGTGGTTGGTCTATTGTTTCAAGATCCACCACTGGTTCAGGAAGGCACTTCTTAGCCTGAGACCTTGTCACTGCAAGGACATGAGCTGAAATCCCTAGCATTTCTGCATGAGTCCTGTACTCCACTTCTGACCAAACTGAGCTTTCAAGATCATTGCCTAACAGACAGTCTACTGGGAGGTCTGCACTTACAACAACTTTCTTTAGGCCATCTACCCCTCCCCAGGAGAAGTTTACAACAGCCACACTATGGGAAGTAGTGGAGTTGCTTGCATTGGTCACTAGGTAACTTTCACCTAGTACAATTTGTCCAGGGTCCACAAAGCCAGGTGCCACCATTGTGACACTGGCACAAGTGTCCCTGTAGGCCTGAGCCAGTTTCTCATTAATTAAGGGAGTCTGCCTATATTTGCCCAGGTTACTGGGGCTTACTGCAGTGGGCAAAGATATGTCCACATCATATAGGAGAACTGCCTGTGTGGGGATTCTGACTAGGCCAGATTCCACCTCAGTACCCAGGGTCAACCCTACTAAACCCTTTGGCTGTGTACCACCACTGCTGACTGTACTAGGGGGTGCAGTTGCTTTAGGAGCTGCAGTGGTGGGGACTGGATTTTTCTTAGTGCATTCACTGCCCCAGTGTGAAACTGATTTGCAGGTATTACACCAAGGTTTCTTTGGGCCATCGTTCTTCTTTTTCTTGTTTCCATTTTGGGAACCCCCCTCCTTATTGCTAGTTTGGGGGCCTGAAGACTTCTGGTCCTTTTCTTTATCTTTCTGATTCCCACCCTTCTGGTCTGTTTTCTTCTGGTCACCTTGGTTCTGGTTTTTCTGCTTAATCCTTGTTCTGACCCATTTGTCTGCCTTCTTTCCCAATTCTTGGGGAGAGGTCAAATCAGAGTCCACAAGGTATTGATGCAACAGCTGGTTCTGACAGTTATTAAGGATCTGTTCTCTCATCATAAGATTGTACAATCCTGTATAGTCTGAAACTTTACTTCCCTGCAGCCAACCCTCCAGAGCCTTAGTGGCACAATCTACAAAATCAGTCCAGTCCTGAGTCTGTGCTTTTTGGGTGTCTCTGAACAACAACCTGTATTGCTCAGTGGTTAGGCCAAACCCTTCAATAAGAGCACTCTTCAGAACAGAGTAGTTTTTGGCATCCTCAGGTCTAACAGTGAGGAGCCTGTCCCTCCCTTTCTCAGAAAAGGAGTACCATAAAATTGCTGCCCACTGATCCTCAGGGACCTGCTGTACCATGCAGGCCCTCTCAAGAGCAGTCATCCATTTGTGGATATCATCCCCTTCCTTGTAGGGGGGCACAATTTTTGTCAGGTTTCTATTGTCATAGGCCCTGTCTTTTTCTTTAGGAACTTTGCTGCCACCAGTGGCATCTAAGCCACTTATTTTCTGTTCCCTAGCCAAGGTAAGTTTAGCTTGAGCTAAGGTCAGTTTAGCTTGAGCCAGAGCTACCTCCTCCCTCTCTATCTGGAGTTGGACAGCCCTCATCCTGGCCCTATGCTCTTTTCTCTGGGAGGAAGTCATTCCTCTTTGAGATTCTCTTGAGGCACTAGAAAGGTGAGAGTCCCTTGACAGAGATCTCTCCCTTCTATTGCCTGGGAGAATTTGGTTATGAGATCTGGAGTGGTGCTGGCCCTCTCCATTCCCATGTAGGTCCAAGTTGGCCTGGTTAAGCCTGGCAACCTGTACCTGGTTTCCCTGCTGATCCTGATCTTCAGGCTCTTCTACATCAGAGCCTTCCTCTTCCTCTTCCTCCTCCTCTTCTTCTTCTGGAAGATTCTCATTCTCAGGGGAGTTTATCCCTTCACCTGAATCTAAGGGAGCCTGACTCACCTTATCTAGATCATCCTTTTCTAGGAGAGCTATTAGGGAAGGAATGGTAGGGCCTCTGCCCTTTTTTAGCCCCCTGGCTGTGCACAAGGCACTCAGGTCTTTGTGGCTAAGGTTGTCATATCTGGATGTTGTCCCTATAGGATCAACTTCTACAGGAGCAGAGCCTGAGGCTCTACCTGTATCAGACATGACTGCTAGTGAGGTGTAAGTGGTGCACTTACCTACACTAAGTGGTTTCCTACTGTACCTTGCTAGTGAGTTGTAGTCAGGGTGTGCTAATCCCTTTAATCTACAACTACTAAGTTCAGTAGAACTTAATATGCTAAGCTTTTGATTTATATGTACCTAGAGGTACTTGATGTGATCTTTCAATTTGATAAAGATTGCAATGGTAAAACAAACAGCAAGCTCAAATCCCACCGCTGCCACCAATGTGAGAAGTTGGCCTGATATGTAGTGTTTCCAATTCTGGAACCACTTGGTATCAGTCCAAACAAACCCCAAAGATGTCAGGTTGTAAGTCAACCTTGTAGACAAGCTATCCTAGTGGTAGCATGGACTAAGCAGCCTTAAAGGCTTAACTTAAGAGGTCGTGTTAAGCGAGCTGTTTTACCACATACAATCCTGTAATCAAATGAAAGGACACCACACAAGTATATATTATAAAAATATATGTATTTATTTCTAAATTACTCCCCAGTACTCTTTATGAGGAAAGGGGCACAAGCGTTAAATCAAAAGCACTGTTACACATATAAAGTTGCACGTTTATGGATGAGGGCGGGTGGCCACTCAGACCATATATCAAAAAAGTGGTATAAGTAACACTTTACGAACAATGGTTAGGCCTAGGGCCTAGAGATTCGCTGGGAGCAGTCAGGACAAGCAATGAAGAAGTCGGGAGTAGCCCACAGGAGACGGGTGCAGCACGGAAAGTGCGGCGCGCACCAATGCACTGTCAATGGTGCGTAAAAGTCAGTTAAAGTGAATTAAAAGATACTTCCGCTGAACCTAGGAACACAAAACTTTAGACACAGACCCTAGAGGTGTGTACCAGTGTAAAGACACCGGCGTTGCAAAGTTACCTCACCCACAGGCCGTGGGTGCACAGGGTCGAAGTGGCGTCGGGTTCTGTCACGCAGGTTCTTGGTGCTTGGAGCTGTTGCAGCTGCAGGCGCTGTGAAGCAGAAGTGTCCGGTGCGATCCAAGGGTGGATCGATGTAGAAAAGTACCTGAAAGCAGAGGGGACAGAGTCTGGGTCACTCAGCAGTGACCAGGGTGGAACCAGGACGGAACCAGGCAATGTCGGGCGCAATCAGGCGGTTGTCGATAGGCTTCTCTCCGCTGTCACGTGGGCTCTGGGGCATCTGCGACGTCCAGGAGCAGGTCACGATCTGTCCCACGTAGGCTCTCGCCGTCAGCACTGTCGGCTTGAAGATTGTAGCAAACAGCACTTGGCAAAAGCAATCCACGCGGAACCGGGAGATTGCTTATCACTCGAACCAGGAGGGTCAGAGTGGGTGCTCCTTTTTACAGGAGCTGGTGCAGATCTGGAGCAACCAGAAAAGCAAGTCGAATTTCAAAGTTCGTCGGCACAGGGGCCACAAGCCAGCTGGCAAGTGACCGGGCCAACGCGTCAAGCGCACACAAGCAGAAGGGCCCCACGCAGCACTCAGCGAGTGTGGAGGGGTGAGCTTTGGTGCAAGTGGAGCTCGGGGCTGGGGCTTCTCAAACCCCGGTGTACAGCTTCGAGGGTCACTCGTGGGCCGCACGGTCAGCGTCTCGTGGCCTTTTCAAGATGGCGTGCCCCACGCTTCCGGTCGCCTCCACGTGTCTCAGCTCTGCAGGGACTGTGGATCGGGCAGGTAGAAGGCAGGCAAGCTTAATCTCGTCGATCTCTGTCGCTCGAGTTCCGGCGGGAACTGCAACAAAGCAAGGGTCGAGGGCTGGATGGTGCCTGTTTGCACAGTGTGGTCACTCCTTGACCACAAGGGAGATTCTTCAGTCTTCTCACGTCGTGTAGAAAGTCGAAGGGTCCAGATTTCGTTTCTTATGTTTCTTCAGGATGATCTGCGGTCCGTTGGGACTGCTCCCCCTCTTATTCGAATCTAGGGGGTTGGACATCCTGCTAGGTCCCCTCCTATGGGTGGGACCCAGGAAGGGGGTGGTTACACCCCTCTCCTTTGATCCTGGCCGCGCTGGGACAGGGGCTGGGAGGCCCCAGAACCGGTTTGGCCGGATCCTGCAAGGGGCAGCCTTGTGCTCCCCAGGCAGTGTCTGGTTTCATTGAAACCTCCCTACTCCAATCCACTATCTCCTGTCTGGGGTGGTTTGACACCGCCCTGTGACAGGAAACTCTTTGTCCAGGCCTCCTCTGCCGGGTTTCGGTCAGCAGCAGGAGGTCAGACCCGTGTCTGTGGCAGGGGCATCCATTTTGTGGATCTGAGGCTCATCTTAAATCAACCGCGTTTCAGTAAAGTAACATGTCTTCTCCCTCTAGAAGGGTGGAATGCTATCCCCGTCGCCAGAACTGGCGAGGGGATAGTATTCCAATTCGTATGACACCTTACACGACATGTTTTGATAAAGCCAAACCAAAGTTGCTATATAACCGCGAGGATTATAATGCGCTTAAGAGTATATGGTATGGCATTATCCCGGATCAGCTTAGGGAGTTGTTCCCGACAGCTGCAGACAGGCTCAGCTCACGCCAGAGCACCATCTCACATAAAACCACGCACTCTGCCTCCAGGATTGATGAGGCCTTCCATAGGAGTGGCTTACAGGCTATATATGTGTCCAGATATAGGTTTAGATATAGGTATACTATATCTAAGCAAGGGGTGATTACACCCACTTGCCCCAGCTGAGTGATCAGCCAGTTGTGTCAATTTAAGAACCAGCCAGGGGTGGCAAAAGCTATGCTTCAGCCCCTGGTAGGCCTTGGTGGCACCTATGCCCTGGGCACCTATAGTGCATGGTACAGGGGCTGACAAGGAGTCCATTTCCAATTGTGGTATGTACCTATAGCACATGTATTACAAATTTAGAGAGAGAACAGCAGGCTGGGGGTCTGATTAGCAGGCCCACAGCCTCAGTAAGTCGAAAACCAGTGAAGCAAAAAGCAAAAATTGGGGTGACCATAGGATAGCAGACCCTACTCTCCTACACCATCACACCTATGAGAGCCACAGAACCTTCTCACAGGAGAGCCAGAGGACCTGCGCACCATCACACCCAGGAGAGCCACAGGACCCTCGCACCATCACACCTAAGATAGCCACAGGACCTGCTCCCAGGAGAGACACAGGACCTGTGGACCATCACACCCAGGAGAGCCGCAGGACCTATGCACCATCACACCCAGGAGAGCTGCCGGACATATGCACCATCAGACCCCGGAGAGCCGCAGGACCTATGCACCATCACACCCAGAAGAGCCACAGGACCTGAGCACCATCACACCCGGGAGAGCCACAGGACCTGCACACCATCACACCCAGGAGAGCCACAGGACCTGTGCACCATTGCACCTAGGAGAGCCACAGGACCTACGCACCATCACACGCAGGAGAACGAACCTGCGCACCATCAGACCCAGAAGAGCATCAGGACCTATGCACCATCACACCCATGAGAGCCACAGGACCAGCACCCAGGAGAGCTACAGGACCTGAATTCACCCAGGAGAGCCACAGAACCTGAGCACCTTCACAAACAAGAGAGCCACAGGACCTATGCACTATCACCCCAGGAGAGCTTCAGGACCTATGCACCACCACTCCCAGGTGAGCTGCAGGACCTATGCACAACCACACCCAGGAGAGCCATAGGACCTGCGGGCCATCAGACCCAAGAGAGCCACAGGACCTGTGCACCATCAGACCCAGGAGAGCCTCAGGACCTATTCACCATCACACCCATGAGAGGCAGAGAACCTGCACCCAGGAGAGCCACAGGACCTGTGCACCATCACACCAAGGAGAGCCACAGGACCTGCACACCATCACACCCAGGGGAGCCACAGGACCTGAGCACCAGCACACCCAAGAGAGCCACAGGACCTATGCACCATCACTCCCAGGAGAGCCCCAGGACCTATGCATCATCGCACCAAGGAAGAGCTACAGGACCTGCACACCATCACACCCAGGAGAGCCACAGGACGTAGGCACCATCACACCCAGGAGAGCCACAGGACATATGGACCATCACACCCAGGAGAGCCGCAGGACGTAGGCACCATCACACCCAGGAGAGCCACAGGATCTATGCACCATCACACCCAGGAGAGCTTCCGGACCTATGCACCATCACACCCAAGAGAGCCACAGGAACTGCACACCACCACACCCAGGATAGCCACTGGACCTGCGTACCATCAGACCATCAGAACCGGTCGCTCCACTCGCAGCTCGTCCCTCCCTGCCTGTTGCTGCCTGGTATCGTGGTATCTCGTTGCTGCCTGGTATTGTTCACTGTGTGGTATCTCGTTGCTGCCTGGTATCGTTCACTGTTATTACTCATTAATTGTGCCAGCCATTTGCGCCATTGATTTAATTTGTGCCAGCGACCTGCATTTTGTTGTGCCCTTAGCCAGTCCCTGCCGCTACTCCCCCGCGGCCCCACCCCCGCTCCCTCCAGCTTCTTCTGACCCTCCGACCTCGCCACCCCCTCCCGCCTCCCAGCTGCTCCTCCCTCTCTCCGCCTCCACCACTCTCCACTTATGGCAGAGTCGCGTACGCGCAGCGTTCACGTGCAGCGGGCGTGCCCCATGCGTGCCAAAGGCGCGCCAAAGGTAAGCCCGTCTACGCCCGTCCGCGCCTGGACCGCGCCCAGCGCCAGACCCCCTGGCCCCCACAAAAACCACCCTTCCCGCCTAACATACGACGCCGCATCCCTCACTGCACTCAACAATAGCCGACTCCCCGACTGCCACCGAGCCGCACCAGGACGTACCCATGGACCCTTCACCTGCCAATCCTGCAAGTTCTGCTGCATCAGGACCCACATTACAACCAATAACGCCAAACAGAGCTCAAACAACAACCACCTGAAGTGCATCCTGCTCAACACCGGCTCGATCCACAAACACGCCATTGAACTATGGAACCTACTCGACACCACAACTCCGGACGTCGCCTTCTTCATGGAAACCTGGATGAATGCCTCATCAGCGCCCGACATCGCCATAGCCATCCCGGACGGATACAAGATCATCCGAAGAGACCGCATCAACAAAACAGGAGGAGGCATCGCCATCGTCCACAAGAACACCATCCGCATCACGACCAACCCCGACGACACCCTCACAGCCGCCGAACATCTCCACTTCCAGATACGCACCGACCCCAAGACCACTCTCAGAGGCACCCTCATCTACAGACCCCCAGGACCCCGCACAAAATTCAGCGAAGACATCGCTGACTTCGTCAGCCCACACGCCCTCCCCTCCGATGACTATATTCTCCTTGGGGACCTCAACTTCCACCTGGAGAATAAAAAGAACAACAACACCGCCACCCTGCTGGACAACCTCGCCAACCTCGGACTCAAACAACTAGTGAACACCCCCACCCACTATGCCGGAAACACACTTGACACAATCTTCTCCTCCAGCAAGCACATCTCCTTCAAACATGCCACGGGACTCCACTGGACAGACCACAGCTGCGTCCACTTCAGCTTCAGAAAGACCACGACCCACCACCACCCGCAACAAGTTCCTCGCAGAAGCTGGAACAAAATTACCACGACCAGGTCACCACATCTCTGAAACAAAACCCTCCTGCCAGACCAACGGACCCAAATCAAGCAGCCATCAGTCTCGCACAATGGATCACCCACTGTGCTGACGAACTAGCACCCTTGAAAAACCCTCCCAACAAGCCAGGAAGCAAAAAAGCCTCTTGGTTCAACAACGACCTCAAGTACTCCAAAAAGAACTGTCGCACCCTCGAGAAAGCCTGGCGAAGAAACCCAACCACAGACAACATGACCGCCCTCAAGAACGCCACCCGCAAACACCACCAGCTGATCCGCACCACCAAAAAATCAGCATTCAAGGATCGACTAGACAACAACGCCCACAACTGCAAGGAACTCTTCAGCATTGTCAAAGAGCTCACCAATCCCAACGCCGGCAACAACGACATAACTCCCTCTCAAGACCTCTGCGACTCCCTATCCTCATTCTTCCACAGCAAGATCGCTGACATACATAATAGCTTCGGCGACCTGACCACTCCCCCAACCACAGAAGCAAAGCCCCCCACCACCACCCTTCGCGCCTGGACCCCGATCAGCACTGAAGACACCACCCGCACGATGAACTCCATCCACTCCGGATCACCAACCGACCCATGCCCCATCACATCTTCAACAAGGCTGACTCCATCATCGCCCCCCCCCAACTCCGGGACATCATCAACTGCTCCTTCAACACCGCTACCTTCCCGGAATGCTGGAAACATGCCGAACTCAGTGCCCTCCTGAAGAAACCTACAGCAGACCCCACCGAGCTTAAGAACTACCGCCCCATCTCGCTCCTCCCATTCCCTGCCAAAGTCATAGAGAAGACCGTCAAAAGTCAGCTCGCCGCCTTCCTTGAGTCTAACAATTCTCTCGACCCCTCACAGTCCGGTTTCCGAACTAACCACAGCACCGAGACCACCCTCATTGCAGCCACAGACGACATCCGGACACTGCTCGACAACGGGGAAACAGTGGCCCTCATCCTCCTAGACCTCTCTGCAGTGTTCGACACAGTCTGCCACCGCACCCTTGTACAACGCCTCAGGAACGTCGGGATACAAGATAAGGCCTTGGATTGGATCATCTCGTTCCTCGCCGGAAGAACACAAAGAGTCTGCATCCCCCCTTTCAGATCAGAGGCCACCGAAGTCAGTTGCGGTGTACCACAAGGATCATCGCTCAGCCCCACCCTCTTCAACGTCTACATGAGTCCCCTCGCACCCATCGCATGCCAACACAACCTCAACATCATCTCCTATGCAGACGACACCCAGCTGATCCTCTCCCTCACCAAAGACCCAACCACCGCCAAAACCAACCTACACAAAGGGATGAAAGACGTAGCCGAGTGGATGAAAACAGCCGTCTAAAACTGAACTCAGACAAGACGAAAGTCCTCATCCTAGGATCATCCCCCTCGGCCTGGGACGACTCATGGTGGCCCCCGGCCCTAGGCAGCGCATCCAAACCAACAGACCATGCCTGCAACTTGGGATTCATCCTAGACTCCTCCCTCTCGATGACCAGACAAGTCAATGCCGTCTCATCATCATGTTTTAACATACTACGCATGTTTCGAAAGATTTTCCGATGGATCCCCACCGAAACAAGGAAGACGGTCACCCAAGCACTTGTCACCACCAGTCGACTGGACTACGGAAACTCCCTCTACGCCGGAACCACAACCAAATTACAGAAAAGACTTCAACACATTCAGAACGCCTTAGCTAGACTCATCCTAGTCATACCTCACCACAACCACATATCCGGTCACCTGAGAGACCTGCACTGGCTCCCCGTCAACAAGAGAATCACGTTCCGTCTCCTCACCCATGCACACAAGGCCCTCCATGACCTAGGACCCAGATACCTCAACACTCGCCTGACCTTTTACACCCCCACCCGCCAACTACGATCGTCCAACCAAGCCCTCGCCACGATTCCACGCATTCGAAGAGCCACCATGGGAGTAAGATCCTTCTCCTACTTGGCGGCCAAGACCTGGAACTCCCTCCCCACCCACCTCCGTCTTACACAGAACCACCTCTCCTTCAGAAAGCAACTCAAAACCTGGCTGTTCGATCAGTAGCGAACTCCTCTCCCTTAAGCGCCTTGAGACCCTCTGGGTGAGTAGAGCGCTATACACATTTCCGACTTGACTTAACTTGACTTGTCTCAGGTTCTATGCACCATCACACCCAGGAGAGCCACATGACCTGTGCACCATCACACCCCAGAGAGCCACAGGACCTGTGGACCATCACTTCCAGGAGAGCCTCAGGACCTGCGCACCATCACACCCAGGAGAGCCGCAGGACCTATGCACCATCACACCCAGGAGAGCCACAGGGCCTGCGTCCAGTAGAACCACAGGACCTGTGCTCAGGAGAGCTACAGGACCTGCAAAGCATCACACCCAGGAGAGCCGCAGAACCTATGCACCATCACACCCAGCAGAGCCACAGGACCCATGCACCATCACAGCCAAGTAAAAGCCACAGGACCTGTGCACCATCACACCCGGGAGAGCCACAAGACCTGCACACCATCACACTCAGGAGAGCCACAGGACCTGCGGACCATCACACCCAGGAGAGCCACAGGACCTATGCACCTTCACACCTAGGAGAGCCACTGGACCTCAATCAATCAATCATGGAATTTGTAAAGCGCGCTACTCACCCGTGGGGTCTCAAGGCACTGGGGCGAGGGGGTAGGTCTGCTACTGCTTGAAGAGCCAGGTCTTGAGCTGGTTCCTGAAGAAGAGATGGTTCCGCGTCAGTCATAGGTGGGTGGGGAGGGAGTTCCATCTCTTGGCCGCCATGCAGGAGAAGGATCTTCCTCCGGCGATGGTCCTGCGGATGCGTGGGACGGTGGCGAGGGTGAGGCTGGCGGAGCGTAGCTGGCGGGTGGGCGTGTAGAATGTGAGGCGGTGGTTGAGGTACGCGGGTCCCATGTTGTGGAGAGCCTTGTGTGCGTGGGTGAGGAGTCTGAACGTGATCCTCTTGCTGACGGGGAGCCAGTGCAGGTCTCTCAGCTGGGGGGAGATGTGGCTGAAGCAGGGGGTGTCCATGATAAGTCGTGCTGAGGCGTTCTGTATACGCTGGAGTTTTTTCTGTAGTTTGGCAGTGGTTCCGGTGTAGAGGGTGTTTCCGTAGTCCAGTCGGCTGGTGACGAGGCCCTGGATGACTGTCTTCCTGGTGTCGGTGGAGATCCAGTGGAAGATCTTTCGGAGCAAGCGCAGGGTGTTGAAGCAGGATGACATGATGGCGTTGACTTGCTTGGTCATCGTAAGGGAAGAGTCCAGGATGATGCCCAGGTTGCGTGCCTGGTCCGTTGGCTTGGGTGCGGAGCCCAGTGCGGGTGGCCACCAGGAGTTGTCCCAGGTGGAGGGGGATGTTTCCAGGATGAGGACTTCCGTCTTATCTGAGTTCGGTTTTAGGTGTCTGAGCTTCATCCATTCCGTGACGTTTTCCATTCCTTCCTGGAGGTTGGCTCTGGCGGTGGCGGGGTCGTTGGTGAGGGAGAGGATCAGCTGGGTGTTGTCGGCGTAGGAGATGATGTTAAGGTTGTGTTGGCGTGTGATGGCTGCGAGGGGGGTCATGTAGACGTTGAGGGGGGGGGCTGAGCGAAGAGCCTTGTGGGACGCCACAGATGACTTCGGTGGCCGCCGACAGGAACGGGGGTAGGCGGACTCTCTGGGTTCTGCTGGCAAGGAACGAGATGGTCCACTGCAACGCCTTTCCTTGGAGTCAGATGTTGCCGAGGCGTTGTATTAGGGTGCTGTGGCACATGGTGTCGAAGGCTGCTGACAAGCCCAGGAGGATGAGGGCCGCTGTTTCCCCGTTGTTGAGCAGGGACCTGATGTCGTCAGTGGCTGCGATGAGGGCGGTCTCGGTGCTTTGGTTTGCTCGGAAGCCGGACTGCGAGGGGTCGAGGGATCCATTGGTCTTGAGGAAGGCGGAGAGTTGTTTGTTGACGGTCTTCTCGATCACTTTGGCCGGAGAGGAGAGGAGTGAGATGGGGCGGAAGTTCTTGAGGTCCGAGGGGTCCGTGGTGGGCTTCTTCAGGAGGGCGCTGAGTTCGGCGTGATTCCAGCTCTCTGGGAAGGTGGCGGATGCGAAGGAGCTGTTAATGATGTCCCGGAGCTGGGGTGCGATGGTGGAGTCGGCTTTGTTAAAGAGGTGTTGTGGGCAGGGGTCGGCAGGGGAGCCTGAGTGGATGGTGTTCATCTTGCGGGTAGTGTCTTCGATGCTGATTGTCGTCCGGTTGCGTAGGGTGGTGGTGGGGGGTGATGGATCGGTGGTAGGGTGCGTGGTCTGTGCGCCGAAGCTGTTGTGTATGTCGACGATATTGCGGTGAAAGAACAAGGCGAGAGAGTCGCAGAGGTCCTGTGAGGGTGTGATGATGTTGTTGCAGGCGCTGGGGCTGGAGAGTTCTTTGACGATGCTGAAGAGTTCCTACCTGTTGTAGGAGTTGTTGTCCAGTCATTCTTTGAATGTGGTCCTTTTGGTGGCGCGGATCAGTTGGTGGTGTTTGTGGGTGGCGTTCTTGAGGGCCGTCATGTTTTCTGTTGTCTGGTCGTGGCACCAGGCTTTCTCGAGGGTGCGGCAGGTTCTCTTGGAGTTTCTGAGGTAGTCAGTGAAACAGGGGGTTTTCTTGCTTTCGTGTCTGCTGGGGGGAATTCTTCAGTGGTGCGAGGGCATCTGCGCAGTTGGTGAGCCACTGTGTGAGGTTGCGGGCTGCTTCGTTGGGGTCCGTTGTGTAGGTGGGGGGGTTCAGGCTAAGGGAGGTGGTGAGTTGGTCGGTGGTGATCTTGCTCCAGCTTCTCTGGAGAGCCTTTTGAGGGTGGTGGTGGGTCGTGGATCTCCTGAAGATGAAGTGGACGCAGCTGTGGTCTGTCCAGTGGAGTCCAGTGGAGTGGCTGAATGAGATGTGCTTGCTGGAGGAGAAGATGGGGTTGAGCGTGTGGCCGGCGTTGTGGGTGGGGGTGTTCACCAGCTGCTTGACCTGGGTGTGATGGACCTGCGCAGCATCACACCCAGGAGAGCCACTGGACCTGTGTACCATCAGACCCAATAGAGCCTCAGGACCTATGCACCATCACACCCATGAGAGCCACAGAACCTGCTCACAGGAGAGCCACAGGACCTGTGCACCATCACACCCAGGAGAGCCACAGGACCTGCGCACCATCACACCCAAGAGAGCCACAGGACCTGCTCCCAGGAGACACACAGGACCTGTGGACCATCACACCCAGGAGAGCCGCAGGACCTATGCACCATCACACCCAGGAGAGCCGCCGGACCTATGCACCATCACACCCCGGAGAGCCACAGGACCTATGCACCATCAAACCCAGAAGAGCCACAGGACCTGAGCACCATCACACCCGGGAGAGCCACAGGACCTGTGCACCATTACACCCAGGAGAGCCACAGGACCTGTACACCATTACACCTATGAGAGCCACAGGACCTATGCACCATCATACGCAGGAGAGTGAACCTGCACACCATCAGACCCAGGAGAGCCTCATGACCTATGCACCATCACACTCATGAGAGCCACAGGACCTGCACACCATCACATCCAAGAGAGCCACAGGACCTGCGCCTAGGAGAGCCACATGACCTGAATTCACCCAGGAGAGCCACAGAACTCGAGCACCATCACAAACAAGAGAGCCACAGGACCTATGCACTATCACCCCCAGGAGAGCTGCAGGACCTATGCACCACCACACCCAGGCGAGCCGCAGGACCTATGTACAACCACACCCAGGAGAGCCATAGGACCTGTGGGCCATCAGACCCAAGAGAGCCACAGGTCCTGTGCACCATCAGACCCAGGAGAGCCTCAAGACCTATGCACCATCACACACATGAGAGGCAGAGAACATGCACCCAGGGGAGCCACAGGACCTGCACTCCATCACACCAAGGAGAGCCGCAGCACCTATGCACCATCACACCCAAGAGAGCCACAGGACCTATGCACCATCACCCCCATGAAAGCCTCAGGACCTATGCACCACCACACCCAGGAGAGTCAGAGGACCTATGCACCATCACACCCATGACAGGCACAGAAACTACACCCAGGAAAGCCACAGCACCTGCACACCATCACACCCAGGAGAGCAACAGGACCTGCGCCCAGGAGAGCCACAGGACCCGAGTAGCATCACACCCAGGAGAGCCACTGGACCTGCACATCATCACACCCATGAGAGCAACAGGACCTGCGCCCAGGAGAGCCACAGGACCTGTGGAGCATCACACCCAGGAGAGCCATAGGACCTGCAAACCATCACACCCAGGAGAGCAACAGGACCTGCGCCCAGGAGAGCCACAGGACCTATGCACCATCACACCCATGAGAGCCACAGGACCTGCACCCAGGAGAGACATAGGACCTAGGGCCATCACACCCAGGAGAGCCGCAGGACCTATCCACCATCACACCCAGGAGAGCAGCAGGACCTATGCACCATCACACCCCGGAGAGCTGCAAGACCTATGCACCAGAGCCACAGGACCTGAGCACCATCACACCCGGGAGAGCCACAGGACCTGCACACCATCACACCCTGGAGAGCCACAGGCTCTGCGCACCTTCACACCCAGCAGAGCCACAGGACGTGCACCCAGGAGAGCCACAGGACCTGCACACAATTTCAGTCAGGAGAGTCACAGGACCTGCACACCATCACACCTAGGAGAGCCACAAGACCCGAGCACCATCACACCCAAGAGAGCCACAGGACCTACTCACCATCACACCTAGGAGAGCCACTGGACGTGTGCACCATCACACCCAAGAGAGCCACAGGACCTGCGCACCATCACACCAAAGAGAGCCACAGGACTGCACCCAGGAGAGCCACAGGACCTGCACACCATTTCACCCAGGAGAGCCACAGGACCTGCACACCATCACAGCCAGGTAAAAGCCACAGGACCTGAACACCATTACACCCAGGAGACACCCACTGTATCACTAAAAGAAACAGCACAATCCATCTTTAATAACATGTTTAATATGGTGACAACACAGAATAGTGTGTGCTGCATGCTGGTAAAGTGGCAACTTCAAATGTGCCACTCCTGATTGGCCCATCAGGTGTGCTTTTTGATCGGAGGCAGGGGATTGGATGGCTGCACCTGGCTCCACCTCATGGGCCTATCAGTCATCGATGTTAACATCAACTGGACGCTTCTTGTACTCCTCCGTTCTCTGATAGGCTGCGATTTGTGGGCGGGCGCAGAGACGCCGCACGTAGGCTTCTAGGAGCGGAAAGGATTGCAGGCAGCACTGGTTGAGGTGCAGATGCTCCAGGAGGAGGTTCAAGAGGGTGTAATCAGCGATGGACATCTAAGGGAGGAAGGAAGAGCAGACACTGTTGTGAGAGGAGTAGTCAGGTACACTGAGCATGAGGATCTGGAATCTAGTGCCAAGAGCTCAATTACACCCAGAAATGAAGGAGCAATCCTGCACTGAGGGGAAAAATACACACAACACAAGAGGAGGAATCAAGAGGACTTCAGTCCTCTCTGTAGCACTCCTAGCGACTGTACATATGGGGGTCCACTCTGAGTTCCTTTAAATAACAGTTATTGGTTTGTATTCTCTACTGTTGGACCGACTCTTTATTTGGTACAGAAGGCTGAGAGATGGTCCTGGGTGACTCTAAATGGGTTGGATTTGCAAGGTTCGACTAAGGGATTTTTGTTGGATACAGGTGCAGCAAAGAGTTCTGTTTCTTGACATATGGTCCCGGGGGAAGCTCGGTCTTGCCACAATAATGTTTCTGTAGGTTTTTCATGTATACCAGTTGTAAGCCCCATTTCATGACCCCTTGCATTAACTTTTGGTCCTTTCACTGTGGAATCTCCGTTCTTGTTAACATCTAATTGTGGTGAAAATTTGTTGGGGTTGGATCTGTCAAAGAAATTGCAGGCTACTATCTGTTGTTCCCCTGCAGGTGTTTATATTACTATGGGTCCACTCCAGATGTGAGTACTAAACAGTGTTTGTCTCAGGATACTTCCCTCCTGAAGTGTAGTTCCTATATCCCTGATAGGCTCTGCTCATTGGAATAATATACACTATACTTTTGATATAGGACTGAGGTCAGTATGTCTCTATCAAGTACATTAAACTTAATTACTTGTGTGTGCCAGCTAACTCAGAGGTCACTAGAAATGTCTTGAATAAACAAGAAGGGATTAGTTTCTGACAACCGCATAAACATGACAACTTTGTTTCCCTTAGAATCGGAACAGTCATAAGACAGAATGCGAAGTATAATGTGTACAGCGTTAGCAGTAAGATAAAAAATTACTGCAATAGCATGGTTTGTAGCTATGACAGATATTCATAAAAATACATACAATAACACAGGCTAAAATGTGAATGCTCATCTGATGCTTCTAGCTAGCTCTACTCCAGTGTACCTAACCTAAGTATAGTATTAGCTAAGAAGTAGGTGCTCTTTTTCTATAGTCTAGTTTAGCTATAGTTGCCAAGATTTGCCAAAAGTCCATCTAGGTTCTAGTCTGCTCCATACCTTAGAATGAGTGAGGTTGGAATCTCTTTCTGAGTCTCGATCTCTAACAACCCGCAAGGGGAGTCATAAAAACTGGAGCTGGATTCTTTGCAAGGAGGATGACAGCGTCTGGTCAGTGTGTCAGGCGGGGACTTGACTTTCTTCTGAACTTGCCGTGACGAGCCGCTTCGTGCAGTTAGGCAGCCGAACCGTGGTTTGTCATGGTAAGTGAAGGTATATTTATACCTTGAAGGTGTTTAGGAATGCCAGTATTGACGTAAAAGTCAGGCAGAAGAATGTCATGAATGAACCCCTAAGGCATAGATGTTCATGCATAATAAATGAGTTATTGGAGAAATCAATATCCAAGCAAGGGAAAGTCCTAAAGGCTTAAGAGTGTGGTTTTCCAAGAACTCGTTGTGACGTAGATGAACGGATGTAGGTGGCCATGCCTGTATTTGGTTAGCATGCATAATGCCTAAATAAGGGTAGGATATCTATGCCTAAATATGGGTAATGCGAATGATGTCTCTATAATTGCATAAATCAGGGAATCTATATACGGCATCTAACCGACACACAACACTCCCAGCTGTATTTGCTGACATACCACCCACACTGTGGGCCAAAGGTGTTACAGATGTTAGTTTGTTGCATATACCACCAGTTCCTTTTCAAGTTAAAGATAATGCTATTTTACCCTGCATTTCTCAGTATAAGATACAACTGGCCTGATTATTCAGGATTTGATATGAAAGGGAGTAGTTAAAGTAATGTCTGCCAACATTTGTAATTGTCCTAATCTTCTGGTCCTTAAGAGGACACCCTCGGGTTTTTCTGACACCCCTGACGATGTTTACCGTTTTGTGATTGACTTGCGTGAGGTTAATAAAATTGTAGTTCCGCAGTTTCTGGTAGTTCCTGATATGAATACGCTTTTAACGATGATTCCCTCTATTGCTAAGTCATTTTCTGTTATTGATCTAAAATATGCATTTTTTAATATTCCTAGTTATTCAGACAGTAGGTATATGTTTGGGTTTACACTGGTCACCAGAAGCTTTCGCTCCTGTCGCACTCCTCCAGGCTATACAGAGAGTCCTAGTATTTATAGTCAAGCATTAAAAAGTCAGTTGGATTCATTATAGCTTCCTTCAGGTAGTGTATTAGTGCTGTATGTCGATCTACTAATAGCTTCTGATAGAGAACAAGATTGTAAAGACAGTACTGTAAAATTGTTGTTGCATTTGGCTCAACATGGACATAAGGTTTCTCTTTCTAAATTTCAGTATTGTCGACAGGATGTGACCTATTTAGGTCACCTACTGTCGTAGGAGGGTAGGGGGTTGACCCTTGAGTGTATTAGTACTATTGTTAAAATGCCCATTCCACAAATTCAAAAAGATGTACCGGCTTTTATAGGTATTACTTCCTACTGTCGCCAGTGGATCCCAAACTACTCGCTACTAATCAAACATTTGCTTGCATTAACAATGAATGCAGTGCATGATCCTTTGCCTTGGATGCCGGATTGTCAGCAGTCTTTTGAGCAATTAAACACTGCGCTTTGTTCGGCTCCGGTGCTTATAACAAACCGTTTGTGCTCTTTGTTTATGAAATGGCTGTTGGCACACTCTCTGTCTTACCACAGAAATTTGGGGATAAATACAGACACTGTGCTTATTTTTTTGCTGTGCATGACCCTGTCGCAAGAGCTCTCCTGAGTTGTCTGAGAGCGATCACGGCTGTGGCCACTTCATTCAGACAGTTGGCTGGACTCGTACTTGATACTGACCTCACAGTTATAGCACCCCATGCTGTGGATACATTTTTTAATAAGACGAAGACACAGCACCTCACGAGAGCATATCTTACTGGCTATGAATTGACATTGTTTGCTAAACACATTATGATCAAGAGATGTGCCACTCTGAATCCAGCTGCGATACTACTCCTCCCTTCTGAGAATGATACAGTTGACAAACATGAATTTGAATTTGAATTTGAATTTAAAATATTTATTAAGCGCAGCATTCACCAGCGGTTTCTTGGCGCTATGGAGGGCAGGGTACCGATGGGGGAGAGTGACCACGGTACCAAGGACTGGTGGACCTAGGGAGTAGTGAGAGCATATCACAAAGGAAAGGCCTGTTTAAAAAGAAAGGTTTTGAGGTCTTTCCGAAAAGGAAGATAATGTGTTGCCAGTCTTAGGTGGTCCGGTAAAGAGTTCCAAAAGGTGGGTGCCAACGTAGAAAAGTTCGCCCCACCCCACTTCTTGCGCTTAAATCGAGGGACCACCAACAAAGACTGGGAAGAAGAGTGAAGCTCTCGGGTGGGGATATACTCCCTGATCATGGAAGAAATGAAGGCGGGAGCCGAGCCCCGCCGTGAGTGAAAAACCATGCAACCCAACTTAAACAAGGCCCTCTCTTTAACAGGCAACCAATGGAGTGCCTTAAGAATAGGAGTGCAGTAATGCGAACGAGAAAGGCCATGAATAAGTCGGGCTGCCTGGTTTTGAACCAACTGAAGTTTCCGTAGACTATACGCTGGAATGCCATTATACAGGGCATTTGCGTAGTCCAGCCGGGAGACGACAAGAGCGGACATAATCAACTTAAGTGCCAAAGGAGAAAAAAAAACGAGAAACAGTGCGAATTGTGCGAAGAGTGAGAAAGCAAGAAGAAACAACATGACTAACTTGTGATTGTATCTTTGGATGGAAGAAGATACAAAAGGATGGGTAGATCTGACGGATGTTCCCTTATCTGATTCTCAAGGGGAACTATATTTTGATGGCTCTTGTTTCAAATTACCAGATGGCATCACCACTGCAGCTTATACTATCACTACATTGCGAACAGTGGTAGAGACATCACAGGTCCCTTATCAGTCGGCTCAAGCTGCTGAGCTTGCTGCCCTAATTCGAGCTTGTGAGTTGAGTGAAGGGTATTTTGTCAATATTTATTCTGACAGCCAGTATGCATTTAGGGTTGCGCATAATTTTGGGTGACTTTCGGCTGAGAGAGGGTTTCTTACCTCCTGCAGTACCAAGATTCAGCATGGGCACCTTATATTGAGGCTATTGTCTGCTTTATTGTTTCCCAAGAAATTGGCAATAATTAAGTGCTGCACCCATAAAAGGGTTACTGATGATGTGGGTAGAGGAAATGCCTTTGCAGGTCAGACAGCTAAGGAAACAGCCGGAAGTAAGATGAAACGCATGTTTGTTGCAGGTCCAGCTAGGTGGGTTCCTGAAGTTGTCATGTTTGAGAATACCCTTGAGAGTGTAATGGAGATTCAAAGTGAAGCCACAATGGAGGAATTGGCAAAATTGCAGGAGAGTACAGCACAGATGAATGAGGAAGGGTGTTGGATTGATAAATCTGGAGAGCAGAAATGGATGTTGCTGGATGCGCATGTCCTTCCAGTGGTTTTTATGGCACATAGTCCAGCACATATCAGTGTGAAAGGCATCTGTAAATTGTTAGCCCCTGTATGGCATAGTTACATAATTTCTAAGGCGGCTGCGTATTTGGTGATTTAGTGTATGGTCTGTATGAGGCATAATTGTGTTATACCAGGCAGCAGCACGGAAGAGTGGGCTAACATTCTGCTTGAGTTTTATTATTTAGGGATGTCACTAAATTATTGTTTCTTCTTCCTACTGCTGTTTTCAGCTTTGTGGTGTTTGGTCTAAAGATGCAGCGTTTAGAAGCATGTTTTAGATCTTATTAAATATTTTATAAACTGTAGAGAATCAGGAAATTTCCAAATCATATTTGATATTTTTGCTACACTTGATTTCACTGATCAGTAAAATGGCTGATTTCATAAGAATCTTTCCCAATATGTACCATCACATTTACCCACAGAGAATGGGTATAATGCTTTCATACATTGCCCCCTTTTATAGCGAGTCAGTATTGATTGTAGGTGAATTGCCAAACATCCAAGGCTCTAAACATTCAATGCAAGGCACAGTGACAGGTATTTGTGAGAAGAGTGTTGTCACTAAGCATCTGAGATAGTGGTTTAAACATGACACCTGATCTTTGGTAAACAAGGAACGCAGTGTCACTTGGAATGCTGCTGCAAAAAGTGCCTACCAAGTTCAATAAAGATTGAAATGATATTGTTTGCATTTGCAGTAATTCAGCTTCTTATATGAAAAAGTTGTATGATGGTCTGTCAAAATAGATACCTGAGCCGAAGTGCTTCCCCGTAAAAGATCCTTGTCACTTGCTAGATGGGATGCTGAAAGCATCTTTACAATCTTCAGAGTTAATGAAGAATGCTATTGACTTTGTAGTCCATTCTGGTGCACTGTTTTGCAAATGCAAAGGAACTAAAATGCAAATACTTCTCATGTTGTGCTTTGTTTGCCATCAAAGAGAGAGTCATCCTAAATGTGTCATGTAGCCGGTGGTTCTCAGTCCTAGAGGCTGTGAATGCTATATTATCCATGTGGTGATCGTTTACAGAATTCTCTCTTAGTAATGTTTCCAAAGTCAAGAAATGTGATGATCTTTGGTCACGTATTGATAGTGATATGAAAAAATATATTTCTAATGCCAATTATTGAAAGGGCCTTTTCACAGATAAATGTTCACATAGGAAGGACAGAGCAAGCGTGCATGACCAAAGACTCACTAAAGAAATATTACCCTGCAAACACGCTGTCTAAACACATGCACTATCGGTGAAGAAAGCAAGCAATAATTAAAAGCAAAACATTCCATAAACTCCGGAAAAACACTGTTTCTGTTGTTTTTAATGGCTTGAAAATGTGTAACCGCTGTTAACCATGATTTTTCTAAGGTATGAAAACACTGGAAAAAAAAACCAGAATTGACCAAAAATAGAAACTGAAAACAGGAAAGCCTATGCATAATCCTGGGAAGGTATCCCTACACCACCTGGTAATTTTGCACCACATACTTTTCCTTTTGAAGTCCTTCAAATGGACAACATCAAATTAGAGAGATGCAGTAATCTTAAGTACGTTTTGTTGGTTGTATGTGCACTCAGTAAATGGGTTGAGGCTTATCCCACTAAAGATAATACAGCCATTACGACTGCAAAGGTGCTCCTTAAAGAGTTCTTTCCTCGTTTTGGCTTGTCCTGAATTATCTGGAGTGACAACGGAAATCATTTTTATGGGAAAGTGATGACATTTATTTTTGAACGTTTGGTTGAGAAGTACAACGGTACTCTCAAAATGAAATTGGCAAAAATTCAGGAACAAACAGGGTTGAAATGGCCAGATGCTCTACCGTTAGCTTTCCTGTTAACAAGAACCACAGCTCATTCTAGAACAAGACTATCACTCTATGAGGTCCTATTCGGACACCTGGAGAATGTCTGGGGCATACCATGTCCTTGTAGGTATTCAGATATTGAATTTCCTGTGTTGCTTGATTACCTTGTCCAGTTAACAGAAAGTTTACGTTTTATTCACCAACAGGTGCGGCAGTCCCTACCTTCTACACCAGAGGGATCCGGCCGAAATATTCAGCCTGGGGATTTTGCACTTATCAGGAGTTTACAGAGGGAGAAACGTTTGGAGCCACACTGCAAGGGTCCTGAGCAGGTTTTGTTAGTGACACAGATGGCTGCAAATATTGCAGGTTGAGAACATTGGGTGCCTGCCACCCACTGTCGGAGGATTCCTTTGCTGTTGCCATACGACCAGTGGGTCAAGGAGGGCGTGGGCGAATTCGAGTGTGAGCGGGTGCACAGGTTTGTTCCTTTCAGTGATGCCCAGTTGGTCTGGATGCAGACGATAAGGAGAACAAGGATATTTTGAATGAGGCTTTTCCCCCAGAAATACAAGCTATCCATGAGCTTTTGTTTGTTGTTCACACGGGGCCTGAGGCTAGCAGGTACAATTTGCACCCTCAACTGAGGGATACTGAGTCTAAGGAGAAGAAAGATTAGGGATGGACTGCGTAAGATAGCTAGTACTGAATTACAGTACCAACAGAATTAACAAAAATTAATTAAGAATTTGTAGCTTACTTGTTCTTGTTGTTTAAACAATTAGCTATAGAGAACAGAAGTATACCTTGAAGCTATACCATCTGAATTGACGTGGGATACATTAAAAGAACTTAGGACTGAGCAAGCTCCACTGCCGGTGCTCAAAAGCGCCAACTTATTGATGGACAATTGGAGCCTGTACCAGTGAGGCTCTGACGGACACTGGGAACTTGTATTTTTCTTTTAGCTTTTCGGCCTTTTTGCAATTGATTATGCATCCCTTTGGTGGAAAATTCGCTGACGAAGAGCAGCCAAAGGAGTATTTGGTTTTAGTTATACGGGGCCAAGTCTATATATTAGAGAAAGCCACTGGGGATGGTTTATCCAGGTTGTGATAACAATACATGTTGCGATAATTGGTGGGCTGGCATTTCAAGAAACTGATAGTTGCCCAAGAAGCTGGTTATTACCCTGCTTGTTGCTTTATTGTGAATAGTATTGACACTTCATTGTATATAAGTTGCTCGGGAATAGTTATGTACAAAAATACGATTCCCTTGGTAAATGTTGAGGACCCAAGTACCTTCGGAATGAATTCCAGGTGTGCAGCACTGGATTATGAGGGACCGATTTATACACATCCAGGGTTTTTCTTTTTGTCTAATGGGATGTATTATAATGTTCACAATGGTACAGATGATGTAGCTCTTGAAATGGTATTGCCTTTGGGTGTACCTTGTAAATACGCCAAGCCTAACATAGGTTGGAATAAAAGGACTCTGACGAAAGAATTCTGTGAGGGAGTGACCGATATAGAGGTCAATGATTATAGCAATGGGATCACTTTTGGATACATTCAGCGGTGAGAAAGCCAGAGGATATTTTGGATGGAAGCTGCAAATGTTATCTAATACTACCGTGGCAGCTTCACGCGACATCACCACTCAATTGCAGTGTATGCGAATTTATTCGGAACAAACCAGATATGCAATTGATTTTATTCTAGCTAAGAGTGGTGGTGTATGCACGGTAGTATGCGATCAGTGTGTAGTTGAGATCAAGAATATGGAAAAGAATATCACCAAACACATATTAGAGATCTTTGAAAATGTCAAAGGAATGGAAAGTGAGAATTGGAGTTGGTCTCTATTTGGCAGATGGGGCTGGATTCTCCAAAAAGTGATTGGTATTGGTGCTTTGCTGTGTTCTCCCTTTTTTTTAGCTCTCATTGTACCACAATCCTCACACTTAAAAAAGAAGATATCAATTCATGATACTACTGCCGCTATAATGATTCAAAAGGATAATGAGGATCTGATGAATATTGATGAAGAAATTTTTGAGAATTCTTCCCTCCTTACTGTTTTACTTCCTGATGTTGAGAATATGGAGTGCTCATAACAGTTTATTATTGAGATTTCTTATTAATGTTTATGGTTTTCTTCTCTCTTGTTGCTGTTGGAAAATGTTTTAGCTCATGCTAAAAGGAGGGTCTGTTAGAATAAAAATGTTTATGCTTACGCACTGCCCTATGTAAGTTAGAATTTGCTGCGCCATTTTCTTTGCGGGTGACATTTTAGGTTATTCGAAAATTATCTAGTTTAATTCGAAGAAATGCCCCCCTTTGGAGTTTGTTTCAGTAATGAATACAATGTTCTTATTAGCACGTACCTTTCTCACTTGATAGAGGCCCTCTCCCCCTTGTCTGGTGGGTGGCTCCGGATGGAACAACCTTCGATGCATGTTCCCTTTTGTAAGAGATGAGTGCTGAAACTGTTTTTCTGTAGTTTGCTGTTTAGCTGCAGCTGCCAGGAATATTCCACTGTGGACATGCCTTTGCCTGGGTATGAAAAGTATATAATGTTTCCCTATGCTTGTTGATTTTAGTTCCCTCTGTAGCACTCCTAGCGACTGTACATATGAGGCTCCACTCTGAGTGCATATGAATAAAAGTTATTGGTTTATATTCTTTGCCATCTGACCGACTCTTCATTTGGTACGGAATGGCTCAGAGGTGGTCATTAGTGACCCGAGTGACCCTAAAAGGGTTAATTCCTTTACCAGGAGGACACATCCAGCATTGAGGGGACAATTACACACAGCCCCAGGAAGAGGAGTCCAGCACAGAGGGCAAAATTACACATAGCACCAGGGGAAGGAATTTGGCAGCGAGGAGACACTTACACACAGCACCAGGAGGAGAAATCCACACAGAGAGCACAATTACACATAGCATTAGGAGGAGGAATCCAGCACAGGGGGCACAATTATACACAGCTGTAGAGGGAGGATTCCAACACCGAGCAGATAATTGCACACAACACCAGAAGGGGGAATCCAGCACAGAGGGGACTAATACACATAGCACTAGAGGAGGAATTCAGCACTGAGGGGACATTTACACACAACCCCAGGAAGAGGAAGCCAGCACAGAGGGCAAAATTACACATGCCACCAGGAGGAGGAATACAGCAGAGGAGGGAGTAATTACACACAGCACTCGGAAGAGGAATCCAGCACTGAGAGGATTACACACAGCATAAGGAGGAGGACTCCAGCACAGAGGGCACAATAACACATAGCAAAAGAGGAGGAATCCAGTATACAGGGCACAATTACACATAGCACCCGGAGGAGGAATCCAGCACTGAGAGGACCTTTACACACAGCACACGAGTAGGAACCAAACACTGGGAGGACAATTACACACAGAACCAGGGTGAGGAATTCAGCACAGATGGGATAATTACACACAGAACCAGAGTGAGGAATCCAGCACAGATGGGACAATTACACACAGAACCAGGTTGAGGAATCCAGCACAGAAGGGACAATTACACACAGAACCAGGGTGAGGTATCCAGCACAGTAGAGACAATTACACATGGCACCAGGGGGAGAAATCCAGCACAGATGGGACAATTACACACAGAACCAGGGTGAGGAATACAGCACAGAAGGGACAATTACACCCAGAACCAGGGTGAGGTATCCAGCACAGTAGAGACAATTACACACAGAACCAGGGTGAGGAATCCAGCACAGTAGAGACAATTACACATGGCACCAGGGTGAGGAATCCAGCACATATGGGATAATTACACACAGAACCAGGTTGAGGAATACAGCACAGAAGGGACAATTACACACAGAACCAGGGTGAGGTATCCAGCACAGTAGAGATATTTACACATGGCACCAGGGGGAGAAATCCAGCACAGATGGGACAATTACACACAGAACCAGGGTGAGGTATCCAGCACAGTAGAGACAATTACACACAGAACCAGGGTGAGAAATCCAGCACAGTAGAGACAATTACACACAGAACCAGGGCGAGGAATCCAGCACAGTAGAGACAATTACACACAGAACCAGGGTGAGGAATCCAGCACAGATGGGATAATTACACACAGAACCAGGTTGAGGAATCCAGCACAGAAGGGACAATTACACACAGAACCAGGGTGAGGTTTCCAGCACAGTAGAGGCAATTACACATGGCACCAGGGGGAGAAATCCAGCACAGATGGGACAATTACACACAGAACCAGGTTGAGGAATACAGCACAGAAGGGACAATTACACACAGAACCAGGGTGAGGTATCCAGCACAGTAGAGACAATTACACACAGAACAAGGGTGAGGAATCCAGTACAGATGGGATAATTACACACAGAACCAGGTTGAGGAATACAGCACAGAAGGGACAATTACACACAGAACCAGGTTGAGGAATACAGCACAGAAGGGACAATTACACACAGAACCAGGGTGAGGTATCCAGCACAGTAGAGACAATTACGCACAGAACCAGGGTGAGGAATCCAGCACAGATGGGATAATTACACACATAACCAGGTTGAGGAATACAGCACAGAAGGGACAATTACACACAGAACCAGGGTGAGGTATCCAGCACAGTAGAGACAATTACACATGGCACCAGGGGGAGAAATCCAGCACAGATGGGACAATTGCACACAGAACCAGGTTAAGGAATACAGCACAGATGGGACAGTTACACACTGAACCAGGGTGATGTATCCAACACAGAAGAGACAATTACACACAGAACCAGGGTGTGGTATCCAGCACAGTAGAGACAATTACACATGGCACCAGTGAGGGAGTAATTCACACAGCACTAGGAGGAGGAATCCAGCAATGAGGGTGCACAATTACTCACTACATCAGGAGGAGTAACCCAACACTGAGGGGACAATTACACACAGCATCAGGAGGAGGAATCCACCACTGTATAATTAATTAATAAACAACTGTTGTACTTATTTCTAAATTAGACAAACAGTGCCACCATGTGGCTGACTGTCTGAAGTGCTGGGGTTCACAATTAAGTGCTGGTGCCGAGCACAAAAACCACAGGCTCAAATAAAGCACTGATACTTACTGATGACTACAAGAGTGTGTGCAGTGGAGGAAGACAGTATAATGAGGCATAGGTTTGCTTTCATTGGGATAAAAGGGGTTAATATGCGACAGGCGTGGGGATGGTGTAGGTAACTGAGTCCGGAGGCACTGTAGATGGACGGGCAGTGGGGATGGTGTAGGTCACTGACTCTGGAGACACTGTAGGAGTGTTGGCCATTGGGATGGTCTAGGTCACTGACTCTGGAGACACTGTAGGAGGACAGGCGTGGGGATGGTGTAGCTCACTGACTCTGAAAACACTGTAGGAGGACGGGCTGTGGGATGGTGTAGGTCACTGACTCTGGAGACACTGTAGGAAGATGGGCGTGGGATGGTGTAGGTCACTGACTCTGGAGACACTGTAGAATGATGTGCTGTGGGGATGGTGTAGGTCACTGATTCTGGAGACACTGTAGAAGGATGGGCTGTGGGGATGGTGTAGGTCACTGACTCTGGAGACACTGTAGGTGGACGGGCTGCTCGGCT
This sequence comes from Lissotriton vulgaris, assembly GCF_964263255.1. Lineage (NCBI taxonomy): Eukaryota > Metazoa > Chordata > Amphibia > Caudata > Salamandridae > Lissotriton > Lissotriton vulgaris. Next base: position 329,973,492 of record NC_141686.1, read on the forward strand.
CACCTTTGCTCCCACAATGAATCCAGCACCTGTGTTGTTCTTGGCCAGGAGGCTTTCAAATGGTCTGAGTTGGTTGGGCAGGTTTTCGATGTATTTGTCCTTTCCTTCTGCCTGAGGAGAAAATGTAGAGAATGGGTGTCACTGTGGTAAACTCAGGTGGTTAGAAGCAGCTCTGGTGAGCTGAGCCCTCCTCTTTTGTACCCGCCAATCGGAAGCAGCAGTTCCAAGGTATGGAAGACCTCCAGAACTTATCACCCCTTGTTCGAGGAAGAGCCTGGTCCATCAGATTGAAAAGAGAACTGGGTGTTGTTCAGAAGAGGAACACCCTGGTCCATGTACAAGACAACATGGAACACCCGGCAATGATGACCCACCAAACAGAGGGAGGACCACCTGGGACCCAATAAAGAGAAGGTCCACTCTGATAGGCAGCAGGTGGACCCTGTTGGATGTCATGAAGACATGACACACCCTACACAAATATGACCCCGTGGGGTGCCATACAGATATGACCAATTGGGTGTACAGCAGGAGGACCCCATGGGATACCATGTGGAGATGACTCACCATACTATACAGTTTTAGGACCCTATGGGAAACTAGGCCGACATGGTCTTCCCTAAAATCTATATCTCACTGAAGGTGGGTTGCAACAAAGAAGACTCCATCAGCAATGAAGCCCACTCCATGCTTATGTCCATCTGCACAAAGGTCAGGCTGATTCACAGACCTAATCTGAGACAAAATCCTAAACGCACTACTTTTGGTATTCACAGAGGGTATTTAGTAGTAGTAAAGTTAGGACTACTAACTTTACAACTACTAACTTGAGACAAAGTCATAAACATACTACTTTAGGTATTCACAGAAGGCATTTAGTAGTAGTAAAGTTAGTAGTCCTAACTTTACTACTACTAAATGCCTTCCGTCAATATCAAAAGTAGTAAGTTTAGGGTTTTGTCTCAGATTAGTTCTGTGAATCTGCCCCATAGTAAGGCATCTTCCATGAGGGCGGTCTCCACCCCAGGCTCAGGGTCATCAGAGGATAATCGCTATCTCAAGCTCTTGTTCTCAGCATTTAAAGTCTGCCATGGTTTTATGTTTAGTATACACTCACTGCTGTTCCTTCTCCCCATCTTTCATCCATTATCACTCTTCCCTACTTTCTTCTCTACAACAATGGAGTTCCTAGTCAGAGGAACCTTTTCTCCCATTAGCCTTTTTGGTTTGGGTCTGCTGTACCAAGAGATCTGATTGGCTAGCTGAAACCAGGAGAAAGATGTTACAGCTGCCATTACAGGACATGAGGACTCGGTCCCTATTTTTTTAGTAGAAAGAAAAATGGGGTTCGGAGCCAATGTAGACATACCCTCACCCCCTAGCACTTGTGTATGGGGGGTTACAGAGGGAAGCATGCATGGTCCTGCGGTACCATGGAGGTGAAGCTTGAGCTGAGCAGCAGTACTGGAGAAGCGTCACTGTACCATATATTAAAAAGTAAATGTATATATACAATGTTAGGTGGGGGTCTGTGGGTGATTGGCATCTGTGGAGGATTAGGGCTCCGGCAAGGCACTGTGCCCAACACCCACTACACAGCACAGGAGATGGGTGCCTTCCAGAGGCTGTTCATATCCGGGGCAACAAGATGGGTGCTTCCAACGCCCACCGAGCACAGTCAAACATGATGCTCATCAGTGGAATTGGCTGAATATGATCAAAAAGCCCCAGAAATTAATTTAAAAAAAAAAGTTGAAGTGGCATCACAGTTAGGTATTATAAGATAATTTTAACTTATGTCCTTCATTCAAACCCTGAAGACTGGAGCAAATTTTTAACCCCTCTTTTTCAATACTGTTTCAATACTGGGAATTTACCAAAATCCTGGCGAGGGAGCATTGTGGTCCCCTTTTAAAAAAAGGTTCTAAAACAGAATTCAATTAACTGCAGACAAATAGCCTTTCTGGAAAGATCTTTGCAGCATGTGTATAATTAGACCACCTAAAAGAATGGGCATTCTCGAACAATGTGATTCCTACAACACAGGCTGGCTTCGCCCAAAGCATTCAGTCACAGACAATATTGCTATCCTTCAGGCTGGCCTTGATAAATGTAAATGTAGGTGTAATTATATAGCGCAACCTGTCACCCAAAGGGCATCCTGGCGCTTGCTTAGGGAACCTGTCCTGGTATTCCCCTGTGAGATAGCCCCGGCAGGGTATCCACAAGGTGAAAGCCAGGCATCCCGCCGCGAGGGGCCGTCGTGGAGATTAAGCAAGCTATTGCCCAGAGTCGCAGAGTGTGAACCCGTGAGCCGAGAATTGTCAAGGCCATGGAATTTTGAGCCCGAGACCCACCGAGGCGGGGAATCGAACCCTGGTCCAGAGCCAATCTCAGCTTCCGGGTCTACCGCCTCGAACCACTGAGCCACACTTCTCCACGTAAGTATGTAGTTCTAAAATCACAAATAGTTTACTGCGATTTTATTAACTTTTCAACTGCTTTTGACAGCGTGGATAGGCCAAGGTTATGGAAAAAGCTAGAGAGTTTATGGATCCCCCACGATCTCCTTACAATAATCATATCTTTGCATACAGCAACATGGTGTAGCGTCAACATTGGGGAAGAAAGACCCCTAACTAGTCCAATCCCCGTGATGAATAGTTTGAATTAAGGATGCCTCCTCTCCCCCTTGTTCTTTACCATTTATATAAGCAACCTACCGGGGTACATTTCCCAAATTAATAATTTCCCCCCAAAACTACGGCAAAGTGATATCCATAGAATAATGTACGCAGGCGGCATTGTTAAAATCGATCGTACCCCAATTGGTCTACAAAGTAATTTAATCAAATTAAATAGATACGCAAAAGAAAACTTTTTCGTCCCTAACATCTCTAAAATAAAAATGTTACCTTTTAGAGGAAGATGGACATTTTCGTCTTTCACCTGAAAACTGGGAGGTAAATCGATTGAGATAGTGGAAGAATACAACTATTTGGGCCGAATCTTTTCGGATAACCTTCAAAACGCTTTCCATTTTCAGCTCCTCAGGTGAAAGGCAGCCTCCCATGTTGGAGCATTACAGAGATTTTATTCCTCAACTGGGAATAGACACTTTAAACTCCTGCTGGATGTCTACAGTATGAAAATTCCACCCATTTTATCTTAAGCCTTGGAATATATATATAAAGATTAAAATCTGGCAACCAGTAAAAGTGAAAGAAGGGATTATTTTACAGAAACTGTAGGAAGTCTCCAAATCAGTCCCTGTTCATGCCTTATGCTTCAAGCTTACCTTAACGAGCACATATGCTCGAGCTTTATCTACGATACTGTGAGCTTTTAACCTTTTATACGCAGCTCCCGGCTCCCTAAGACATATATGAAAATTTGTGACTTTTAGAGAAGAATCGGCAATGCATACTTTTAATAGGAATCTTAAAGTAGCCCTCGAGGCATCACAATGCAAATTAGCACTTTTGCAGGCCTGGTCTATAGCGCATCTGAAGCTCTTTTTTAAAAAATATGACGTGGAGAGTAAGCTTTGTAATAGATAAGGAGCACTGTACACAATTCGAGTATTACAAACAAATTGCGGAAAATATAGTATGTAAAACTCTCGAGCGCTATTTACAGTTTCCGCTACAAAGTAGAGTAAGGTGCTGTATTCATCTTATGCGACTAGGAATCTTCTCTTTAAAATTGTATTCTTCCAGATGGGATTCCCTTGAACATTCTTCAGGTATCTTTGATGTGTGTAACGGTGGAGTACAAGACCTTTTCCATGTAATTTTATCTGTCCAAATCCGACTTTGGTAGAGGCTCGACAGCGTTTTATAAAACACATCCGCACTAGATACAAAGCTATTTTAACTCAAGATTTAATTATGCTTTGCAAGTCTCCCTCAAATTAATTTGTTTGCTATAACTTGTTTAAGTTTATATAGAGTTTTTCAAAGTTGTTTTAAAAATACATAAATCTAACAATCATAAACTCATGTATTTTTTTGTCAATTTTAATTTACTATGCCTATAATGAGTTTTAAAACAGTCCCAAAAGTATAAATACAACGATTTGATATTATGTATTTGTGGGTCCGCGGTGCCGATGCAAAGTGTGGCACCTACGGAGCGACGTGTCCAGTTGGCAGGATTTCATATGTGGAACCGCAACCTGGTATGTCACCCGCTAACCCACTGTGGTGTAAAACTGTGTCAGGAGAAAACATCAAGGCAGCCACTATGGAACTAACATGACCACAATGCAAAGCGAGAGCACGCCCACCAAGGCAGGACTTATTAACACGCTGCCAGTGCGGCGTTAACTTTGCCATGATCTCCACCAGCCAAGCCAGTGAACAAGGGAAAAGACATTCCAGAAACGCGTATGGCTATGTTTGGCATATTGATGTGCTGGGACTTACTATGTTGAAGCCTCACAGTCTTGCCATTAAAAAGAATTTAAACACAGCACGAGTGGCACTTCTAATTGGAAGCTTTTTCGTTTGGATATATATACATTTATAAACTGCTTGATAAAGGAACTTATGAACTATTGAATGATATACATGTTCCTGATTGTAGTTTATGTATATACTTTGCAGCTGCAGCTATTTAATGAAATTTGGACAAATTAAGCACTTTAAGTACTGTGCACTTTAAAAAAAAATCCTGACTGGGAAGGAATTTTATGTGAAGGCACATACACACTTTAGAATTTTGCACATAATCATTACCAAGATATGGTATAAATGAGATAAGATTGGCAATGTATGATAATTGAAATATATGTATTCAACTCATTATAAGAGATATTCTTTATCAACCGAATATAGGAACATATATTGAGGCGAAATCCATAATTGGAGAAGACAAAAAGTATTTATACCAGTATAATGATCTATCAAATGTATTAGTTGGCCATATCTGGTAGGTAGCTAGTACTTGTCACTTTAACGGAATAGATTTGAGAATAAATTCTGACTGGGAAGGATTTGGGGTAAAATGTTCACTTATTTTATGTGCACATATAGTTAATGATATGTAAAGAAATGAAGCATTTTTGGAATTGCACTGTATCGTGCAGTAAAAAAATGTGACTGACCAATTGAAATATTCACACTGCATAAATACCAATATGGGTTTGTGTTAGACCTGTCTGACTTTTTGCGTAGTCCCTCCAATTTATTATTTATTTTGTCCCCTTTTTGCCCCTCATGCCTTTATTTATTTTTGTGTCCACTAGATTTTTCAAGGTGTTGGTCTAGGGGATAGGTGCTCTTTCGCCCTCATAGTTTTTCACCTCAGGCCTAGAGGCCTTTCCTGACAGGAATTTCCTTGGAGTCACAAAATGGTGGCTACCAACTGTCACAACTGTCATACCTGGAACCTGTCCCATAGGATAGAGTAGGGCATTCCAGAACCTTCTGGTCCCTTCTGGACCTCTGAGGGTCAGCCTATAAAAGGCGGAATGCTGGTCAGCCATTTTGTCTTGCTAGTGAGGAACAGCTAGAGTGAAGGCTGAGGTCTGGAAGGGGTAGGGTCCTGAAGGGTGGACTGCTCTACAAGGGTTGCCCTCTGTCTGGGTTCACCACCCCCCCATTCCTGTTGTCCTAGTCGAGTTAGTTTTGTCCTGCTGACCCTGGACAGGGAGGTGCCCCCAGTTAGGTGAAGGGGTTAATCCCAGTGGACTGTGGAGCTGCAGAGATCCCTGTTGTGGGAACTAAACAAGGAGCCCTCCCCTGCACCTGTTCCTGTCCAGTATGGAGGGTTAGTGGGTTTCTGCTGCAACTAGAGATTTGGGGGACCCAACCGTGAGGGATTCCACCTCTAACCTCCCCTCTCTATGGTGTGAAGCAGGTTCCTGCCCTGCGTGACGCTGAGACCCCCTTACCGGTGTCTGGTCCTGCAGCGTGAGAGCAAACCTCCCCACTCGTGAGAAAGAAGAGTGGGGTGTCCGGGTTTATTGGGGCTGAGCCGTTTGCCCTGATTCCGCCGTGAGCAGGTACCTCTGGGGCACCGATCGCGCTCCTGTGAAAGGAGGAAAGGGGGCTGGGTGTATAGTGCCCGTTGCCACTGCGCATACACCAAGTTGACCTGGTGATCTTTCACAGGATGGGCCTAGGATCGAGCAGGCCCGCTGCGGAGCCACAACCCGCATCAGGCAGGCGGAGCCGACTCTGTTGCTGGTCCGCTACTTTCCGCGTATGCCCGATTGAGCCTTCGCGGAGGAAACGCCAACAGCAGCCGGTGAGGAGACCCAGGGGGAGCGGCTCCGTCGAGTGACTGGCTTCCCGCCTAAGCGCTGAGGTCTACAACCAGCTGGGCCCCTGCTTCTCTGTGAAGAGAGGGAGCGGGGAGGCCCGGTTTTCCGAAGGAGAGCGCCTTTAAGCAAAGGGGTGTGACTGATGGCCAAACTTCCATGTGCACACCAACAAGTAAGCTGGGAAGCATAAGGGGTGGTGAAGGAGAGCTAATTGTGCTCCTATTTGACTGACCTTAGTAACAAGAAGTGGCGCAGCATTGGTTGATTTCCCCCTATGACAAAGGGGTAGAGGAACTGCCAGACAATCATACCCTGTATGCCAACAGGTTATATAATCCTCCTGTACACTAAAGGGTAGAAAGGTGACAGAGGCCTAAAACCAGTCAATTCGTATATTCTCTCACAGCCCTTGGTGTCTGTAACTGATGTCAACTTGTACTGAGAAAGGGTGGGGCTGCTTAAGAGGTTGATATCCTGTGCTGGGAAAGGCCAATCTGTTTCCTGGTGATAGATTGTCTGGGGGAAATGGTAGTTAACTGACAAGGACTTGATTTTAAAAGAAGATTCGGAGAGGGTTAATTGAAGTACAGTAAATTTACACCTGAACTGTTGAAATTTATAGATGTTTACCTGCTATATTTGATAAAGTGATGAGGTTAAGAGTGCTGAAATGTATTGAACTGTAATTTCTGAAGACAAGAGAGCAAAGAATATTTTTATAAACAAGCTCGTATTTTTACACAAACATTGGTGTAGTGTCATTTTTGAGTGATATTGCATTGGATTACTGCCGGGTGGTTTGCAACCTTTACACATATGCCTCTATTGATATTGTCTTACCCTAGGCCAGGCTACCCTAGGTGACCTGACATCTGTAGGTTCCAACAAGTTGGTGTCTAGCGGTGGGATGGTGACTGTGGTTGCAACTACTCTGTAGTAATTGAGTGTAATCCACTAGACTACACCAGGAGTTTTCTCCTAGCGGCCCTCCTAATTTTTACTTTAGCTTTTTCCAAATTTGTTCCTGGTGGTGGGGTGGAGGTAGCTTCAGGTTGCCCTTGCAACTCAAATTTCCTTGTGTGTGTAACTTTGTATTGCCTTCTGCAAAATGGAATTTGCACTGGAAAAACTGGACACTTATTCTGTGGCCCAGCTGAAAGATTTCTGCCAACAAATGGGGGTATTTTTTAAGCATGGTGCCAGGAAGGGGGAACTCCAGACCAGTTTAAGGGCTTGAGCGGAAGCACTCAAAGAAGGGAAGGAGGAGGATGAAGGGACAGACCGGGACCCGGTTGTGGAGATAGATGGATTATTCCACTCAGAGGGGGAAAACCTACTCCCAGGACCAGTGTCCTACTCCAGGAGGGGCAGTAGTGTCTCCGGGGGAAGCTTGACTGAAGCAGAGCTCACTGACAGGAGGGAAATGAGGCAATTAAAATGGGAGTTGGCTAAGCTGGAGCAGGAGAAGGAAGAGCGGAGGATGGCTCATGAATTTAGGTTGAAAGAGTTAGAACTTCAGACCCTGCAACGGGGATCCTCCCCTGTTATGAATGGTGGCAGCGAATCCAGAGAAACAGCCAGGGAGTCCAGACCCTATTTGCCTAAAGACCTCATTGCTAGCTATAGTCAGGGGGATGACATAGCCAAATGGTTGGCTGCCTATGAGGTCTCCTTAAGAGCCCATGGGGTGCAGGAGAAGCACTGGGGGGGCGGGTTGTACAAGTACATGCCTCCTACTGGTCGGGACACCTTGCTGCCCCTGGAACTAGAGGAGCAGACTAACTACCTCACCATGAAGCTAGCCTTGATCAGGAAGTTTGGGTTAACCCCAGAGAAATATCGCCAGAAGTTCAGGGGGAGCCACAAGTTAAGCACCCAGAACTGGGTGGACTTCCTTGATTATGCAAGAAAGGCATTGGAGGGCTGGGTAAAGGGCAGTGAGGTGAAGGATTATGAGGGGTTGTATGATCTATTTTTGAAAGAGCACCTCCTCGAGAAATGCTTTCCCGAGCTGCGCCAACACCTGGTGGACAGCAAGCTGACCAATCCCCGGAAGCTTGCAGAGGAGGCGGACATCTGGGCAAGTACCCGGGTGTCCTCAAAGGGGACTGGAGGGGATTCCCAAAAGGTCGGACAGGGCGCCCCTCAGAAGAAGGAGGGGGGAGATAAAAAGAGGGAGTTCTCTAAAGGTCCCCAAAACCATTTCCAGGGAAAGGGAACAGGTTTCATCCCTAAGGCTAACCCGCCCAGAAACCCTAATCCTGGCCAAAGCCAGCAGCCAAGGGTTCTCCACTGTTTCGAGTGTGGTGGTGTTGGACATTATAAGGGAGATGTCAGATGCCCAAAGAGACCACCCCCTCCCACCGGAGGAAAACCACCGGGAGTAGCTAGTGTAGCGCTCGGGGAGGAGTTGCCCTTAGATAAGGGGGGTGAGTGGGCGGGTGTCACCTTAGTGTCCCTGGGAGAACGGGAGATGGTTCCTAAGATCCAGGTGCCCCCAAATACTGCTAAGTATGGGCTATGGGTCACCATCAATGGCCAGAGAGGGGAGGCTCTGAGAGATACAGGAGCCAGTATGACTATGGTGAGAAGTCAACTGGTGTCTCCATAGCAGGTGGTTCCCCATGTACTCCACCCCGGCGCGATGGCTGACGGCAGAATGGGCCACTATCCCGTGGCTGAGGTTCCCTTTGAGTGGGAAGGGGTTGCAGGTTCACTTCGGGTTGCCGTAAGCCCTGCCGTGCCAGTTGATTGTCTGCTGGGGAATGATATGGAGCACAACGCTTGGAGAGAGGTGGAATACCGGACGCACTCTGCGATGCTGGGTACACCTGACTGGGCCTGTGTGAACACAAGGTCTGCGACTGCCCGGAGAGGGAGTTCGCCTGGGTTGGAGCCTGGAACAATGGCCCAACCCGCTGCCAAAAAGGGACAGACCCGAAGACAGGAAGAGCCTGCTTCGGCTTCCGCACCCCATGTGACAGATCGGCCACCTGCGGTGGTGGACCAGGAGTCCGTGGAGGGGGAAGTAGTCTCTCTGGAGGACCTACCCATCCCTGCTGAGTGGCATGTGGAGGGAGGGCCTTCCAGAGAGGAATTCTGTAAGGGGCAGAGGGAGTGCTCTACCCTTGAGAGACTGAGGCGACAGGCTGAAGCCCAGGCAGCAGGTGACGTTACGGGACACTACCACATTTACTGGGAGGATGGACTCCTCTACAGTGAACCCAAGGTACCCTTACCTGGTTCATCAAGGGCCTTGGTAGTCCCGCAACAATACCAAGCCTTTCTGCTGGAATTGGCTCATGCTATACCCTTGGCAGGACACTTAGGTCAGGACAAGACCTTTGCTCGGCTTGTCCTCCACTTTTACTGGCCAAAGATGAAAGTGGCGTCAAACACCTACTGTCGGACATGTGTATCCTGCCAGGCCAGTGGGAAAACAGGGGTGAAGCTGAAAGCTCCTCTGGAACCACTTCCCGTCATTAGCACCCCCTTTGAAAGGGTGGGCATCGACATTGTAGGGCCATTGGATCCACCGACAACAGCTGGTCACAGGTTTATCCTGGTTCTGGTGGATCATGCCACACGGTACCCAGAGGCAATCCCTCTGAGAACTGTCACTGCACCTGTGGTGGCTAGGGCCCTAATGGGGATCTTTATCCGAGTGGGTTTCCCCAAAGAAGTTGTGTCTGACAGGGGGACCAACTTTATGTCAGCATACATGCGGGCAATGTGGAAGGAGTGTGGAGTGACCTACCGGTTCACCACTCCTTATCACCCCCAGTCGAATGGACTGGTCGAGAGGTTCAACAAAACCTTGAAGGGCATGATCAGAAGTCTGCCCGAAAGCCTGCGGAGGAAATGGGACGTCCTCCTACCCTGTTTGCTATTTTCCTACAGGGAAGTGCCACAGAAGGGAGTGGGCTTCAGCCCCTTCGAACTTCTGTATGGGCACCCTCTACGTGGTCCTCTCAGCCTGGTGAAGGATGGTTGGGAGAAGTCTCCCAGGAAACCCCCCCAGGATGTGGTGAGCTACATGCTGGCTTTCCGGAGCCAAATGGTGAAGTTGTGGAAGCAAGCTTCTGACAACTTGGAGGCCAGCCAGGCAGTCATGAAAGAGTGGTATGACCACAATGCTCACCAGGTGGAATTGGAGCCTGGCCAGAAAGTGTGGGTGATGGAGCCTGGAGAGCTTACTGCCCTCCAGGATCGCTGGACAGGCCCATTTGAAGTGTTGGAAAAGAAGGGTAAGGCCACATACCTGGTGGACCTTAAGACCCCTCGACAGCCCCTACGGGTGCTGCATGCCAACCGACTCAAACCCCACCATGAGAGGCCTGAGGTCATCTTAATGATGGTGACTGATGGGGGAGAGGAAGCGGAAAGCGAACCTCTCCCGGACTTGTTCTCGTCTCAGGAAAAGGATGGGTCAGTGGAGGGAGTGATTCTCTCTCCCACCCTAACTCCTGAACAGCGGGAAGACTGTCGCCAGATACTGGAGCAGTACTTTACGCTGTTCTCCCTTGTCCCGGGAAGGACTCACCTGTGTACCCATGATGTGGACACAGGGGACAGCCCACCAGTGAAGTCAAAGACCTACCGGCTGTCCGACAAGGTGAAGACTAGCATCCATGAAGAGGTTGCCAAGATGCTAGAGCTAGGAGTTATAGAACCTTCCAACAGCCCTTGGTCCAGTCCGGTGGTGCTAGTGCCAAAAGCCGCTCCACCTGGCACCACGCCAGAACTGAGGTTCTGTGTGGATTACCGGGGACTGAACTCAGTTACAAAGACTGATGCTCATCCGATCCCTAGGGCGGATGAATTAATTGACCGGCTAGGAGCTACCCAATACCTAAGTACCTTTGACCTCACTTCAGGGTACTGGCAGATCTCCTTGACAGATGGAGCAAAGGAAAGGTCAGCCTTCTCCACGCCTGAGGGACACTTCCAATTTTGCGTGATGCCCTTTGGGCTCAAAAATGCCCCTGCCACATTTCAGCGGCTGGAATGGAGGGTTTCTCCGCTGCTTATCTGGATGACATTGCTGTCTTCAGTAGCAGTTGGGAGGACCATCTGCAACATTTGCAAGCAGTTCTCCAGGCCCTGAAACAAGCTGGATTGACAATCAAGGCCAGCAAATGCCAGATTGGGCAGGGGTCGGTTGTGTACCTTGGACACTTGGTGGGTAGGGGGACAATGCAGCCCCTGCAGGCAAAGATTGAGGCAATCATGGCCTGGGAACCCCCCAAGACCCAGCGGAGGTCCGAGCTTTCCTGGGCCTCACAGGCTACTACCGTCGCTTTGTGAAGGGATATGGCACTATTGTAGCGCCCCTCACAGAGCTCACCTCCAAGAAACAACCTCGACGGGTAGTTTGGACGGAAGCTTGTCAGCAAGCTTTTGAGAAACTGAAGCAGGCAATGTGTGCAGCACCGGTCCTGAGGGCCCCAGACTTCTCCAAGGAGTTCATTGTCCAGATAGATACATCAGAACATGGCATTGGGGCAGTGTTATCGCAACTGAATGAAGAGGGCCTGGATCAGCCTGTAGTCTTCCTATCCAGGAGACTGCTTCCCCGGGAACAGAAGAGGAGTGCAATTGAGAGGGAAGCTTTTGCGGTGGTGTGGGCTCTGAAGAAGTTGCGGCCATACCTGTTTGGCTCGCACTTCCTAGTTCAGACTGACCACCGACCCCTTCGTTGGCTAATGCAGATGAAGGGGGAGAATCCCAAGCTGTTGAGATGGTCCATCTCCCTACAGGGAATGGACTTCCGGGTGGAACATCGACCTGGAGTGGACCACGCCAATGCAGACGGTCTCTCTAGGTATTTCCGCCTTAGTGATGAGGACTCCCAAGGGGTTGGGTAGCTCTCCCCACTTTCAGCTGGGGGGGACGCGTGTTAGACCTGTATGAATTTTTGCGTAGTCCCTCCAATTTATTATTTATTTTGTCCCCTTTTTGCCCCTCATGCCTTTATTTATTTTTGTGTCCACTAGATTTTTCAAGGTGTTGGTCTAGGGGATAGGTGCTCTTTCGCCCTCATAGTTTTTCACCTCAGGCCTAGAGGCCTTTCCTGACAGGAATTTCCTTGGAGTCACAAAATGGTGGCTACCAACTGTCACAACTGTCATACCTGGAACCTGTCCCATAGGATAGAGTTGGGCATTCCAGAACCTTCTGGTCCCTTCTGGACCTCTGAGGGTCAGCCTATAAAAGGCGGAATGCTGGTCAGCCATTTTGTCTTGCTAGTGAGGAACAGCTAGAGTGAAGGCTGAGGTCTGGAAGGGGTAGGGTCCTGAAGGGTGGACTGCTCTACAAGGGTTGCCCTCTGTCTGGGTTCACCACCCCCCCATTCCTGTTGTCCTAGCCGAGTTAGTTTTGTCCTGCTGACCCTGGACAGGGAGGTGCCCCCAGTTAGGTGAAGGGGTTAATCCCAGTGGACTGTGGAGCTGCAGAGATCCCTGTTGTGGGAACTAAACAAGGAGCCCTCCCCTGCACCTGTTCCTGTCCAGTATGGAGGGTTAGTGGGTTTCTGCTGCAACTAGAGATTTGGGGTACCCAACCGTGAGGGATTCCACCTCTAACCTCCCCTCTCTATGGTGTGAAGCAGGTTCCTGCCCTGCGTGACGCTGAGACCCCCTTACCGGTGTCTGGTCCTGCAGCGTGAGAGCAAACCTCCCCACTCGTGAGAAAGAAGAGTGGGGTGTCCGGGTTTATTGGGGCTGAGCCGTTTGCCCTGATTCCGCCGTGAGCAGGTACCTCTGGGGCACCGATCGCGCTCCTGTGAAAGGAGGAAAGGGGGCTGGGTGTATAGTGCCCGGCGCCACTGCGCATACACCAAGTTGACCTGGTGATCTTTCACAGGAGGGGCCTAGGATCGAGCAGGCCCGCTGCGGAGCCACAACCCGCATCAGGCAGGCGGAGCCGACTCTGTTGCTGGTCCGCTACTTTCCGCGTATGCCCGATTGAGCCTTCGCGGAGGAAACGCCAACAGCAGCCGGTGAGGAGACCCAGGGGGAGCGGCTCCGTCGAGTGACTGGCTTCCCGCCTAAGCGCTGAGGTCTACAACCAGCTGGGCCCCTGCTTCTCTGTGAAGAGAGGGAGCGGGGAGGCCCGGTTTTCCGAAGGAGAGCGCCTTTAAGCAAAGGGGTGTGACTGATGGCCAAACTTCCATGTGCACACCAACAAGTAAGCTGGGAAGCATAAGGGGTGGCGAAGGAGAGCTAATTGTGCTCCTATTTGACTGACCTTAGTAACAAGAAGTGGCGCAGCATTGGTTGATTTCCCCCTATGACAAAGGGGTAGAGGAACTGCTAGACAATCATACCCTGTATGCCAACAGGTTATATAATCCTCCTGTACACTAAAGGGTAGAAAGGTGACAGAGGCCTAAAACCAGTCAATTCGTATATTCTCTCACAGCCCTTGGTGCCTGTAACTGATGTCAACTTGTACTGAGAAAGGGTGGGGCTGCTTAAGAGGTTGATATCCTGTGCTGGGAAAGGCCAATCTGTTTCCTGGTGATAGATTGTCTGGGGGAAATGGTAGTTAACTGACAAGGACTTGATTTTAAAAGAAGATTCGGAGAGGGTTAATTGAAGTACAGTAAATTTACACCTGAACTGTTGAAATTTATAGATGTTTACCTGCTATATTTGATAAAGTGATGAGGTTAAGAGTGCTGAAATGTATTGAACTGTAATTTCTGAAGACAAGAGAGCAAAGAATATTTTTATAAACAAGCTCGTATTTTTACACAAACATTGGTGTAGTGTCATTTTTGAGTGATATTGCATTGGATTACTGCCGGGTGGTTTGCAACCTTTACACATATGCCTCTATTGATATTGTCTTACCCTAGGCCAGGCTACCCTAGGTGACCTGACATCTGTAGGTTCCAACAGTATGGAAATATCAATGTGATGCAATCAAATGTGGATTTATCCATATATTATGCCTCGTTTGCACAGTAGGAAAGTCTTTCAACCATGTCTAATAACCACATGTGTTGTGAAGCACTTGTCACTTTAAAAGAACCGATCAACATGTGTAGCATTTTCATGTGATCAAGGCCGGTAACGGCAGAAATGCGTCATGGCAGATGTAACTCAATAAATAACAAAAAATAAGATTTGCTCCTATTTGTGGTCTGCTCTCGTTCTTCTGGTGAAGAATATGCAACAAGAGTTGTGGATATGACTGTGGCTGAATTGAAGAGTGAGTGTCTGTGTAAATGACTGTATGGGTGAATGAGCGAATGTGGGAATGCTTGTATGGATATGTGAATAGGTATGTAAGTGGTTGTGTATGTGTGTGTGTGAGGCTTATATGGGTGAGTGAGTGGCTTTGTAGAGAGTAACCCTGGGTTTAAAACTCCACTCTACTCGCTCAGTTTGAGAATTTTTGACCACTCCACGTTCCGCTTAGAACGCGGAGTTATCGCAAACTGCGCTCTGCACCGGAGCAGAGTTATTTTTTTTGTTTGCGTGCCCAAAATGCATGTTTGCACTCGCGATCGGTAACGAGATTGCCCATCTCTTCACAGGTGGCACGAGATTTGGTAGCCGCCTGCACGTTGCAGTGAGAGTGTGCAATCGAGAACATGTCAATTGGGCTGTCATTGGAGTTCCGGCAGATGTTTTGTGAAGATCGCAATTCCGAACGCGCAGAATTTGCAATCTGGAAAAGAATCTCTCTCAAGCTGCATCAAAACCTTCTCGAAAAGGGTTGAATTAAAAAAAAACTCCACAGATTGACATTTGGCTGTAATTTTTTGTGCAAGGAGTCCTTTTTCTTTTTTTACTTTTTTTTAAGAGGAAGGAAGTGCCCAGAGTCTCCAAATTCCTTTTCTTGTCCAGCTGGCTCCTCCCAATGCTTTGTCCATCTCCTGTTCACTTTTGATTTGGATTTGGAGCTGGAAGGATCTCATTTTGTCTGCTGCATCATTTATCATTGGATTTGAGGACTTTTGAATGTGAGATTTCACAAGTAAGTTTGAAAATTGGTGTTGTTTGTTTGATTGGGGCATTACACCTACCTTTTTTGTACTTTTCATCTTTTTTTTTTACATTTATTGTGGTGGGTGGCTGTAGTTTTAGTAGGGGCATAGTTGTTTCTTTGTAAGTCATTTTTCTTCTTTTACCAAGGAAAAATGTTGCAAAGTTCACTACATCTTCTCCAACTTTTGAAATCAATTTGCAATATTTATTTAATTCACTAGCCCAGTAGTCTGCCAATATGCCTTTCAGCCGTTAGGCCCAGAGCTACTCCTGGGTGCATGAAACAACTGTTTATCTGGTGTCTGTTAAATTTAAACATCATTTAGGGCATTAATGGCATACGATTGAAATGCAAAATGTGGTTTATTTTGTATTTTACTATTTTATGTGTGTATTTTGTTGGGTGTGCATGGTTGTAACTTGCAAACCTTTTTAAGCCCTGTGGATTTTCGTTTTGGACATTGTTTTATTAAAGCTGTGTTGTTTAGCATGCCTCCATTGTCTGGCCAGTGTGTGAGTGTGTTTGAAATGGTGGGTCAGCATTTGACTTGGCTGAGCCTCCCCATGAGGCCAGAGGCCATTTTGTAAAGTCTGTGTCCTTATAGGCCTGCTTGTGTTCATTGTTTTGCAGGCCTCCTGCCTGTTGTTGTTGTGAGTGACTGATCCATTGTCTTTCAGATCCCCAGCAAGGAAAAGTAGAGTTTATCCATCAACTTCTTCTCCTTGCCCCCTTTCTGATGATCTAGAAACCACTTGGATCCCGCCTCCATCTGAGTTGGAGACCCACCACATCTACGAGACAAGGCTACTGAAAAGAAAGGTTCCAGAAAGCGTTAGAGTTAAGGAGGTAGATGTAGAAGAGGAGGATGATGATGACAAGCCAGTCATCATGGACATTAGTCCCGCCCCAGTGGAGACTGACATTAGCCCATCCCAAATTGCTGTGAGGGATGTGAAACGGATACCACCAACCCCACCTTCAGCTTCCATATTTGGTCCGTAGGTACCTACATCCACCACAACCAACTCAGTAGAAGTAGGTACTGCAGTGAGTCAAACTTCACTCCCATCTACCAGTTAATCCGGCATTGCAAGTGGCACTAGAAATGACAGAAAGTTGACCTCCTCAGTTTGGGACTTCTTTTTGGTTAGCAGGAAGGAGGTGAACATTGCTATATTCTCCATTTGTTGAGAAGGTGTTAGTCGGGGTAAGCTTGGTACAAACTATAGTACCGGAACTCAAACAACCCATCTGAAAAAGCACCACTTTATCCAGTGGGAGGTGCAATTTAGCAGCCAAAAAGCTGCACCTCTTATTGTTGGTGGTGATGAAGAAGTAGAAGATCCGATCACAGTGGAAGGTGAACAAGAAGGAGACATTTTCTCTGGTACACAAAGTAGCCCTATCCCCAGCAGTGCAGTGGTACCGCCCTTATCTTCATCAGCAACATCGCAGTGGCACAAGACTAAGAGTAAGGCTGAGACACCAAGGGGTCCCAGGCAAGAGAGCACCGCAATGAAAAAACTTGTGTTGAGCCTAACAACTAGTGCTCATGTTAGCCGCTCTGATACATGATGTCTCGGGTCTAGTTCGCGCTTAATGAAACTCTTAAAAATCTCAAATCTGGCGTTAAGATGTCACCTGCATCAGTGGCACCAGAAAAGAAAAAAATCCAGGCTACCATTCCCAGCATGTTTAGGTTGCAGAGACAGTACAAACTCAACCACCCAACTGGACGTTTGTACAACGCAAAGCTGGCTAAAATGTCAGTGCTGGACCTCCAACCTTTTCCTTTTGTAGAATGGGTGGGATTTCTTGAATTTGTGGCAACCGTCTGCCCAAAATGGAAGGTTTGCAGCCTTTCCTATTTCGCCAGAGTTTCTTTTCCAGAACTACATCCCGATATGCTGGATTTGCTTGGGCAAGCTTTGCAGCAGAGTGCTGTTCACACTATCCACCTGACAACAGACATTTGGACCAGTTGCCAAGACACTGATTATCTGTGCATCACTGCAAAGTGGGGGTTAGAGAAAAGATATCTGCAGCAGGTGTTGTTGACAATGCTGAGATTATTAATGCCACTCGGAAACATGCTACTGTAGCCATGTTCGCCATGGAGAAATCTCATAATGCTGCAAACATTTTGGATGACTTTGACAACAATGTCTTTGAATGGCTGCGACCAAGAGGGCTTAACATTGGTTTTGTTGCCACGGACAATGGCAGTAATATAGTTATGGCCAAGGCCCATGGTGGCTATTTCAGGGTCCTGTGTTTGGTGCACTGCATTAACATCATTGTTCAAGACTTTCTGAAAAAAGAAGACCGAGTCAACAAGTTACTGACCACCTGCAGAAGAATCTGCACACTTCTCAGCCATTCTTTTAAAGCCTGGAAGCAGCTGAGGATCATTCAACGTGATAATAGAAGGCCAGTTAAAGCACTCATCCAGGAGGTGCCAACACATTGGAATTCAACTTATTATATGCTTGAACATCTGATTGAGCAGTACAGACCAATCACTGAATATGTCATGCAAAGAGGGGATGATACTGTGAAAGGCATGATCATTGAGATGGACCAATGGGGCATAGTTAAAGGCCTGACAGAGATTCTACTTCCTTTCGAGTTCTTCACACATGAAGTCAGCAAGGAGGACTGTACTATGGGCCAAGCTATCCCATTGTTGCACATGCTACAGGAACAGCTGAAGGGGGTGTCTGCAATGTACCCAGTTGTAGAAGAAAAAAAAGAAGCATATGAGTTGGTGGAGAGCTTAACCCTTTGCTTATCTGATATACAAGTGTGCAAAGAGGCATTGTGTCATGCAACCATTACATTTGTGCCACAATTCTGGATCCACAGTACAAACCAGTGCTGAACACATTGATTCATTTTATAGATGGGGATGTTGCCAACTACAAAACTTGGATATCTGTGAAAGCCAGGTGCTTAGAAAAAGAACGGCCGGGAATTAGAGGCCTGCTTCTCCAGGCCACAATATGTACTGCAGGGCAGCCGATAACAAGCTCAACTTCAGAGCCCGAGGGCAGTGCGGTTGGCTCACAGCAGCCAAAGCCACCTGACAACACCAAGAATAACATCAACAACAACAAGAACAGGAGCATCAGCCCAACCATAATCAGCACAGGCACGGTTTCTACAGCAAGGACTTGTTAGGTCCAGAGCAGAGGCAAAGGCAAAACAGGCCAATCAAAGAGGAACACCCATGCGCATTGAGCAGAGGGTCCAGGCATATGTGGATGATCCAAGAGAGGTCTACATTGATCAAAACCTTTTGCTGTATTGGTATGGGAAAAGACACCAATGGCCAGTGCTCAGCAGGTGGGCGATAAACTATATGGCTAGCCCTGACGCAAGTGTCTCTTCTGAGCGTGTTTTCTGTGCTACTGGTGCCGTTCTGACAGTGAGAAGGAACAGTCTCTTGCCCCAAAACGTGGAGAGGTTAACCATGTTCAAAATGAATCAGCACTTTATAACACTGGATTACACCATACCTGAAGTAGCACTGCATGTCAATGATGACGGTGACTCAGGTCATGGAAGAAGTGTGTTAGATGACCTACTTCTGGGTGAACCACCAGAGTTTGAGGAGGAGCTCTACTTCCCTGACAACTAGGATTTTGACTTGTCACTTTCTTTTTTGCTTTGACGGCCCAAAAAAGGCACCCAAAAAGATACATCAAAGGAATATTATTTACTTTTATTATTTGTGTGTGATTCTGTCTTTCTGGTTAGAATCACAACAAATCCATCACCACTGTCTCACTCTTTTATTGCCGGATTGGAGTTGCAACTGTGTGCAGTCAGTGAAGGAGTAAGTCCACTCCTCTGAGTCCTGCTCCAGTCCTGACTCGCCTAAATCAATTTCCCTCAAGCCAGACATTGGATGGAAAATAGTACAAGAAATGTGAAATGTGTGCCTGCCTCATCGAGTCCCTCCAAAGACCCTGACTAAAGCTACCTGCCTTTCTGAGCCTAGAGGAACTGCCCCGTAAGAACAGGTAAATGATGGCATGCATTGAACGCTGACTCTGAGTGATTGGTGATTATGTTGTTGATGTGCATGATGTCTACTAGTATTTAATCTATACGCAAAAAAGTGACTCAAGTCAATGTTTCCCTTCTTGTTGTTCAATAACAAAATTGTACTACTGCAGGTGGATCCATTGCATTTTGGATTCTGGACTCACTGGGTTCACTACAGTGTTGGACACCATAATGACCACACCATACTCGCAGTCAGTCAGTAGGATCGGAGAAGATTGATGGAAAAACTTGGGGAATTTCATGAAGTGGCCTAAAAGGTAAACAAGTCAACAACAACAGAACCAGACCTACATATCTGTGTAGTGGTGGAGGTGAGTGTAATGGTATGACTGACAGTAGTTAATTGATTTTGTTACTTAATTAATTTTGAAAATACTATGTTGCTGTGTATGAGTGCTCAGTGCTGTCTAGCTCAAAATCTAAGCTAAGTGGAGGTTGGGTGGGCACCACTGGCCTGCTCCTGTTGTGTTGTTGTAGGTTAATGCTGGAAACAGAGTAGACATGATTTAGCCATGCCGCCTCTGAAAGTTTTCTTGTTGCATTCCTTTTTTATTTATGCAGTTTACCTTTACTTTTCTCCTTGATTTTTCAATAACCTTTTTGTTTTTCCATCTACACTTACAGGCCGGCCTTTACCCTGTGCTATATTGGGAAAAACAACTCACATGTGTCTTACCAATCCGCATCCGCCAGGCAGGCACCCAAGATTGAAAGACGGAGCATCCATGGAAGGAAGGACCATGAGGAATGCCGAGATGCAACTCCCAATTTGACTATAACATAGTGATAGACAGTATCATCATTTCATTTGATTAAATGTTTCTCTTCAATTATTACCATTGTGTGTTGTTATGTTTGCTTATATTTGACTCCTACATATATTTTTTAATTTTCTTTGCTGACTCTAAAAGGAAGCCCAGTACAACAGCAGAACATAAAATGTATGTAACTTGAATCTCTCTGGGGCAGACAGGCAAGGCAATTGCCTAATAATAATAATTAATATTATACTGCTACCCTGTACCATAGTCTCGTACTACTCAAGTCATCATCATGCATCCATTTCCTTTATCTCCCTTAACAGATTTATGATGGTCATCTGCCAAGATTGTGTGTTGTCCATGTGTAGTGTTTGTCTTTGTCAAACCTTTCCTTCAAATACCCATTCCCAACCATCCATCAAACCCTAACCCTCTTCCCCCGGGCTGTGTTGGATTTATATTGAGGTGAGACTAAACTAAATTTATAACAGTAATTGATCACACACATATTGGGGCGGATGTGGTGAAAGCAACTCTAACTCAAGGCAGGGCGAGGGTCTTATTCTGCTTGCCCACCCATGCTCAGTATTCGCAAGTCAATGTTTTTTCCAGAGGAACATAATCCATCATAATTAATGGCCGGCATTGATTCATCATACTTCCAGCAATAAAGGTTATGCTTGTCCACTTCATAGGTCAAGTCAACTTCAGTTTGTAACTTGTACTAGGCTATCCCCGCCGCCATTATGTTTTCTTTTACTTTAGCATTGCTTATTATCATCATGGTTTCTGGTTTGGCAGTCTTCTTGTGTACTGTACTCCAACTACTCATTCCTGAGTCTCCCTCGAGCGACTGACTAATTTTCTTTTTTTGCAAATGCTACTGTTAGTATCTACTACTTCCACCACCATGGCATCATGGGAAACCAATCATCATCACCATGCAGCCATCGCTTTCCCTAAGTATAAATAAACATCAATCACAGGTAGGAGAAGATGCTTGGGGAAGACATAATTAACAATATGGAAATTCATTCATTAATTCACACACCCACGCTCTTCAGTTTAGTTGCAGACTGCATAGACTACGGAGAGAGACTGACAGTACTAGTAGGACAAGTCAAAGGTGAGGGTACTGCATCTATCTGTTGGGGTGTTACACTACCAGCAGATTATTTCAATCAAAAACTGTCTGCGGCCCTGCAGCAGCAAAGGATACCATGTGAAGTAAAAGAGTAACACCCCCACAAAACATTTATATTGTATGTAAACTTTAAGTATAAATGATGTATTCCCCAAACAAAATAAACTAATGGAAAAAACGACAACACCTGACCCACCCCTCTCCCTAACCCCAACCAATGTCCAAACATAAAGAGTCCAATGTCCACTCCATTGTCCATAAATATAAAACCCCAACTTATCCCCAATGCCCAGTTCCGACCGACCCAATTACATTTTTAAAAAGGGGCAAGGGGACGGAGTTCTAGCAGCAGGCTCGCCGGTTACTCTCCAGGACCTTTATCTGCTCCTCTAGGTGCAAAATCCAGAGCAGCATGCGGCGCTTGAATGCTTCACAGTTGCATCAACAGGGGAGGCAGCAGTGTTCAATGAAGTGCGGCGGGTGGCTGTCAGACTGCAGCACTGTACCACTGAGGGGAGACCTGGCTGGGGCCAGGGACATTGGAGGAGGCTGCAGCTGCTATCTCATCCTTCTCCTCCTCCTCCGCCAGAGCCACCAACTGCCGATATTCTGTACAGATGGCCTCCAGCTTCCAGCACCGGGCCATGGCTGCTAACTCCTTCCTGTTTGGTTGTGCTGTTGGTTGGGAAGGAGTAGCTAAATCAAGAAAGGAAAAAAAGACAATTATAACCAATACTCTTAGCAAAACAGTAACAAAAACAGAGGCACAGTAGAACTAGCAAGCACAGTACATAACATTTGTGGTATCATTCCTACTTCCTCTGCCTCTAACATTTATGGGAGTTTCAGGCATTACTAGTACTAGGCACTATAGAATGGACAAGTCTTCTTCTCTCGCTCTTGTTTAGCTAAATTAACCTTGTCGTAGACAATTTTTCTATTATGGCCATACTCTGTTACATCAATGGCAACTGCTCTATTTCACTTTCACCCTGACTATTACAGCATGGCAGACGATATCTAATCCAAATGATCATTGATGATATATGGGATGACTGTGTAACCGTGCAGCCGATAGACCACTCATGGCAGGCTGACACAGTTGAAAATGACATAGGTAGGGAGAGGGTCTCTGAACCGGAGGGAGGTTCTTGATAACATACATCCACAATATATATGCTGTGCTTGCAAACTACTGTGAGTAAAAGGAATATTCTGAAATACAACCTTGAATCAAAATCCTTGAAAAAAAACAGTCCTTGTTTTTCTTCACAGTGATTTTTCCGTTTATCATTGCATTGCTCTTCAAGCATTATATTATTTTTATTCTAATCTTAATCTTTATTTATTTTTCTTTTACATTGTCTTCATCCAGGGACAGTCACCACCTATGCTATGATGATTGAATACCATCCAGACATCCATCCATTCAAAGTAAATATGGCTATCATTCCTATTAATCTCTCAACAAACCTTTCACGAACATACATTTGTAATTGTTTTAAACCACCACCCATGCGTCCTTCCCTGCTTGTCTTAGAGTTTGTTCCATGAAACCGCGGAGGATTCTTCCTATCACCCATACAGTTTCACCCACCCAGGCAAGCATCCTTTCATTCACCTTCCACACATCCTTCAACCACCGATGCATCTGATTCCTATCAGCCACCTATGCATCCCATGCATCCTTCTCTGCCAGTCATATATTACATGTCACCCGTCCTTTCTCCTTCCATCCTTCTTTCCCTTTTCGTTCAACCCATCCATCAAGATTGTCTTCTTCATAAAATTTTCCCAGCTGATAGAAGAGGCCATTAGTTACTCAACTCCCGCCGCTAATGCTATTGCTAATGCTAAGTAAAGGGTGTCTTCTACAACCGTTGTTCACAACAACATAGTCTCTTTCAACATGCATTGTACACCCTTGCAGCGAGTGTGTAAGTTTTGTCAATAAGTAAAGAATATAAGTTTAACTTACCACAGCCCTCCACTGCTGTTGGCTCACCCACCCCTGCGGCAGCTGCCGCATCTGCTCTTTCCTGGCTGGCATCGCCTGCCCCGTCACTGGCCAGGGCACTGGTGGTAGGTACACCTAGAAAAAACATTACACATTTTTTAGATGCCATATACGCCTTCTCCTAGCTTTTTTTCACTAGCAAGATTGAAAATACAATACATAAATACACCACATACATCATTAGTACAAATCGGGTACTAGAGTAGAGTAGACAGTAGTATGTCCAATCCTATCAAAAATAGTAAAATATCTGTTGAAATTATTGAAAAGCCTCTCAAGATTATGAAGAGGACAATCCAAAGGACTAGACTCAGTGGCTAGAGCTATTGGTGAAACTGAGTTTTAAAACGTTTTAAAAAAAATAAAGAAATGGCCAACTGGGCAAGCTACAGTCAGACTAATAGTAGTACAGAGTCAGAGGCAGTTAGATTGATGTAAAAAAAAACAGACACTAGAAAAACATATAACTAAGTAGGTAGGTAATGCAGGGATAACAATAATTTAGAAACAGGTAGATGGAAGAAGATTTGGTAAAAAATAGAATTAGGGAACATAAATAATAGTTTGGAAAAAAAGGTGCACTAAAAGTTAGGGAAATATAATTCTTAATATTAACAACAGGAGGACCGACTAGGGCCAGCAGTAGAGCCCTCCGTAGAGGAGCGATCCAGGCCCAGGGAGGCATCTCCAGCTCCCCCCTTAGACCCCGTTGTCTTCTTGCCCCTGAATGCTGATCATGTAAGACATAATAAAGAGACAAAAATTGATTGGTGTGAAACAAATAAAATATTTTAAAAACGCTCTAAAACATTTTTGGACAGGAAGGAAACAACAATTGCAATACAATGATTAGTAGTATCACTGACCATCTAGTTATTATTTATTAATCCAGTGTTCCATTCCGATTCCAGAATCCTCAACCAACCACCTAGCCCAACTATTTCAAAGACATTGGAAATGAATTGCTAAAAATTGTATTTGCTTCTTCTAAGTTTCAATCTCATTCGAAATCATCAATGAATCAACCCCCTTTGACGGGTCAATTGTTCACTAAATCTGCATTTCCATTTACTTTAGTCCTCATAAATGAATAGCTGGACGCATGCATATTGCATACACCAAATTGTTGGTTGGTTGCTGTTGATGTGCTGATGAGTTGCTATAATATCCACTAACAAACTACAAAAGGTTCTACTAAGGACTGGAGTCAGCAGCACGTGACGGAGGACACGTGACACGGACCGCTAAAAAATTAACAACTAATACTAAGTAACTAAGCTACCTACCTTACCACCACTATCTTAGTGACAGGACAAAGGAAAGGAGTCGCTTTAGCATTACCTAACTTAAGTTCTTAAACTCTCTTACATAATCAGCCCAAGCGAGAGCAAAGTTATTAACAAGTAAGATTAGTAGTGCCGAGCACCTGTCTAGTGTCTAGAAAAATAACAATCACATAGTAGAAGATTTTTAAACGTAACTTACCTGCATGTAAGCAGCATTCTTGCTATTTGGGAAAAAAATAATATTTTCAATAACACAGAACAGAACACACAATAGTACTATAATTAGCTACCCACCAAGCCCCATGACCTCACCACATAGCAGGTCCAGCAGGTCCTGCTCCCGGTCCAAGATGTCGGACCTCCGGTGAGTCAGCTGGTTGTGGGTGCGCTTGACCTAAGAGCAGCGAAACACTGCTCAGCATACCCTCGCCCATCGGCAGTGACACTCCTGGGTACCGTACCCGGAGCCGGGCCTGCCGCCTGCTGCCAAGGTTAAGAGTAGGTGGCGCTGAACAAAAAAAACCAGGGCAGCCACCTCCACACCGGAGAATAGGGCCCGAGGCAGCGCCCCTTCCGGGTGCCGTATTCCGCAAGGAAGACAGCTACTGGCTGCACCAGCCTTGGTCTTCCCAGGCTTACTAGCCTTAGCCATGATTTTCTGTGGGGGATGGTGGAAAGAAAATATAGAAGTAAAAAATAAAGTCAGGAGAAGATGAAGGAAAGTAAAAAAGATAAAAAGCAAGTAAAAAAAACAGTACAAAAAACGCAGAAAAAGTTTTAAAAAATTTAAAATATACACTTAGGGATACAGAGGGATAGATAATAAATAAAAAAGATCAGAAAAACAGGGTAAGAAACAACGGATTGAAAAGTTTGGAGAGGGATGAAAAACAGGCCCCAGAACGATGCAAAGAGTAGAAAAACAAGATGGCCGCGCAATATTTCACCCCAAACACGCAATCCATGTTGCTGAACGTCAGAAACATGTCGCGAGCATACCAAACAAGCAACTCCACAAGCTTGCGGAACTCCGCGTAGCGTTGCAGAGTTTTTTAATCGCTTTGCGGCATTTCGCATAGTGCAACGAAGCGAACTCCATCCAGGCTTAGTTGAGAGTCAGGATGGGTGAGTGAGTTGGTGTGTGAGTGGCTATATGTGTGAGTGACTGGTTGTATAATTAGCTGTATGGATGAGTGAGGGGTTGTATGAGTGAATAAGTGGGTGTTAGAGTGGCTCTATGGATGAGTGAGTGGTTGTATGAGTCTGTGAATGGGTATGTGAGTGGTTGTGTGAGTAAGTGAATGAGAGAGTATATAGGGGTGCGTGGGGGGTTCTGTGGATGACTTCATAAGTGATGTCATCAGTGATATCAGTTGAGATGTTATTAGTGATTTCACTAACCAACTCATGAGCGATGTAATATGTGAGGTCATACGGAGTGCACTGTGGCGGCATAAATGATATTTAGCTCAGATAACTATAACTGCTGAATTTCCAAGTTTTTGTTCGAGTGAATTCTGAGGCTAATTATAATGTCCCTGTAACTATTGTTTTTTCCAGTGCTGCCTGGGGGATCCCACCCTCCAGGGTCTGACCTCTTGATTGTGGGTGCCCTGGATCCAATGTTGGGGAAGCACGGGAGGAGCCTCAAGGCCCAGTGGTCCCTGCCGGCTTCCTACTTCCTGCGGGAGCCAGCATTGCTCTTACAGAGAGGAAGCTGATAAATATGTAGCTACCTGTTTGTGAGAGCAATCCTTTTGTCTGCTTCCCTGCCTGCTTGACAGTGGAAAGGGTAACAGAGGAAACCTCTGTTTCCAGCAGACAAGAGCCTTTTTTCAGCTCCCTCTTGATGGAAACAGAGTGTTTCCTCTGAATTGGCAAAGCTGTCAAAGCTCCTGCCAAGTCAGAGCAAACAGCTATGTCCTGGGGTGGGTATCCTGGGACATAGCAGGAGCCGGCCCCAGGGGTGGCAGTCCCCAGGGCCCTAGATGGCTCCAGGAGGGTCCCATGTGGCCTCTCTCCCACTTTAACATGTCAGTTTGGCCCCGGGGAGGTGGTGGTCCCCGGGTCATGGTGGGAGGTCCACAGGGTCCCCTCATTAATAACAATTTAGCTACTGGGAGGTGGTGGTCCCCAGGGCGTGGGGGACCGCAAGGCCCCCTCACACAGTTTGTAATTTTAAATCCCAGGGAGGTGGTGGTCCCTGTGGCCCAGGGGGGGTCCACATGAACCCCACACAATTTTGTTCATTAAAGGACCGGAGAGGTGGTTGTCCATGGGGCCCGGGGGAGGGGTCCATGCAGCCCCTCTGTAATACAAACATAAACCCTGGGGAGGTGGTGGTCTCCGGGGCATAAAAATGTCCATGGAGTGCCCCCTTCTTTAACCTAAAAAAGCAAGCATTCCCCCGGGATCTGGAACATCCGGGAGCTTAATTAAATAAAAGTATGGGAGACCACGCTGGTCTTTAAAAAAATGTGCAGTGAATTTGCAGATCCTCCAGTAATTTTGCATCAAAATTGAAAAAAACTGTTTTTTTAAACCCCAGCAGGGTCCCTCTTGAAGCACCACAACTAGGAGGTCAGGGTATTACTACCCTGCCTCCTTTCTGTATATTTAAAAAGAATTAGGGGGCACTGCATACCCCCTCGCCCCCACAGTACCACAACTTCATTCCGCTGCAATAACTCTATGGTTTTCAATTGTGTTATTGTAACTTCACTGTGGTTTCCAATTCACAGATTCGCCAACATTTAAAAAAAAAATGAATTCTGTAAAGATGTCATTAATTTGCAACTTGCCATTAGTGAACATATATTTAAGTTCAGCTTCTGTAAATCTATTTGACTGTATTCATAGTTGCTTCAGTTATACGTTTTTTCAGTACCCTAAATCTGCCAAAGGGCACCGCGCATCCACGCTGTTGGACCCGGCCCATTAGGCAGGTTCACCCCTAGACTTTTTGCTTTTTCCTAGCCTCTTTCTGGAACCTGGTGTTGGTGATTTTAGGCCTCTGCGCACTTTTTCACTGTGGTGCAGAGTAAAGTGCTTGAGCTCTCTGTATAGGTGTGGTGAGTGGCCTGCCCTCCCATAGGAATGAATGGGGAATATGTATGCCCATGGTAGATTCCTGATGCGTGGGGAGTGCTGGGTTGAGTTTGATATGTGTGAACTCGTGAGAATGAATGCTGCAAAATGATGTATGCGGCATGACTGTGTCTAGTCTAGAAGTACTACTTTTGGAAGTTGGTATATTTGTGTAAGTTGGGTCTGGCGTGTGATTGGCTGGTGAGCCTGGCCCAGGAGTGCTTGGACCTGCTGGTGGATGGACTATCTGGTTTGAGTAGGACAGGGTCTGCAGGGTCTGCAAGGCCCCGGAGGAGGGGGTCTGAGTCAGCCGTAGATGAACGGCCCCTCTGCTGTCAGGGATGGGAGGAAAGAGCGTCTGGTGGTGCCGGGCCGTGCCTGTCGCCCACCCTGCTGGCTCTCCATCCTGACGGCCCACTGTCACCTCTGGCCCTGAAGCTGTCAGGAAGACGAAAACCAGAAACATTCCAGTACTCAGGGCCCCTTGCACGAAGTACTTCAAAGGCATTTCTGTGTATAAGAAGGGGCTGTGTCTCCTTCCAAGTTGTTCTTGTTCTTGCTCTTGTGGCTGACTTGGATCTACCAGGGGTGGGCGCTGCCCAGCCCCTGGATGCCCGGATTCCTGGACTCCTGGGGGACCCTTCTGCCCTGCCTGGGCTGAAGGGGGGACTTGGCTTTGCCCCTGGGGAAGCTCTGGGGCCATGGCAGCATGGAGAAGCTGCCTTTTCCTGTGGAGAGCGCTGGAGTTGGTTTCTAGCGCCTGGAGGCGCTGTGCTTCGCCTTGAGCGCCTGGGAGCGCTCTGCCTGCTGTCTAGTGCTGTGGAGCGCTTCATTTCCCCCAAGCGCTTGAGAGCGCTGTCGCTGGACTTTCTAGTGCTTAGGAGCGCTTTTGTGCTCGCTTATAGCGCTGGAGGCGCTGAGGATTCTTGGCCGTATTTACTTAATCAATTACGAGTGCCCACCTCGATCTGCCGCGGAGAAAAACAAACCACGAAGGGGCCGCGACCGGATTGGCCGAGACCCGAGGAGAGCCGTGCTCTGATTGGTCCTTGGACGGGGGCCTGGTCCAGGAGCCGCGCTGTGGTTGGCTGACTCCTGGAAGCTGCTTGCATGACGTGGTGGGGAGCCGAAGAGGAGGAGGGACGCATGGTGGCCGGGAGAGAGCTGTTCCCGCTTCCCCCTGCCTGGGGGAAGCTCTGATTGTCGTTGCCGGTCTCCCGTGTGCAGAGGGAGACCGGAGATTCCCCCGCCGCCAGTGGAAGGCGCCACATTGAATCCGGCGGGAGGAGCCGCCGTCTGGAGGAGCAGGCGGGGCTCCGGCGGCAGGAGCAGAGAGCCCCCGCGTGCAGCCGCCGCCCCAGGAGACCGGTGAGTGGGGTTCGGGCATTTGACCGGCCGTGAGACGCTGGTGAATGTAGGGCGGCCCCAGATGGCAGTGGGCTGCCCCCACGTCGTGCAGAGCCTGTAGAGGCTCCCACAACCCGGGGGCAGTATTTGTGACAGAGTCCCCCGTGAGGGACTCCAACAAAGCGAGGAGGCTTTGGGCGGCCCCGCTGGGCAGAGGGCCGCCCCGACGATCGCGGGGCATATTACTTGGAGCCCTGTGAGGGGCTCGTGCCCGCATATTGTTTAGTGAGCCTGTTGAGGTTCAGAAGGGCGTTCTCTTGATTCGAGTCCCCCGTGAGGGACTCCAACTGCCTAAGTCGTGTTCAGAGCCTGTTGAGGCTCTTGGGGGCCATGTTAGTTAAGCGGGGGCGTCGGGGCATATTGTCGGTGCTCGTCCCCTCCTGCCTCCGAGAAGCTCGTGTCCAGAGTCCGGCGAGGCTCATGGGGGCACCATTGTTTTAAGAGCCTCTGTGGCTCCAACGTCTGGGGCATGGGCTATGCCCAGAGCCTGTGTGGCTCCAGCAGTGGCGCAGTTGGCGCCTAAGGGCCAGTGAGGGCCCTGGCGCAGTTCTGTTGTTCTCCAGGTGCCCAGCACTTAGTGGGCATCTGCCACGTTTAGGCTTTTTGTACTTTGAGACTGGCACCCTGACATTGAGACTCAGGGCGTCTGAGCCCCAACAAGGCCATTGGCCTAGGGACTGCCACAGGTAGTGGCTTATGTGAGTTTGCGCAATGGTATGGTTATTGCACCTCTGAATGTGATCTCTTGCATCATGTGTTATTCCTGCACCTCTGAAGGTTTTTAGGCCTCATGTGATATTTGCGCTATGGTATTACTCTTGACACCTCTGGATGTTTTATGCATTATGTGTCTTTCTTATCATGCGCTGCACCCCTGAATGTATTTTGATTGCATCATGTGCTCTGTCCTTAACACCGCTGAATGTGTAGGTCTATACATCATGTGTTTTCTTTCTTTACCACTCCTCTGAATGTATATTCATGCATCATGGGTAATGTGTTCTGATTTATACCCCTAAGTGGATTTTATCCTTAGGTGGTTGTTCTTTCTAGTACAGGTGGTCCTAGTGAGGTCCTGGTTACCTGCGTGACATGCTCCTAAGGTGTTTAGGGTTGCGTAGTGTGTACTTACCTGTTCCCAGTAGTTACTGGATGTGATTCATAACTGTTACTTTGTGCTACAGTGATTTTATATACTTATTCTAATTTCTAAGTGCTATTTCTAAAGGTGCTGATTATGACAGTGGCCTATGTGGCCCTGTCTTGTAAATAATCCCTTATGAATGTTGCCGTGCCAACGGGCACAATGTACATTTGTGATGTTTATCTGATATGTGTTTTTACAATACAAAATTTATTTTTATAATAACCTTGTGTGGAGTCTCTTTTGTTGTTGCTATTGTGCGCTGACGCAAATGCTTTACACATTGCCTCCGAGTTTAGCCTAGACTGCTCGTGCCAAGCTACCAAGGGGGTGAGCAGGGGTTATCTTGGCGTGTGACTTCCTTGCCCTGACTAGATTGGTGGTTTCTGCCTGGCTTTGGCGTCAGCCTTAGCCTACCAGAAATAGCCAGTTCTAACACACGCGTTTACACGGCAAAGCATTCTCATTTGATTGGCCACCTAGCGACCACACCTTATTCTAAATTAAACGCCACCCAACCCAGTGAAGTGTACTATATGTGGAAAGGAGATGTCCTGAGGATTATCTAAAAATGCAGTCAAGGAAATCTTCCATGAGGAAGCATTTGAAGACCATTCATGAGAAGTCATGCCACCGAATGATGAGTAAAAAAGAAGCTAATGCTCTTGGTTCAACATCCACCTCAAGTGTCCTTGGAGCTTCAACTTCAAATACAATACACGTGGCAGCTGATTGTCCCAATATGGGTCACATAACAACCCACTCTTTGCGCTGCCACATGCTGGTTGGCTTGAACACGGAATATGTGCATGCACTCAACACTCATGCCTGTAAATCTATTTCTTTTTTTGCAATATACCATCAACCATTTTTGGCTGCAATTTTTAAGATAGAAAACATGTTTGTTTTCTTTCAAGTACTTTTACTAGAGTTTTGTACCATGTTTTTTTCGGTACTTTAGTTTTATTTTTTTTTTAAAAAGGAGTAATATAAAAAAAAATTCTATATAAGACCACACCAAGATATACAAAAAGAGCTGTGTGTCTACTTTCATTCTTTTTGTGTACATTTTGTGCATACGTGTGTGCCTGGGTGTGTTAGTGCATGCATCAGTGTGTGCTTGGCTGTGTAAGAGTATGCATGTGTTTGTGGCTGGTTGTATCAGTATTGAATTGAATTGAATTTTGAGCTATTTGTAAAGCGCGCATTCACTTGGCAGTTTCTTGGCGCTATAGGATTTCAAGCTGTAGGGAAAGGAGGGAGCTATGGGCTAAAAGCTTGCTGAAACAAAAAGGTCTTGAGGTCTTTACGAAACTCCGTGTAAGAGGGTGAAGATCTAAGGAGGGGGGAAGAGAGTTACAGAAGGTGGGAGCCAGCACCGAAAATTTCTGACCACCGGATCGTTTCTTCTTGAACCGGGGGATGACTAACTGGGATTTGTTGGAGGAGCGCAAGTCTCTGGCTGGACTGTAATTGATAATGGCCGAATTTATAAAAGCGTGGGCAGTGCCAGCCCGAGTTTGAAAGGTGAGGCAGCCAAGTTTAAAGGGGGCTCTTTGCCTAATTGGAAGCCAGTGAAGGGCCATAAGAAGAGGGGAGGAGTGATGGAATTTTGGTAGGATCGTAAACCAGGCGAGCTGCCTGGTTTTGCACCATCTGAAGGCGTTGGAGAGCATAGGCAGGGGCGCCGTTGTAGATGATGTTTCCGTAATCGATCTTAGATAGGATCATGGCCATGACAATCAGTTTAAGTGCAGAAGGAGAAAAGAACCGGGATACTTTCCTAATGATACGTAAAGTAAAAAAAACAGGAAGAGACAACAGAACTTATATGGGTGTGAAGTGTCAGGTGGTGATTAAGCATAATCCCAAGGGTCTTGACAGAGTAGGAAGGAGAGGGGGGGGGGCAAAAGAGGTGGTCCAGAAGGAAGGTGACCAGGGGTTGCCGCAGCCCCCAGTCAGGATCAACTCTGTCTTATCCGGGTTGAGTTTAAGATGGTTTGCGTTCATCCAATCCCGGATAAACAGTAAGACTGGCTGGAAGCTGGAGGCGCCTGGTGAAGAAGAGGAGAAATGAAAAATAAGTTGGAGGTCATCAGCATAGCTGTAGACTGTGACCTCCAGTATATGTATGAGTGTGTGCATGGATGTATTAGTGTCTACACTGTTGTATGCCTCTATGTGTTAGTGTATGCATGAGTGTGTACCTGGGTGTCTCAGTGTATGCCTACATGCGTGCCTAGGTGTGCCAGTGTATGCATGAGTGTATGGCTGGATGTTGCAGTGCATATGTCAGTGTGTCCTTGTGGTGTCTCAGTCTATGCTTAAGTGTGTGCCTAAGTGTGTCATTGTATGCGCCAGTGTGTACCTGGGTGTGACAGCGTATGCATCAATCTGTCACTGGGTGTGTGTGTGTCTGTATTGTCATATACCTTGCTGTGTCAGTGCATGCACTGGTGTATGGTCGGTGTTTTTGTGCATTTATCAGTATATGCTTGGGTGTGTGAGTGTATGCATGACTGTGCCTTGGCTGCGTGAGACTATACAGTTTGTGACAGGGTGTGTTAGTTTGTACATCAGTGTGTGCTTGACTGTGTCAGTTTATGCATCAGTGTGTGCATGGGTGCGTCATTGTATAAATACGTGTGTCCTTGGATATGTTAGTGTATGCATGAGTGTGTCCCAAGTGTGTCAGTGTATCTATCAGTATCTGCTTGGATGTGTTAGGGTATATATATATCAGTGTGTGCCTGGGGGTGCTCCTGTGTGACTCAGAGTATATCTGGATATGTCAATGTGTACCTGGGTGTGTCAGTAAATAGACCAGTGTGTGTCTGGGTGTTTTATTGTATGTTGATGTCTCTCTGG
The DNA here is from genome assembly GCF_964263255.1 of Lissotriton vulgaris. Lineage (NCBI taxonomy): Eukaryota > Metazoa > Chordata > Amphibia > Caudata > Salamandridae > Lissotriton > Lissotriton vulgaris. Next base: position 330,006,545 of record NC_141686.1, read on the forward strand.
GTGTTGTAGGGCCCAATTCCCAGAATTAACTTAAGACAAAATCCTAAACTTACTACCATTTTGGTATTCACAGAAGGCACTTACTCATTTTGGTATTTACAGAAGGCACTTAATAACTCATTATGAGTAACTTACTCATTTTGAGTAACTTACTCATTTTGATACTCACATGAGGCACTTACTCATCGATGAGCAACTCCGTCGCATCCTCCTGCTTCCACACCCACCTTCTCCTACATAAGACCTTCAAATGGACCCCCCCGAGCACAGAAAGACCGTCATTCATGCCCTTGTCACAAGCAGACTTGACTACGGCAACGTACTCTATGCCGGAATAAACAAAAACCTTACCCGCAAGCTACAAAACATCCAGAACACCACTGCAAGACTGGTCCTTAACCTGCCATGGCACTACCATATCTCCCAGCACCTGCACACACTCTACTGGCTCCCCATCAAGGCTAAAATCACCTTCAAGATTCTCACCCATGCACACAAAGCCCTCTACAACACCGTACCAGCATACCAGAAAAGCCGACTCAAATTCCACCCACCCCAATGGACCCTACGATCAGCCAAGCTCTCCTACGCTGTGGTCTCCAGCACCAGAAAGACCAGGGGCCTCATTTATGAGGCGGTGCGTCACTTTTACGCTGCCAGTGTGTCATTTTTTGTGACGCACCAGTGGTCATATTTACAAAGTGACGCATCTACCTAGATGCGTCACTTTGTAAAACCCTGCGCCACATTATACCTGCACCAGGTATAATGTATGTACGTGGGGCGTAATGACGCAAGAAAAGGTCCTGGAAGCGACGCAGTGAAATCTATAAGATTTCACAGCGCCACTTCTAGGACGCAAATGCGTCAAGATCGTATGCCAACCTCATGGCAGGCATAAGACTGACGCAGGCCCTTCACATGGGGCTTGCCCCATGTGAAAGGACATATTGCTGGAGTTGCGTCACTTTTGTGACACACTCACAAAATGCGTCACTTTTGCGCTTACAGATACATCAGAAATACTGACGTATCTGTAACTCCTTACGACATGATGCGTCATATTACAAATATGATGCATCAATCATGTCTCAAGGAGTGCGCCCTGAGAAGTGACGCATCGCTGCTTTCACGCATGAATGCGTCATTTTTCATAAATGAGGCCCCCGATCGGGAGGCCGCTCCTTCTCCTTTCTCATGGCCAGAGCCTGGAACACCCTACCACTCCATCTCAGACAGACAACATCACTCCCCATCTTCATGAGAAAGTTCAAAACTTGGTTTCCTTGAAAGACACCCTCCTTGATGGACTGGTACCTGCCCCCCGCCCCAGTACCTAGAGACCCTTCCAGGCGAGTAGCCGCGCTTAACAAACACTTGATTACTTTATTGATTGATTGAATAAAACTGATTCTGTATTCCTGAGGGACCTGTGCTCTGTCTACAGTAATAACCTATGCTTTGACATGATTGGCATTTGCAGACAAAATGGAGTTCATTATACAGAGAAAGGCAACAGGTTGTTCGTGAACAATTTGAAAGGCTGCATCCTGTTTTATGTGGAGCAAAAACATAAACAAAATAAACACAAAGGCTCTTTTTAGAGCCACTCTATGCCCCAAACACTAGGTAATTTTCTTTGTAAATCCTTTTTTAAAAAAAAAGTAAATCAGATTCATGGAACCCCTGCATGTCCGCAAAACAAAAGCACAAATTCAATGCAAAACAACACATCAAAATTGAGGGTTCTGTGTGGATCTTTCACTGTGTGTCAATCTGTGACTAAGAGTTTAAATGCCGGAGTGGGTCTTTGACTGGGTATCTAAATGTCAGTATTAATACGTCAGTGGGTGTGAGAGTCTGTGCATGAGTATATGCGTGGTTGTGAAAGAGTGTATATGAGGGAACCTCTCACCTGACCATTCAATTACAATTGAAACAACATTTAAGCCCCAAGAATCATTTCCCAGTGATATAAAGTGGTGGCAGAAACTTTTCTCCCAGGTTGCAGCAAGCCAATCAGAACCCTGCGTTAGCACATCTACGGAGGGTCTGTACCCCTAGAAACACAAATTTGGATTTTGGTTAATCTCTTTAAAACTACTGATCGGATTTATACTAAAAGGTACTTCTCTGGATCAAGATCTATCCCCCCTTTTTCTTTTGACAAATTACACCAAAACTTTCCAGACAGCAGGTGAAGTGAATGGCAAACTTGATTTGTACATTTTTGTGAAGATTAATCAAATGGCGGCAAAATCATTAGCAAAACAAAAAATGCTTTTACTATGGAAACTAGGTCTTAGCTAGAACTACCTACTAGTGATTGCCAGTAGATAGTTTATACCACTGTATATGCAGTAGGTATATATATATATTATCTACTGACGGTTGCCCATACGCAGTTAAAGTTAGGACCTGGTTTTTATAGGAGAAGCTTTTTTTGACTTGCCTATACCTTAGGCACCATTTGACAAATCTTCATTACATTTTCCGAAAAAAGAGTCAACTTGGGTCTTGTTATGCATGGAAAGTTTCAGGATCATCCATCAAGTGGGGGCCGAGAAAAAGGTGGAGGTAAAAAAAGTGTTTTCCCGTGTTTATTACCATAGAGATTTTACATACGACTACTGTCCGAACCGCTAAACGGTATTACGTCAACTTTGACAGAACAGTAGATTTTAGTCTAGAAAGTGACCTTTCTTTGAATTGGTGTAAATCCATTCAGTAGTATTTGAGATATTAAGGGAAAAAACAATTTTCATATATATGGGCACATGTAGAATCCGCTTGTCCTTCGCAACGTCATGCTCCCAGTACCAACAACAATGTCTTATGGGCTGGCTGTAACATGCATAGCAAGTTTCTGCCGCCATGTTATACATTGGGGAATGGTCCCCGGCAATAAAAAAAATATCAAATGAAGTAGAAACGGGCCCATTAGAGGTACCCTGACACTCTGAGGGCAATAGGAGGTCTGTGAGGGACCCCTTATGGGCTAGCAAATACCCTTTAAAAAAAATTCCCACACGCGTGGAATTGCAACTCTGTCATGACCCTAAGCATGACACCCCATTTAACTTTGCATCGGGTTTTGAATCCTGAAAAAAAATTTAAACAAAAAAACATAGAACACTCTCTCAGATACTCATGCACTCACTGAATACCCATTTAGACACTTACGTACCCACTCATAGACCCGCTAAGACAATCACACACTCACTCAGACCCTCTTAACTACTCATGCACTCACTCACAAACTCGATGAGACACTGATGTACCCGCTCACAGACTGACACAGGCACTCATGCATTCACACTCAGATTCACTTGAACACTCATGCACCCACTCACAGACCAACACAGACACTTACACTCCCAAATACAGACTAACACTGACACTCATGCACTCACTCATTGATCCAGTTAGATACTAATGAACCCACTCAGAGACTCATGCAGCCTCTCACAGAACCACACAGACACTCATGCACCCATTCACAGACCCACTCAGGCATGCAGGCACCCATTCACAGCTCCACTCAGACACTTATGCACCCAGTCAGTCATTTATACACCCACACATAGACCTTCTCAGAGACTCACGTACCCACTTTCAGACCCACTCACAGACTCATGTATCCACTCACAGACTCACTCAGCCACTCATATATCCACTGCCAGACCAACTCAGACTCACGCACTCACTCACAGACCCATTTAGACACTTACACACCCGCTCAGAGACTGACACACCCACTCACAGACCCACTGACAGACCCATCACCTACTCACAGTCTCACCCAGACACTCACACATCTACACACAGACACACTCAGACATTTGTGCACCCGCTCAAAAGCCCACTCAATCATGGACACACTCACAGACCCATCCATAATCTGATGTATCCTTTCACAGACCCACACCGAGACTCACATACCCACTCACAGACCAGCACAGACAGTCCTGCACCCACTCATAGATCCAGGTACATAACATAGTCTTGTAGTATCTGCCAGAGTAATGAGGGGGCATCAAATCTTGGCTCTGCTAGATCCCACAAACGTCTAAAGTACCTGGTCGTGTAATAAGAGGACCATGAACCTTAGCTCAGCTGGAGCCAACATAGGCTCATGTTTCCTGCTAGAGGCGAGTGAGGGCCCACAAGCAAGTACTTTTATATCAGAGACCCGCAAAGCAAAGCTCAGGTCAGAGCAGAGCAATTTCAAGGACTTACATAGTTTTCATAGATGAGCTTGAAGTATTTCAACCTCAGGTCCTCCACGCCATCGGTCACCATATCGATGTGGGCAGCTTCGTGTATGTTACTTCCACAGAGGTCTGTCCAAGAGGTTGTGGACGAGGAGGAGTGATTGAGGAGAGAAGAAGATAGACATCCGTTGAGCAGGGAAGTGGACAAACTTATTACACACCCTTAGATTCCCTGTCCCTCCACATTGAGGATGAGTGGAAATCACGCGAGTATTAAAGAGAAATAAAATAAGGTGCTGTTATCGATAAAGGCATTCTGGTCATTGACAGTTCGAACATGTAGGTTCAGCCACTTGGAAGTCAACTAAATTATTTGGATACAAAACTCTACACACAATAGTCCTATCGCTGTCTGTCAGTCATCCCACATGTACTGACAGTCCTATTGATGTCCATCAGTCTTTTCACATGATCTGACAGCCCTCTTGCCATCTGGCAAGCCTTCCATACACCCCAGGACCCACACCAGCTCTGCGTCCAGACATGCATGCTCCCAGTTCTTTTCTCTCAGTCGGTGCTGCGGTCACTCACTCAATCTTTGCCTGGTTTTGGCGAAAGCCAATCTTTTTCACCCTGTTTTCAGGGGCGGTTTCTTTTCTTAGAAGAGCCTACATTAATTCTTTGTGTGGAATAGGATGAAGGGGCGGATTCCATGAGCAAACCTCTAGTTGAAGATGGAGCAGGTGAGACCCTCTGCTGGGGCAGTTCACCCCTCTTTCATATTACAAGGCTAGCAACAGCAGCAGCATGTGCTGCAGAGACCAGACTACCCCGCACTTGGGGAGGCAGCATCTTTCAGAGTCCTGCTGTGGCTAGAGGCAGCTCTGCGGGGCTGATGTTCAGGTGAGTAGAACCTACCCCTTGGAGAGGGGCAGGGAATCTAGGGTTCATAAAGTTTAAAGATCAAAGAAAGAGCTCACCAAAGTAGAGAGCATGGTTCCAGCTGCTCCTCCACAGCTCTGGTGAAGGAGTGTGGGGGCAGCTTTCACGGGGGAGTGTGAGGGCAGCTCTTGTGAGGGACTAGAAGGGTAGCTATCATTGTGAGGGATTGTAAGGGCAGCCCTTGATAGGGAGTGCAGCTCTCTTGATGGAGTGTGATGGCAGCTCTGCTGAGGGAGTGTGAAGGAAGCTCTTGTGAGGGAGTGTGAGGGTAGCTCTTTTTAGGGAGCATGAGGGAAGCTCTTTTGAGGGAGCATGAGGAAAGCTCTTGTGAGGGAGCACCATGAAGGCAGTGTGAGTGGGTCTGTGGGATTTCCAGACCCTTCTTGGCAGAGCTCCCAGAATGGATCCCACGGCGGGAGGGGAGGGTCTCACAATGGAGCCTGCGGATGGTAAGGAGGGTCTCACAATGGAGCCCGCGACGGGTGGGGTGGGTCTCACAATGGGGCCCGCGGCGGGTGGGAAGGGTCTCACTCAAGTGTAGGGCCAGCAGAGGTCATCAATCCCCAGGGCAGATGGGGGCAGATGTGAGCCAGGGGTCACTGTTCTGTGTCCAGGCCCGGGTTGCACACAAGATGTCGGACAGCCTGGAGCCAGGCAGGTGTAAAACTGCCCCGCTGAGGCTGACGCACAACCTGGGGCCAGGGAAGCTACAATTGCCTCATCTTGTCTCATTATATCCACAGTGGCCATTGGCACCTGAATCTCCACTCGAGAGTCAAAGAGCTCCAGGGGATTTTACAATCTGCGGGCAGTCGCCATGTTTCACTGAATGACCCACGTTCTCACTGAGGACACCATTCATGCTGCACACTGTGATGTGCACATCACTCTTAGGCCACAGCACACCACGTCCTATACAAACACCAACACACTAGTAATGCCCTGCAGTTTATGCCAGCCTCTCTGTATCAGCTGCATGTCAGACATTGTACATCAACAGCCCTTTCAGCAGTGAATCAAACATTATATCCCATACACACTGTTGTAGTGTTCATGATTAGGCTCAAGGTGCGCAGGGAAAGACCACACTAACACAGCAGTTAGTTCAGAAGTCTCCAAAATTAAAGGCTCACCAGCTCCCACTTTTTAGGTCGAGCGTGAGCCCACGCACAAGTGCTGCTCTGCGAAGAGCTGTGGTAGTTGAGTACGGAGAGAAGCTTCACCCACTCCCCGCCCTTACTTTTCATTGGCTTTTGAATTTGTCCTTTGTAAATGTTTGCTTCTGATTCATTATGATGCTGGTTAGTCCCTCCTTAGTACAATCATGTCGTCATTTGTATCCTCCCATGGCTACTGGCCCCTTTACTTTGCAGACACCTCCTTTTCTCTGCAGACACCTCCTTAGTCTCTGCAACACCTCCTCAGTCTCTGCAGACACCTCCTTAGTCTCTGCAGACACCTCCTTAGTCTCTGCAGACACCTCCTTAGTCTCTGCAGACACCTCCTTAGTCTCTGCAGACAACTCCTAAGTCTCTCCAAACACCTCCTTAGTCTCTGCAGACACCTCCTTAGTCTCTGCAACACCTCCTCAGTCTCTGCAAACACCTCCTAAGTCTCTGCACACACCTCCTTAGTCTCTGCAAATACCTCCTCAGTCCCTGCAAACACCTCCTTAGTCTCTGCAAGACACCTCCTAAGTCTATGCAAACAGCTACTCAGTCTCTGCAGACACCTCCTCAGTCTCTGCAGACAACTCCTAAGTCTCTGCAAACACCTCCTTAGTCTCTGCAGACACCTCCTTAGTCTCTGCAACACCTCCTCAGTCTCTGCAAACACCTCCTAAGTCTCTGCACACACCTCCTTAGTCTCTGCAAATACCTCCTCAGTCCCTGCAAACACCTCCTCAGTCTCTGCAGACACCTCCTAAGTCTATGCAAACAGCTACTCAGTCTCTGCAGACACCTCCTTAGTCTCTGCAGACACCTCCTAAGTCTCTGCAAATACCTCCTCAGTGTCTGCAAACACCTCCTAAGTCTCTTCAAACACCTCCTTAGTCTCTGCAAATACCTCCTCAGTCCCTGCAGACACCTCCTAAGTCTATGCAAACAGCTACACAGTCTCTGTAGACCCTCCTCAGTCTCTGAAAACACCTCCTTAGTCTCTGCAGGGACCTCCTTAGTCTCTGCAAACACCTCCTCAGTCTCTGCAGACACATCCTCAGTCTCTGCAGAACCTCCTCTCTCTCTGCAAACACCTCATTGTTCTCTGCAAACACCTCCTCAGTCTCTGCAGACACCTCCTTAGTCTCTTTAGACACATCATTAGTCCCTGCATACACCTCCTCAGTCTCTGCAAACCGTCCTCTGTCTCTGCAAACACCTCCTTAGTCTCTGCAAACACCTCCTCAGTCTCTGCAAACACCTGTTTAGTCTCTGTAGACACATCGTTAGTCCCTGAATACACCTCCTCAATTCTCTGCAAACACTTCCTCAGTCTCTTCAGACACCTCTTTAGTCTCTGTGAACACCTCCTCAGTCTCTGCAAACCCTCCTCTGTCTCTGCAAACACCTCCTCGGTCTCTGCAAACACCTCCTCGGTCTCTGCAAACCATCCTCTGTCTCTGCAAACACCTCCTTAGTCTCTGCCAACACCTCCCCAGTCTCTGAAAACACCTCTTCAGTCTCTGTAGACACATCGTTAGACCCTGCAGACACCTTGTCAGTCTCCACAGACCCTCCTCTGCATACAACTCCTAAGTATCTGCAAACACCTCCTTAGTCTCTGCAGACCCTCCCCTGTCTCTGCTAACACCTCCTCAGTCTCTGCAGACACCTCCTTGGTATCTACAAACACCTACTCAGTCTCTGCACACCCTCCTCAGTCTCTGCAAACACCTCCTAAGTCTCTGCAAGCACCTCCTCGGTCTCTGGAAACACCTCCGTAGTCACCGCGAACACCTCCTCAGTCTCTGCAAACAACTCCATAGTCTCTGCAAACACTGCCCTAGTCTCTGCAGACACCTTCTTAGTCTCTGCAAACACCTCCTCAGTCTCTGCAGACACCTCCTAGGTCTCTGAAGACACGACCTCTGTCTCTGCAAACACCTCCTCAGTCTCTGCAGACACCTCCTTAGTCTCTGCAAACACCTCCCCAGTCTCTGCAAACACCTCCCAAGTCTTTGAAGATACCTCCTCAGCCTCTGCAAACACGTGTTAGTCTCTGCAAACCTCTCCCTAGTCTCTGCAGACACCTGGCAGTGTATGCAAGGATCCCGAATCTGCCCCAGCTTTTTCCATACTTGACCTCCTCGGACACCAGAGATGATTTTCCATTTTCTATTATATTCAGGGCAGGACGGTGGGGTCACCTGCTGGACAGGCAGGGATCCCACTTCAAAGAGGGCAAGAGCCGAAGGACGGACTGGGCACTAGTGAATGGCCCAGCAGTCCTCAGGAGCCTTGGAGCTAGGCCTGAAAGGTGGCAGAGGCGCGTTTCTTCCTTTTAAGAAGGGCTTGCAGAATATGGTAGGTGAGCTAATGAGGCCTTGTCCCCCTCGAGTCCAGGGTAAAACGTCCCTGCGTGTACCGGGCACCAGAAGTGTTGCACAACAGCACTCCATGGGGGGGCTTATTTGAGGCAGATGCTGTGTGTGAGTAACTGCCACATCTTTACTGCATAAAATTGTAATTGTAAGTGTAGCTTGTAAAGCGCATAATCACCGTCAGGTCTCTAAGCGCTGTGAGAGAGAGCCCTACACAAGTGCATGGCAAGGAAATGATTGATTAAGTTGTGAGTGGAGGAATGCAATAGAAAAATGCAGTTCGCTGTGATTTTCAGTGCCGGATGCTTGTCCGCACTGTGCAGTCATCGCGAATGGCACCATGCAAAGCACAAGCGGGCGCTGCTTTCCTTTCTGCCGCTCGAGTAGATATTTACTCGAGCGGCAGCATTCTCAGTGCGAATGGGCAGTTTCTCAATGCGAATGGTCTCAAGCATATGTGACCACTCCCAATGCCAGCACTGACCCCCCTGCATTGAGAAATCTCGCTGAGAGGTTTATTTTCCACGCTCCCGCTCACCAACTTGATGTTGACGATCCCCAACGAGGAAAAATCACATTAGGAGGTGGATTTTCCTTGCTCGGGCTCACCAACTTAACGTTGACAAATGCAAGCGAGGAAAAAAATCTCAGCAGAGCAGAGTTTTTTGGTACTCCACGAGCTCCGCGTAACGAGGAGTGTGGAAAAACTCTGCAAACTCCGGGAGCAGAGCGGAGTTCACCGCCCTGGCTTACTCACGACCATGCCATCTGAATCTGCTCAGCCGCATACGAAGTCCTTATACTTCAGGGATGATTCAGGGTATGGTTGCAACCGGTATCTTCCTTGACCTCCTCTGGGGGAGGGATCTGGTGAGGACCCCCTTGGACTCGAAACCCCAGCCGGTGTTTGGCTTCTACTGAAGGCTGCCTGGGGCAAGTTTGGCGCATGTGACGGAGGGACAGGTGAGAGTGTTGGGAACAGGTCTGATGGGCAGGTGTCCCACTCTTGGTTCTGGCTACTATCTTCTTCCCGAAAAGGGTGGTCATCCCCACGGACATCTTCTCGCAGGTCGATGGATGCAGGTTCTGCTTCGCCTATCGGCTGAATCCATATGAATTGGAACTCATTCCATGTGACTTACTCTGTGCCTTTCTGAGCTGCTATTTTTTTGCTATTGACTTTGGTGACGATTCCTGGATCGAGTTCAAATGGCAGTCTCAACTTTTCTCTGGGATGGCGATCTTTCATCAACCCATGGTTACCCACTTGGAGTTGACTCTCTTTCTCTCACCCCTTCTGTGAAGTGTATTTGTTGTTACAGAGTCTTTGAGAGTCAGTTTTGTGAAATAGTTGCTCCCTCCCATGCGGGGTGCTGGGGAATTGTGTCCACCATGGACCTTCCAAAGCACAGCTTGGTGGGAGAGACGCCAGTTGCGGAATGGGGGGGTGAATCTGTACTCTTGCAGGAACCGGTACAGCGCATATTCAACAGTGGTGCCTTCTGCTACCACGATCTGAATCACTTTTGTGAGAGTTCTCATCAGACGTTCAACCTCCCCATTGGCAGGAAGCCACTGGGGCATTATGCGGCAGTGTTTGATGCTTCAGGATCTCAAGTAGTCGGCCAATTCTCTGCCATGGGGCACTAGGACCTGACTAGGTGATGACCGGTGTGGGCTGGCCAGGCTGGCTCATTGCAAGGCAGGAAGGGCATTCTTGTATTACTGTTTCTCCTTTCTGGTCCAGCCCGGGAAACCATGCCGTGCTCCTAAACCTGCTCTTTCACTTCACTATGCCTTGATGCGCTCCATGTGCGAGGAGAGCTGCCTTCTGTGTCAGGCTTTCTGATAGCACAAGCCACAGGCCTCGTGGAAGTCACCCATCACGTGACAGTTCCTGGTGGACTCTGTGCAGCGCTCGGAAAATGGACTGGGCTGCCTCTGTACAGAAAGATGTTGGGTTCTGAAGCAGCTGTCAATCACCAGTGGTGGCTGCCTCTATGGCTGTTTCCAGACAGTCATCCTGCCATGTGGCTTCCAATACTTCTACCAGAGACATCGGGAGCAGCCTGAAGCAATCCACAATTAGCCGGCGTATTCTTCTGTTTCCCGGGCTTCAGCTGTATCGTGAGGGGTGGCCAGTCGAGTGAGCCAGGATAGGAAACCCGCTGGGGTCTGAGTGCCAGGTTGGTAGTCCACTGTGAACTGGAACTCTTAAAGTTGTAGGATCCATTTTTCAATTCTGGTTGGAGGTGTCGATGAAGGTCCTTGGAACAGCGGGATCAGTGGTTTGTGGTCCGTGATGACGGAGAAGGGGTGCACATATAGGTAGATGTAAAAATGCCAGCAACCTTACAAGACGGTGATTGCTTCACACTCTATTTGGGAATAGCGATGCTCGGTGGGTGTGCGTGGCTGGCATATACCATTGGTGCCCATTCTCCGCACTCCAGCCCTTGAGCTAGCACAGACCCCAGACCTGGTAGCACAGCCGTCCCAGCGAGGTGCAGGCAGCACAGCTGTTCCAGCGAGGTGAATGCAGCACAGTTGTCCCAGCGAGGTGAGGAACTGCAGGCAGGGTGCAAGGGCTGAGGCACACTTGGATAAGCTGGTACACTCATCGCCAATGTAGTGTTCATGATTAGGCCCCAGGCGCATGGGGAAAGACCACACGAACACAGCAATCAGTTTAGTAGTCTCCAAAATTAAATCCACGCCCGGCTCCCCCATGCTTTTTATTCCATGCATCTGGCTATACGCCAGATGCTCCGATTACACCCATGCACACGGAGGTCCACAAGTCTACCCCCATATGTGTAACTTACACAGTGGTGTCCCCCAGCTCTTTACGACACTACAACTGTCCTGTCTGCTGCCATACAATCCATTCACACCCAGGGCACTCTCAATCAATCAATCAATCAATCATAGCATTTGAATAGCGCACTACTCACCCGGAGGGTTTTAAGGCGCTTTGGGTAGGGGGGGTTTGCTATTGCTCGAACAGCCAGGTCTTGAGTTGTCTCCTGAAGGCGAGATGGTCCTGGGTCAGCCGGAGGTGGGTGGGGAGGGAGTTCCATGTCTTGGCCGCCAGGTAGGAGAAGGATCTTCCTCCGGCGGTGGCTCTTCGGATGCGTGGTACGGCGGCGAGGGCGAGGCTTGTCGAGCGTAGCTGGCGGGTGGGCGTGTAGAAGGTCAAGCGGTCGTTGAGGTACTTGGGGCCCAGGTCGTGGAGGGACTTGTGTGCGTGGGTGAAGAGTTTGAACGTGATTCTCTTGCTGATGGGGAGCCAGTGTAGGTCCCTCAGGTGTCCGGAGATGTGGCTGCGTCGGGGGATGTCCAGGATGAGTCGGTCGGAGGCGGTCTGGATGCGTTGGAGTCTTTTCTGTAGCTTGGCTGTGGTTCCGGCATAGAGGGTGTTTCCGTAGTCCAGTCGGCTTGTGACGAGTGCCTGGGTGACCATCTTCCTGGTTTCGGTCGGGATCCATCGAAAAATTTTACGGAGCGTGCGTAGGGTGTTGAAGCATGATGAGGAGACAGTGTTGACTTGTCTGGTCATCGAGAAGGAGGAGTCCAGGATGAAGCCCAGGTGGTCTGTTGGCTTGGGTGCGCTGCCTAGGGCCGGGGGCCACCAGGTGTCGTCCCAGGCGGAGGGTGATGGTCCCAGGATGAGGACTTCCATCTTGTCTGAGTTCAGGTTCAGGTGGCTGTACTTCATCCACTCGGCGACGTCTTTCATCCCTTCGTGTAGGCTAGTTCTGGCGTTGGCGGGGTCACTGGTGAGGGAGAGGATCAGTTGGGTGTCGTCAGCGTAGGAGATGATGTTGAGGTTGTGTTTACGTGCGATGCCTGCAAGTGGTCTCATGTAGACGTTGAAGACGGTGGGGCTGAGTGATGATCCTTGCGGTACGCCGCAGATGACTTCGGTGGCCTTGGATCGAAACGGGGGGAGGCGGACTCTCTGTGTTCTTCCGGCGAGGAACGAGGTGATGCATTCCAGAGCCTTCTCTTGGACACCTGTGTTGCTCAGGCGTTGGACTAGGGTGCGGTGGCAGACCGTGTCGAACGCTGCGGAGAGATCCAGGAGGATGAGGGCGGCTGTTTCCCCGTTGTCGAGCAGGGTTCTGATGTCGTCGGTGGCAGCGATGAGGGAGGTCTTGGTGCTGTGGTTGGCTCGGAAACTGGACTGTGAAGGGTCAAGGGATCCGTTAGTCTCGAGGAAGGTGGCAAGCTGGCTGTTGACAGTCTTCTTGATGACTTTGGCAGGAAAAGGGAGGAGCGAGATGGGGCGAAAGTTCTTGAGTTTGGTGGGGTCCACTGTTGGTTTCTTCAGTAGGGCGCTGAGCTCGGCATGCTTCCAGCTCTCCAGGAAGGTGGCGGTTTCGAAGGAGATGTTGATGATGTCCCGCAGTTGGGGTGCGATGATGGCGTCGGCCTTGTTGAAGACGTGGTGGGGGCAGGGGTCGGTCGGAGATCCGGAGTGGATGGTGTTCATCGTGCGGGCTGTGTCTTCGGTGGTCACCGTGGTCCAGGTGCGGAGGGTGGCGGTGGGGGGCGTTGACTCGACGGTAGGGTGCGTGGATGGTGCGCCGAAGCTGTTGTGGATGTCGGCGATCTTACGGTGGAAGAACGAGGCGAGAGAGTCACAGAGGTCTTGAGAAGGAGTGATGTCGTTGTTGCCTGTGCTGGGGTTGGAGAACTCCTTGACGATGCTGAAAAGTTCCTTGCTGTCGTGGGCGTTGTTGTCTAGTCGTTCCTTCAGTGTTTTCTTCTTGGTAGTGCGGATGAGCTGGTGGTGCTTGCGGGTGGCTTGTTTGAGGGTGGTAATGTTGTCTGTGGTCTGGTTGAGGAGCCAGGCTTTCTCGAGGGTGCGGCAGTTCTTCTTGGAGTCTTTGAGTTCGTCGGTGAACCAGGTGGCTTTCTTGCTTCTGGGTCTGCTGGGAGGGTTCTTCAGTGGCGCGCGGTCGTCTGTGCAGTCGGTCAGCCACTGTGTGAGGTTGCGGGCAGCTTTGTTGGGGTCCGTTGTGCTTGCGGGCGGGTTCTGGCTGAGGGAGGTGGTGAGCTGCTCGGCGGTGATCTTGCTCCAGCTCCTGTGAGGAACCTGTTGCGGGTGGTGGTGGATCATTGTTCTTCTGAAGCTGAAGTGAACGCAGCTGTGGCCTGTCCAGTGAAGTCCGGTAGAGTGGCTCTCAGCTGTATGTCAGCCGTTCTAAACACACAGCATCTCAACAGCAGTCTGTCAGCCATTACACACCGACAGCACAGTCAGCTGTGAACCAGACATTATATCACTACAAACTGCCCTGTGCACTGCCATATAATCTGTACACACCAACACCCTTCTCAGCAGTCTGTCAGCCATTAGACACTGACGGGCCTATCAGCAGTGTGTCAGCCATTCTACACAGACAACAGCTGTATCTGCAGGCCATCAGCCATTCTATACACACTATAGTTCTGTCAGCAGTCTGTCAGCCATTACACACTGACAGCCCTATCAGCTATGCATCATACATTATATCACTACACATTGCACTGTGCACTGCCATACAATCTAAACATACCAACGCTCTATCCGCAGTCCGTCAGCCGTTCTATACACACAACAGCTCTTTCTTCCATCTGTCAGTCATTCTATACACGCAGCAGCTCTATCTGCAGTCTGTCAGTCATTCTATACACACAACAGCTCTATCTGCCGTCTGTCAGTCAGTATATCACACAACAGTTCTATCAGCAGTCCGTCAGCCGTTCTATACACACAACAGCTTTATCTTCCGTCTGTCAGTCAGTATATACATACAACAGTTCTATCAGCAGTCAGTATATACATACAACAGTTCTATCAGCAGTCAGTATATACACACAACAGTTCTATCAGCAGTCAGTATATACACACAACAGTTCTATCGGCAGTCAATAAATACACACAACAGCTCTGTGGGGATTGGAAACATTATGACCCGCTTGCCGCCTGGCTGATGAACTGGGATCACCGCCTGAAGTATCGAAGGAAGTAAGAAACCTCGGAATGACCATGGACTCCAAGCTGTTAATTAATGCCCAAGTGGACAAACTGTCAAGATCAAGCTTTGTCACTATAAAAACTCTGCAACAAATATTCCCTCATTTAGGATTTCCCCAAAAAGTCCAAGATACCATCTCCCTTGTTCTGTCCAAACATCAATTACGCCAATAGCCTCTACCACAGATCATCTTTAAGTACCATGAAATAACTACAATGGATTCAGAACTCTTACATATCAAACCGAGAGAACACTTCTCCCCTGCCTTAAAAGCACTGCATTGGTTACCGGTTGCCAGAAGATCCACGTTCAAGCTGCTTTGTATCACCCACAAAGCAATACATGGAATGGGACCTCTATAGGGAATAAAATCCCCAAACACATTTAACAAAGGAACCTCTGCTCTAAAGGAGCATCTCACCTCAAAACCCCAAGATACAAGAAACAAAACATGGATGGCACATCCTTCTCTGTTCAAGCAGCCAAACTATGGAACTTTTTACGCCTCAACATTAGACCACCGACGACCACCTTATCTTCAGAAAACGACTCAGGAATTGGCTCTTCCCCACATAAGCACCAAACTCAAACAGAAATGTACAGCATATTCCTCTGTATGTAAGCATTTATGTACCTATCTTTGTGTATTGCTTTGTATAAACATGTAGAATAATGTTGTTGTTAAAAAAAACATTTTTGGTCTACAGGTACTTACTTCCATTGTGCATCTATGTACCTTCCATGTTCTTGGATCTGTGTATCTGTTACTTTACCTCTGAAAAAGCATATACAATGCACTACCCTATTTCTTATCCTGTGCCTCTATCAATATCTTTAATCTACAAATACTTACATCCATTATGCATCTATATACTTTCAATGTACTTATGGATCTATATATTTATCACTTTCTTCTAATTTAACATTTCCAATGCCCCTGCCTATTTCTCAGCCTTCACTTCTCTCAATATATCTTCTAGCAAAATTTTCTGACTCATCTCAAACTTCTTATTACTACTCTTTCCAATGCACTACCCTATCTCCCACCCTATACATCTAACAATATATCCTCTGCATCCACTCTCTCATTTATCCCAAACCCCATACCAATACTATGATC
This sequence comes from Lissotriton vulgaris, assembly GCF_964263255.1. Classification (NCBI taxonomy): domain Eukaryota; kingdom Metazoa; phylum Chordata; class Amphibia; order Caudata; family Salamandridae; genus Lissotriton; species Lissotriton vulgaris. The sequence continues at coordinate 330,022,388 of NC_141686.1, forward strand.
CCCAAAATAACCCTTTCTAGGCTCTCTTCTACTCTACCCCTCCTTGCATCATCTGACACCTCTTTTACTATAACGACCTTCAAAACAAACCTTTCTAAACTCTTCCCTCTGACTCTTCCCCTCCAAATACCCTTTTTACTCATCCAAAAGCCTCCTAAAAAAGAAAGAAAAAAAACACTCTTCAATCCCTCCACTATCCTCTTCAATCTTCATATTTTTAGTTTTCCATTTACTTATGACATATGTTTGTATTTAATTCAAAATGCAAATAAAACTTTCTTAAACTAAAATAACAGACTAACATGTTCACTTCTCAAATTCCATATTCCACTATACTAATTCACCACTAATCCTTTATCGGTTCCAGAGTAGAGTGCTACTCGCCAATAAAGCATTTCAACACCTCATCAAGGTTACAAGCGCTATATAAATGCAAACCTTTTTCCCTTCTCTACCCCTCCCCAACCCTTCTCAATCCAAATAACTGACTAATATCCACCACTCAAATTAAGGTCCTGTTTCACCATACTAATTCAACACTAATCCTTATGGGTTCCAGAGTAGTGTGCTACTCGCCAAAAAAGCGCTTCAAAACACCATCAGGGGTAGCAAGCGCTATATAAATACAAACCTCTTTCCCTCTTCTATCCCGATACCTACCCTTCTTTATCCAAATAACTGAATAACATATCACCCACTCAAATTACTTTATATTTCACCATACTCATTTTCAACCCTAATCTTTTATGGGTTCCGGAGTGGCGTGCTACTCACCAGAAAAGCACTTTAACACCAATCAGGGGTAACAGGTGCTATTTGAATGCAAACCTTTATTCCCCTTCTATCCCTCCGCTACCCTCCACACTCCAAATAACTGACTAATATCCACCACTCAAATTACTTTATATTTCACTATACTCATTTTCAACACTAATCCTTTATGGGTTCCAGAGTAGTGTGCTACTCACCAGAAAAGCGCTTCAACACCCATCAGGGGTTACAGGTGCTATATGAATGCAAACCTTTCTTCCCCTGCTATCCCTCGGCTATCCTTCACACTCCAAATAACTGACTAATATCCACCACTCAAATTACTTTCATGTTTCACCATACTAATTCACCACTAATCCATTGTGGGTTTCCGGAGTAGCGTGCTCCAACACCCCATCAGAGGTAACAAGCGCTATATAAATACAAACCTTTTTTCCTCTTCTATCCTTCCCATTCCAAATAACTGACTAACCTATTAACCACTTAAAATGTACTTACATGTTTCACTATACTAATTCAACACTAATTTATGGGTCCCGGAGTAGCGTGCTCATTGCCGAAAAAGGGCTTTGAGGCCTCATCAGGGGTAGTAAACGCTATACAAATGCAATTACAGTACAATACAATCAGCAGTCTGTCAGCCATTCTATACACACAACAGTTCTATCAGCAGTCTGTGTACAACAGGTCCATACGCAGTCTGTCAGTCATTCTATACACACAACAGCTCTATACGCAGTCTGTCAGTCATTCTATACACCCAGGAGGCCCTGCCCATTGAATACGAGGGATCACCGCGGCCCACCCTCGAGAAGCCCCCTTGGCCCATGCTTTAGCTCACCGTATTTTCTCCCCAGGTACCGCAGGATGGCGCTAGTTTGGAAAAGCTCAAAGTCGCCATCTTGGAGTCGCGGCAGCTGCCCGAAGAGCTGT